>NW_020799125.1:11028273-11077346 GCF_003259725.1 Athene cunicularia | reverse complement strand
AAAAAAAAAAAAATATTAAGGCAAATTAAATAACGTGCTGAATAGATGTAATTTGGAGCATGCTAGATCCTCCTTTAGACCTTGTTTTTTTTGGATAGGGTGGAACAAAGTGTTTTTCGTCACAGATGAATATACTCACCTCTTTTTTAGTGAGCAGTTAATTCATTCAAATGTGCTGCTGGCATTTTGCCAATGTTTCCCTTCCACGCTTCTGAACTAAGTGACAGAAGGCCTTTCCTGAAAGGCCAGAGCTGTGCAGATTCCTGCAGGGCTCAAGGCTGCTGATGCCTGCAGATGAGATTCTCTATGTTCATTGCCACTACAATTGAACCTATACTTGTGTATGTTCCCATCACGTTCCGCTGAATCCAACAGTTAATTTTAGTTAATAAGTCTGGCAAATTCATCTGTCTTTAATGAATGATGCACAGTACGGTGATGTTTCTGAAGTTCTTGAACACTTTGTCTCAGAGAAAGTTCAGGGCTTTATAGTCAAATGGCTTGGTAAAATGAGTTATTATTCTTATTTTTCCATGCATATATTTGAAAATCTTCCAAATCTGTAGTGTTTCAGTTTTATGTCATGTAAGTGGTTAATTTACTTCACAAGGTGTTGGTTCTGTACCATGTCTGAATGACTTCCTAAAAGACTAATATGGACTCTGTTCACAAATTGCTAGTGACTACCTATAGCTGTATTATCTGTGAATAATGAAAAAGGGTGCTTCAGAGTGGATTTGGTGTAAGTATTCATTGACATTAAGGAATGAATGCTAGATTAAGTAACCTAACTGAGAAAAATGTGGAGAAACATCAACAGTATCAGCTGCTTATGTTAATCAAACTGCTGGACCTTGTGTTCCTGATATTTTCCTCTTAGTGGAGTTGGATGAACAGATCATCACTGCTGTGGAGTCGAGACTGTTACACTGCTTTACTGTCTGTGGGACAGAACTGCATGTTAGTTATGCAAGTGGGCATCCAATTCACCCGGAATAATGTTTCTATCCTAACAGTTTCTTATGCCCCACTCTTACAGTCTGCTTATACCTGTGCTGAGCTTTCCTACCATACTATACAATATGCCGTAGTCCTAAGCATTATTTTAGAGAGGGAATTGTAGCTAGAGATGGTGTATGGAGAAAGCTCACTGAAGCCTGAAATTCTTGTGCATATGGCAGTGATTTACAGAGATTCATTGACTCACAGTCTGGCTACTCACAAGGTATTTCTAAACATAACTTAGTTTAGACCAGTATCTGGGAGGGGAAAGGGAAGTGTGATAAAGCAAATGATGGAAACTTGCAGCTAGAAGTGTTTTGGCAGCTGAGGCCTGGAGTGGTGCTGCTTGAAAGATGAGCACTCTGTGAATTGAGGGCATCTCAGGAGAAGTAAATCTGCCTTCTCCAACACAGACTGAGCACTGGCCCGAAGACCCCGGGTAAATAAGAATCAAACTTCACTACAGGACATTTATGTGGTCATGATTTATTGGTGCTCTCAAAGCCTTTGAACCTTTGCAGCCCTTTGGGGGAAATGGTGTGTTACAGGGGCTTAAATAAATAAATAAAAAATAAGAAGAAATACATGCCTATAGCTACAGGAGAAACCTCTTGTGCCATTTGTTCCAAAAGCCTTGACACGTTCAGGGCTTTTTCCTGAATTTGATTTTTTTTTTTTTTTTTTTTTTTTTTTTTTTTTTTTTTTTTTTATAGGATTTTGGTCAGTCAGCCAGTGCTGTAGGAAATAAAACAACTCTTTGACAGATTCTTGTTTCTCAGTCCCATTCCCAGCAACTTTCCCCTCTGGTAAAGCGAACTGAGCTGCAGGATTCTGATGGAAAAATCAAACAAACCTGCCGAGCGTGGCTGAGAAGTAATAGAAAACTACTTGGATCTCAAGGCCTGCCAGTATAAGTTTAACACAGTGTTGTTCCTTCACCAGATGTCACATACCCTTTTCCATTTTCTACAATGTATTGTGTCCTTGGTTCATCCTCCTGTGTACAGCCTTTGGTGCTGACTGCTTGGGATGTAGCAGCTTCGTGGACGCTTTCTACCCTCTGTACAACCCGCTTTGCTGTCCCGCATGCGTTTCTATAATGTATCTTACAATACCAGTGGCACAAACATAGCTCAGGCTCAAACTTTATGATTTCTCAGTTCTGGTGAAGGAAAACAATAACAAAAGGCAAGAACTATCATAATCTCTTCTATGGAAACCTTGGTTTTACTGTAGTTGATTGGGATTTAACAGTTTATTTTATTGGGAGGCAGCTTACATCTTTGTAACACACTGCAGTCAGTTGTACTACACAAACTGTGAGGTACCTCTGTAGCTGGGGTTTTCCATGTGGAAAAATATAATTCAAGGAGGATAAAAGGTAAGCTACATGTGTCACCACACATTATTTGTGTCATGACCTGTTGTGACTGGAATGAGGAACATTCCAGTGTGTGACAAATATCTGGTTTGAAATGTTTACTTGTGGATCATTGTTAAGAAAAACTAACTTTTACTTTAAGGAGTGTTGGGAATCTTGATGGTGGTTTTGGGTAACGATCTCTATATCATACAATACTGAGAAGCGTCATCATTTTGTTTCATTCTATCCCTCTCCCTTTTTACAGTGATAAAATATGGGAGAATAAGATCTGAATTCGCTGGAAGGAAATTAAGTGGAAAAGAAACAGACCCCTTAAAAATAGTTACATGTTCCTCAGCTGTCTTTTGACCCATCACAGAGAATTTAAACTGCACCAGAACAAATCTGTAATTTCAGGAAACCACATGGGTATAAAGATGACTGCATGAACGTCTGCGTGTTGGGAAGCTGTGAGTGAGGTCAGCTGTTCTGCATAAAACGTTGTCCATTGCAACTCCATCTCTCCTCTGGTACTGTTAGTCTGAGGTCTCTGAAAGTCAGAGCATACCTGAGAATAGTTTTCTTCCTGAGGCCTAGAGGAAATTAAGGATGAGCCAAGGCTAATAATATTTTATAATAGTAACTATAATTTAATTTTTAGAGGTTGTTTCCAACATCTGCAGTCCAGAAGCAGAGTGCGACAGGGATTGGCAGGTGTGATGAGTCATTCTGATCATCCTGTAACTCCAGAACATACTTCATCTTTCACCGGTACATCCTGTAGGACAATGTTCACGGAGGTGGGGCTGGGATGGAAATGTGTCGCTGCCACTGAGTGATTTGCCAGCATTGCTGTTTCCAGGCTTGTGTTTGTCAGACTTTTTGGGCAAGCAGTAACTATGGAAGATGGGTGGTTAAGGCATGGAAATGTTCATTTTAGCTCTTAGTGCCTCCATGCCTCCACTGCTTGGCACCCTTTTCATTGCTAGCTTCCTGGTGGTTATTTCTAACCTTAATTCCTGTTAACCTTGGGAGACTCTTTTGTTTACTGTGCCTTCAGCATTGCAGAGTTCTGCTTGCTTATGCTCATTCAGGGTGGAGCAAAGGTACTTTGCATAGAATGAAGAGCTTTAATGCTGTTCTGGATATAATTTAAAATATATTTTTAAACATAGTTTTGAGAACAGTTTAAGTTTGCAAACTTAAGTAAAATGGTAGAACAGTTGAGGTTATGGGAGGTAAGAGGGAGACGTTCCTCATGTGTAAGTGGCCCCCATGGCTCCCATATCTACTCTGTTGTATGCTTCTGCTGGGTGTCTTCCTTGCTGTGGTTTCTCAACCTTTGTTGTGTTGTGCCTTGTCTAATTCTTTCCAAAATTTGATAGTGGATTTGGACAAGGCTGGCTGCCTCTCTGAAGGGATGTGGAGGTGGCCGTGTGCTTATGGATGGGATGTAGCTGACTCAGAGGGATATATGTGGTGGCAAGTCTGGCTAGGCGTGGCTGTAAGCTCTGCTATTAGTCTTTAGTTTCTGAACTTGAGAGACCCTCCCCAGTGTGCTGTTCTGGAGCACATCCCCTTGTCTTCAGAACAAGCGTGTGTGCTGGCAGTTAATGAGAAATGCCGGAAGCTGAGTCCCAAGAGATGATTAAACCCCACGAGCCAATTAAAAGGAGTGTAATTACACAGCGGGGACAAGTTGTTAAACAAGCTAGAGGTTATTGTCCTTCAAGTCAACGTACTGGAACAGCCAAGAAAAGCCTACCAGGGAATCAGTGGCAGGGCAGTTTTCCTTGGCATAAGGCTTCTTTTGGGGAAGCTTGGGAGCTGGCTGGGGAGGAGTGGGGCTAATGTGGCATTTTGCCTTTTGTCTCTGTTTCTAGGTGGTAAGGGCTTAGAGCAGAGGGATCTGGAAAGCTACTGCCATGTCAGTAAACTGAGCTGCCTCTAGACTAGTGTATGGAAAGCATGAGCTGAAGTGCTTCCCTAGGCATTCGTTCCCTGTGTCAGGAGAGGGGTGTGGGCCGGTCACCCAGTCCGGGAAACCCAGTGTGGGGTTGGCACAAGCTGGGATGTGTCTGGGAGTGTTGCGTTATGCTCAGCCAAGCTCTGAGAGACGTTTCATGCACAAAGCACACACAGGGATAACTTATGATGACTGATAAATTCTGTGCTTTTATCTGCTCATGGGTGTCTGCAGGCTTGCAACATGATGATATCACTATTGTTGTTGAAAAGGCTTGATTTAGTTTTTTGGCTTGGCTTGAGCACAGGGAATAAGGAGTTTGGTATTAGCAGTATTGATTACTGGTGTTGGAGGAAATGAGTCACATCCCACTGTTTCTGTTCTGCGTGTATCCCATCACAGGTGTGTATAAACCTAAATCTATCTCATCCTACTTATAGTAGTCTTTATCTCATATGGATCCTGGGAAGCTTCAGCGTGTACCTGCAGCTAGTGGAGGAATTAGCTGAAAACGTTAATTGACTGTCAGTCCCGTGTGTCCTGACCACTAGGTGACATCACACACTCAGCGTATTTTCTGAGCACATCTAACGGGAATGTTTCACACTGGACCTGCAAACTCGGTTTTGCTCATGCAGTGCACAAGTCCATTTTTCAGCCATGTTTGTCTTTGAACTCCATACGATAGTAAAAGAACTAAAGAAAGTGAATTTTAGTACAGAGCAAATGAATTTTCTGAAAACAGGAAGTTTTGCTCTGGTAGAAATGGACCATTTGTGTTTCGTTATGAGTCAAACTGTTCATTTGGTGGAAAACCTCAGAAATGCTGCATGGATTTGGCTATGCTCTGTTCTTAGATGTTTGCCTGTGCAACCTGTGACCACTAAAATCCTCTTCTTGTCAAGATGGATGTAAGCAATAGCATTTAAAATGCCCACTGGAGGGAGAGGGTGAGGCCAAGCCTTACAGCTCCTCTTATGAAGTTAGAGTAACTATAGAATTTTGAAATTCATTTTTTACCATGCCACAGGGCACGTTTGTTTGCCTGTGTATTCAGGCTTCAGCCTGTAGTTAGGAAAATGAATACAAGCTTACCCTTAAAGCAGATGTCTCCAGAGGGCAGAAGGGTCACTCAGCTGTGAAAAGTGACAACTCAGGGGCCAAATTCAGTCCAAAGAAAGCACATATAAGCCTACTAACATCCAGGGATAGGCTATGTCCTCTGTATTTCCTTTTTTTTTTTTCACTCCACCCCCCCATTCTGGCTGAAAAAAATAGCTCCCCTGTTGGAAAATCCCCATGGATCAGCTTCTCAGTCAAGGTCAAATCCCCATCTTTTGTACTTTTCTTGGCCATTATTTCAGGTGATAGATGCACTATTGACTGGCAGCAATGACAGAGCTTGGAATGATGGGGGAACTGAGGCATATTCAACACACTGGCACACAGCTAACTCATGCTAATGTTCAATAATCCTATCCTGCTGCTACACTCTAATGGCTGTGGGCTTGATAGAGCCCCCTCATTGAACTGGTGTATTTCTTATGGGCCTGCCCGCCCATCCTTCATGAATTTTTATTAAACAAAACTGTAAGCGGATTGATTTTGTACTCCTTTATTGCATTTTTATTTAATTCCTTTCAATGGTGGAGGCTCCATCATGTTATCTCGACGTAAATCATGCTGGGGCAGCATGCCAAAAAAATAAAAAGACTACAGGATCATACTTGCATCCAGCGTAAATTTTACTCCTATAACCTTTATTAGCGTAGATTCATTGATTTTTCTCAACTCCCCTCTTCCCCTCCCCATCCCTCCTTTTGGTTAGACTTAGGTCAGAACCTGACAGCTCTCCTTTTAAATACAGGAGGACAGACTCTTATTTTTCTTGTGTAATAAAAAAAAAATAGTTTAGGTTGATTAAACAAGACTCTTTTTTTTTTTTTTTTTTCTGTAATGCATAGCTGAGAAAATACTTGTAATGCCAATAGCATCACAGGCAGACATAACTGTGTTGGTGGTAGGATTGCAGTAGGAGCATCGTTCTGGAAAACATTGAGCAGAGGTTTGCTCTCATGCCGTCTCTTAGTTTGTGTGTATGGGGGATTGTTTGGTTTTCCTTCTCTACTCACAGGAAATCTGCATTAGTACGGAGTGGCATTTTCTGGCCTGAATCTGTTCATGTTGCTTTTCACCATCTTTGTGGGGTCAGCAATAATAAATTAATAATCTTTTAAGGTACCTGAACAGGGACTTCCATTCTTCTGAACTGACCCTTATGACTTCTCACTCAAGTCCATTAAAGAAAGAGTTTGAACACGCTTCACAAATGCGCCATGTATACATGGCTTTCTATAAAATACAATTGGTAGAGAAACAACAAGGCACCAGTAGGTGGCATGTGAGAATATATAGCGTAGTTCCAGTTGTACTTTAGGTGGACTATAAATTATAAATTTTAATTTTGAAAACAATGTCTCCCATAATGCCTTTTTGATTCACTGGCACTCCAGTGCATTTCAGGATGGAGCTTCACTATCCGTTGACTTCATCGTGTAATTTGACTACAGATAACAAAGCACAGGGTTTAAAGCTGGTCCCAAAGTAGCTTGTCCTACAGTGTGACATCTGCTGCCCCTCATTTCTGGTTAGTTGTTGTCATGCACGTTCCTAATTTAGAAGCAATACTTACTAGGCAGGATTCATGTTGCCTCTTTAAACTATAGGTGCTTGATACAGTTGCACGACATCAAACATGGTAAAAACAAGAGTAAAAGGCAGTTAAAATATTTTTCACCAGACTGATGCATGTCCTGACCCTGCCTAGGATATGCTCTTGATATGCTAAAAGCAAAGTCTTGTGCTCTTTCAAATTGCCATTGCTGTTGATGAGAACGTGGGAGTTAGTATTGTCTTGCAGATCTGGAGGTCTTGATTTCCACAGTGGCCGCTTTGTGTGGCAAGAGGCCAGTTTCTTCGCTGAACTATGGAGCTCTAATACAATTCTGGAATTTTTGGGTTTGTGTAGAGAGCAAGATTATGCTCTGTTCTGGCAAATGCTGCTTTGCAAGACTGTTACAGCTGAGCTGCGGCAATTCCTCATGAGGAATCCTGAGCTGAGCAAGCAGGTGCCAATAGACTGTGGGGTGAAGGAAGGATGCTGATGTGACAGCTGAGATGTTCCCTCCCCTGTGTACATCATAGGGGCCAGGACGAGCTGTGACTGCAGCTGTGCTGACCCTGGCAATAAACAGCAAGGGTAAGGGATGCTCTTCCGTGCTTATGGTTTTCTGTTCACCAACTTAAAATGACAGTTGGCCAAAGTGGACATGTATGCCAAAGTATCAAATCTGGGTGAACTGAGCAGTGAGGAACTTTTAATTAAAGATAAAACATGGCAGAGTTATGACAAAATGGGCATAATTGTGTTTTTAACAGATAATATCAGAAACACAATTTCTGTGCTTTTATGGAACTGGTTTTCTCACTCTTTCCCAAGAAACTGTTTTTTGTTTAAAAATTCATAGTTTTGGTTTTAAATGACTGTAGTAATGCAATGACAGTGAAGAATAAGACAGCAAAGAAGTGTTGCTGTTGGCTTACAGCAGGAAGCCTTTTGGCATGCATTTTAGGTGGAATACTTCTGATGATCTCCTAGAGGAAGAACAATCAAAATGGAAGGAGAAGATCCTTGGCTAACTTGAGCTGACATCACTTGGCTGTTTTGAGTTAAGGGGCACTAACCTAGACATGGGCTTCTCGCCCAAACTATATTGTAGTGAAGAGAGTTTGTCTGTGAAAACAAGGCACAATCAGCAGAGAAACATTTTCTTCCCCCTTAGATTGAACTAAAAATTAAAATATTTGAAAAGTATTGTTTTCAATCTGTAATTTGTATGTCTTGGCTATTCACTAGTACTTATTAGTTTATCACTGTGCTAGTAATTGCCAGTCATAGTTGCCATGGTGGGACTAGTTCAGAAACAAAACAAGAAGTATGTTCCTGCCTCAAAAGTACAAATAGTTTAAATGCAGGGTAAGAACAAGGAGGTGAATGACTGGGGAAGAAACATTGAATAAGAACAATTGAATGATGTTATGGCTAGCCACCTGGTTTTCAGCCATTACTGAACGTTCACTAAGCAGTCAGCTCTTTAACAGAGCTAAATACAGTCTAAAAGTGTTTAGCCACTTTCTTAATTCGGTTCTGTATTAGTGCCTTATTATAGAGCTCTCAGTGCTACCAGTTTATTTCCCCATATGAACTTGATATGAGTATTCAGCTTAAAGTGGGACTGAAATGGATAAGTAGGGCAGCTTACTCTTTATTAAGGGATGTCTAAAAGAAGAATACTAGGAAGCAAGGAAAGGGACTCTTCAGTTGCTGCTGGTTTGTCTTGTCCTGTCTAGTCAACAGATGCAACAGATAACATTCCAGATCCTTGTGCAAACAGATCAACTTGTGGCTGAATTCTGCAGGGGGCTATTCATTTTAAAATATAAAATGACCAATAGTTTGCAAATATTTCTGGGTCAATTTATTGATAGGGAGAAACAGAGGTAAAACACTTTTTTGTGGGGAAGAAATGGTGAGACCTATCCTTTAGCTAGTAATTGGTTCAAGGGCAAAAGTAGACTGAGTGGGGTTAATGTACTAGTTGTTCACGGTGGCTAAGAAAAGAGTTTCTTATAGGAACCACAGTATTAATCAGAAAACAAAAATGACAATCTAGAAAGCTAATGACGTTCCAGCTGATTTGATTATAACATAATGATTGTTTAAAACTGTCATTTCTAATTTTGTTTAAAGAAATAACATGCGTTGGATCCATACCTTAGTGATCTAGAAAGAGTACTTGAAATGTCAAGGTGAAAACTCTCAGGCCATTAGAAATGCTCTGCATTTAGAGGATGTTTGGGAAGTGGAAACGGTTGTCTCCTTCATGCTAAATTAGCATAAAGGGACTCAGCATCTTGAGTTTTTCTTTATCTTCTGTACTGGAGTTTTAGAATGAATTTGCTGGATTTACCCTGTGAGGGAGAATCACTGGCTTGGGAGGGAAAATGGAATATTTATAAAAGTCAAAGTAGTGGCTGGAGAGAGAGGTGTGATGTGGCTGTTGGGTGCTGCTGACTTGGCTCACTTTTGGTAAGTCACGTCATGTGTTCAAGCACTTTTTTTCATTACAAAGCTCACACAAATGGAACTATTTAATTCCTTGGTCTTGTGAGATTTAGGTATGTTTTGTAGTACTTTTGTGATGTTGAAGACAATATATCATATGAAAGCAAAGCTGCAGCTATCCAAAATGTTAAGGTTTAAAATGAGCTCTTTTGGTTTGAAGTACTTTTTAAGTTATGTTAGGTTTTTGCTTTCCTTCTTCTGTATGCCGAGCCAGCAGAAGTACCTACAGGGACTACTGTTTGTCTAATCTGAAACATCTAATTGGCATTGAAGTCTGACTGTTTTGGGATGCAGACCAGTGTGGGCATACTGATAGAAGTTTACAACATTGGAAAAGTTTGTGGGCACGTGGCGTCCTTCCACAGAAGTGGAACTGTCACCTTGGCAGCAGGCTCAAAAGAGGCAGAAGGATGAAGGTGGAGCTGTTATTTCTGTAGATGAAAAGCAGTATTTTACAATACGCAAGGTCACACGCACCTCCTGATGTTTGTGGTTTTGCTGTGTGTGAGATTTAGACCTCCCAGACCGCAGTCTCTCATGTTAATGTGGCAATCTCAGTGGATTGACTTGAATATTGAAGCTCTTTGCCTGTATCTTCTCTCTCTCTCTCTATCCTAGAGTTTTACCATGCAATCCCAGAGTCTGGCAAGCTCCATAATAAGTGCAGATAGATGAGTGTGTGTACATCTCCATTAACATGACTGTGCAGGCTAATGATGGGGACCTCCTGCTGCTCTCCGCTTGTTTTCTGTTGATTGTTATGTAATGTTCGGCAGCGGGAGGTAAATTCCTCTCCAATTTTGAGACCCGTTGCAGCATGCAAACCCCACTGTGAGAAGTCACGGTGATTGAGCTTTCGAATCAAGTCCCATGCTGATAACTATAAATCAGGCCTATTATACACTCCGACCGACAGCCGGAAACCTTCCGTACTGCATGTGGCACAGCAGAGTCTTGGAGCTGCACCGGAGTTTGTTTTGTAACTGTGAACACTTGTGTCTTTGAAAGGCTGTGATTTAAATTTGGTGGGATGTTTGTGTTCATTCAGATAAAGGCCCGAGGTTGCTCTGGATGCTGAAGGTCAAGCTGATGCTCAGGGTACACCTTTGAAGAGTTGCTCCTGCTCTGCACGCTGTGCTGCGGGATCACAGGGGTTGAAGTGAAGAAGCTGTTTTGGTGATGGAGTTTGTTCCAGCTGCTCTTCAGTCACGTTTTCCAGGCAGGACTATGAGCTGTGAATTAGGAAGATGCTATAAATAAGCTGTATTCTGTGTTTTTGTGGGGCTAAAGTGATTCATATGGGGTAGTTTGGGCCAAGGCAATGCAAAAGTAGGAGAGAATGCCAGGAGTCTTCCCCAGACCTTTCAGCACATGCTGTAGAAAACATTTGCAAATACAGCAAATGTAGAAGCTCAATCTTACTGGTCCTTCCTTCAGTGCACTGCATTGGGTTAGGGTGGGTATGGGGCAATAAGGCACATTTTGAGAAAGCTAGGTTGGGTCATTGCAAGAATTTTCAGGTGAAATTCTGTCATCTTTGGTTAGGGGGGGAGAGAGCAGCAGCATTTTCTAGTGTGCCATTGGCTTGGAGTTCTTGTATTTAACCCCCTTCTTCATTGTACACCTGCACCTTGCAAGGTTCTTAGAAAGTTTAATTAATTTATAGAGTACCTTGAAAATATATGGCCCGATCCTCAGCTGATATAGTCTGGAATGACTCCATTGAACTGAGCAGACCCATGCTGATGTATGTAACCTGGGAATTTGACTTGCGAGTGCTCTTGCTAAGTAGTATATGTGCACTGGACAAGTCCTAGATGAAGGTTATATTCAGCTCTCTTGCAAAAGAAGCTGGCCACAAAGTAGATCCAAATAGTTGAGTGACAGGCCCCCAGTACAAAATTTGTGTTTTATCCCTGTTTAATACTCAAAGATTAGCAAGCATCCAGGTGGAGATATATGGTCTAGACAGCATCTGATGAGCTAATGATGAATGGGAGCTTGAGAGAGGCTTCAGATTAGCCTCACATGCATAAATATCACATGTGGTGACAAGGACACTGGAGGTCACTGAATTGTATTTGTGCTCGTTCATGGGCTTTATAAACTCTGTACTACTTGAGCATGCTCCCTCTGGGATAAAAAGAAGCATGGTCAGGTGTCCTAGCTGGAAACCTCTTCCTCATGACATTAGTTTTGCAAACCTGTTGTAATATATGTTAGTTCTGTGGAGAGCATGGTTTATGAATAGGCATTTAAAATATTTATGTGTTCCCATTCTTCTCTTTTCCTTTCTCTTTTCATGTTCCTTGCAACTCTTTCCCCACCTCACACTATTTTTAGTAAATTGTCCCTTCTTGAAGTTACAGGGGAAAAAAGCTCTCCGATCATTCTGACTTCCTCTTTACAAATGCTAATAAACTCACTTTATAGTGCATTTTCTAGTCTAATTGCAGGTTCTACACCCAAGCCTTACTTACGAAGACTTGTAAAATAAATGTTGTAGGCTTGAGTGTATTTTAATTTCCAGTAGTATCAGCTAATGAAAGCAACAGGCAAACAGCGATAAAATCTTCAGCTATTAGAAAGTCCAAACCTTCAAAATTAAGGCTGTTTCATTCAAGTAAGGCAGACAATCTACCTTTAAGTGAATTTCTTTAGTTTCAGACTTTACAGTTTTAACTGTAAAGGATGGTAGGATGTTAATAATAATTAATGATAATCAACTTGGCATATTTGGGGTGCTGGGAGAGAAGCTATGCAATTAGCCCAGGGTATATACTCCTAGCCTTGTCCTTAGATTTGCAACTGTAGATAATTAAAAGCTTTCCACTCTGACTGATCTTAAGCATCGTTTATTTGACTGTCATATTGTAAGCTGTTGTCAATTAGCATTGTTTTTTTCATGCTGTTTATTTCAGAAGCATAAGAATTACAGTAAAAGCAAGTGATGCCCTATGAAGCATTTGAAAGTGTTGGAAAGAGCCCCAGCTGTCATATTCTGTTGTTCTTTGATGTTAAAAGACGCAGAGAGCATGCACACTTACTGTTGTCCCTGATAAAGAGCATACTGAGTTTGTGTTGCCTCTTCCCTAGTCCACAGAAATTGGACATCACATGTTTTATGTCAGGGGACTGGGAGAATTGGCACTGAAGGTTTGCCTGATGGAGCCTGTAAGCCTCCATGTGAACTAAGAAAGAGTCCAAAAGCTTCTGGAAAATTAATCAATCCTGTCCTCAGCACCTGAGGCAATGTCAAGCCTTGGGGAAGAGCTACAACAGGAAACCTCAGTTGAGTTGAGGACTGGCTGCGATGGAAAAGAGACCTTCAGTTCCTTCTGTGGGAACGTGGCCTGGGAGGAGGCCAGTAAAGGGGTAAGCTGCTGCTCGTTCACCTCTGAGCAGGAAGGCAGAGTTGGCAAAACGCAGCTGCCAAATTTGGCTGACCTCAACCAACCTAGGCTTGCCTGAGGCCATCTGTGACTGAAATATTTGCCTTCTCAGCACTCTTACAGAGCTGCAGAAGGGCAAAGGATTAGGTAAGGAGGCGTTGAAAATGTAGAACTTATGAAATGGTGAACTGTGTTTCTACCTGGCAGTTATTTTGAGCTTCAGATAATTGAAAGTGGTGGCAATAGTGCTCAAGCTCTTGTCAAGTTAGTTAAGAGGAATCGGAGGCTGGAAGGAGCCCATTCAGCACCCGGGGTGTGAGGAGGCTCTGAGGCACCTTCTGCGAGGCAGTGGGGGAGAGACGCTGTGATCCCCAACCCCACTGGTGTGGGCTGTCACGCGGGGCGAGCAAAGCTCAGTGTCAGTATCGCCTACTGGAGTGCTGGGATGGCCTCATCCCTCCTCTTCTCCCTCTCAGGTCTGGGTTGGGCAGAAATTTCCCAGTGTAGCTTCTCTGTTTCAGCCCCTCAGGCTTGAGCAAGTCTGTCTGAATCTAATAGATTACCATATTACAAATTGTGTTGGCATTAGGCCTAGTTAGTGGTGGGCGCAATGTGCGTGTTGAAAAAGCTTGTACGGTACACACTGAATTGCTCTAATAAGCCCATTGCATATTTCTATGGAAATAGGAATACACTGTTCTGCAAGGAGGAAAATATATTAATATTTTACTGCAATGACATCTTGTAAATATTACAAGCATTTCTCATGGTTTTTTTGAGCACATTTTGCAGCACCAGGAAGAACAATATTTGAATGCAAATACACTTTTGGAAGTGGTTGAAACATCACTGTGTATTAATATCCAGGCTTTTCTGATTTCCTAGGGGGGTGTGGGGGGTGTATGTTTGTTTTTCCTTGCATCAGTTTCTGCTTTAGTATCTTTTGCAACGTAGTCTGCAGTGCAGACAGTGGTCCACAAGGCAGTGCTTATTAACTGAACAGGATTGCAATATCAATGGGAAGTTATCATGCAATAACCTTCTATTGATCTGTTTATTATCGGTAATGAAATAAACACACATATTTACTTATTAAATATTGATTAGTGTAAGGGGGGACAAGACCCAACTTTTTCAAGAAAAGAGAGGTGTTTTCAGTAGTACCTGGAAATCCTTTTTTGTTTTTCCTTTTTTCTGGATCAGACAGCTGAATACCCTCATACTAAAACATATGAAAGCTGCAGTGGAGCTACTTTGAATATTCATACTTTAAATTCTGGCCATATCATCATGGTTTTCTTTCTGGGCCTGGAGATTTGAATGTATAGCAGACTGATTTACATTGTCAAGAAGATTATGCTTTCACCTGCCAATTCAGCTTTGGGTGCCAGAGCTGCCCAAAAAAGGAGGAAGGACAAATGGATTTTCTTTGAGAATGATGTTGGAGATGGCACTTAGCAGCGGGCAAGGGCGGCTTTCAGTAATATCCCAGATAATGCTCACTGCTTTCCATCCAAGTCATTGCCCAGTGAAAGATCAGTGACCAGTTTGTGTTTTCTATGTGATTGTATTTTCCAGTTCTGAGGTATTATAAATTTGAGATGTCCAGGCAAGATTTTTGACCGCATTGACTTTTCTGTGGCCAGAAATGATTTTACGCAGACTGCATTGCAGGAATTAACAAAATTGCTTATTCTGAAAATGGGACCCCTTTAAAGGTGTTCCTAATTCTGCCTCGTAGACAGCAGCAATCAAAAAGACAAACCTTTCATCAAATATATTAATCAAACACCATCTGATGTTCAGTTATCACGGTGGGTTGGAGGAGACTTAATCATGAATGTTCCTTAGTTTGGAAAGGTACCTTGATGTTACGGAGATAAGTATCTTAGAAGGAACATGGTAGATATTTAAACTTAATTCAGTGGGTGTTAATACAGATAAAATGGTAGACTTCTATTGTCTGTGCAGAGTTATGTGTCTCTTTAATGCTGTTAATGCGTTGTGAGTACATGAACAGTGTCTGCATTTCAAATGTAGTAAACAGCACTTGAAGGCTGGAATACTTTTTCACAACATACTATAAGCACTTAAGAGGTAAAAAAAAAAAGGTAATACTGGTAGCAGATACCTAATACATGCGTGCAGATTATTCACTGTTTGTGAAACAAATATATCTGTGTATAGATATTTCTATATAAGATCAAAGTAATGGGACTTTATGGCTTTATGGTGACAGTGCAGTCAAGGCAAAGGAATTATTGAGATGATAATACAGCGAAGTGGCAAGCTTTTAAAATCAGAGGTGTTTTGATTGAACAGAATATGGAGATACGTGGCTTGATTCCAATCTTAACTGCAACTGTTGAACTCCTGTGCTTTTTCAGTAGTTTAAAGGTGTAGAGGATGCTGTGCTGTAAAGTTGAAGATAAAATACAAGCTTGCTGCAAACTTTGGTAGAGCTCCATATGAATTCAGTTCTGTCAAATCGGAATAAATTGCTAAAGTACTTTTATTGTGATGATAGCTCAGTTTGAAAGAAAAGCAGATTTTTTTTTTGTGTGGGGTTTTTTTTTTTTTGTGAGTGAAATGTTCTTGATTTTTCTTTTGAAACTACATTCTGGTTTTACTTTCACTTTTTAATTAAATATTAAAGTAGAATGCATTGGAATCCCAATGTTAGACTTTGGGTTTTTTTCAATACACACAGAACATACAGTAATTTTGTTTATTTTTTTTTAGCTCTGCCCTAACTGGAGTAAAGCCAAGACTGGGCATTTCAGAATTGAGCTTCCTTTTGTTTGGCACAATTCTCATTGAGCTGGTCAGTTCCATGATAGTTTAAATACTGGTGTAATGCATTTTATGCACCATCTAACATACAGAATAATGCTGTTATGGGCTCAAGGCTATTAAGGCTGCTGAACTTGAGGTATAGCAGTTTCCTTCAGCAGCTGAAATGAACTTGGCATCACACCAGTTCCTGCGGAAATTATAAGAATGTGCAGGACCATTCTGCTTCAGGCCTGTGGATCAGAACAGAAGGTCATTGCTCATTTACATTGCGGGTGAAAAGGCATTTCAGGAAGTATGAAAACTCTGAAAGGTAGCCATCTCCACCCTTCTAGCTGAAAAAAACCCACCTTTTTTTATAAGGTCTCAGTGCTGAATGTTCTCTGGCTGTATTTCAAATGCAGGAAAGCAGTGTTTCTAGAGGAAAACCCTAAATAATAAAGATTTTGTCAGCAAAATGATATAGGCCATAGAGAAGCTAAAGGTGAATCAAAAGTTAAAAATATAATGATTCATATAGGGGAAAAAAAAGAGTATTTTTTATAGCTATAAAATAGATTGTATTTGGTTCCGTAAACTATAATTAACACAGTATAGCTTACGCTGCTAATTTCTAGATTTAGTCTTAGTATCTGTGTGCAGAATGATGTTTGCTAAAAACTTTTTGAGTTCAGAAGTTTTTCTCCAGCACTAACTCTTAGGACTCAAATACTGAGTGTGTACTTTGCAGGATCAGTTCCTAATTATCGGCAACAGACCTCTCAGCCTAAATAAATAAGGAAATTGCACTACGGTAGTGAAAATAAATAGCAGGAAGATGCAATCTCCATTGCCCCAGAAGGACAATGCAGCTAGTATTGTATGTGTCTTCAGTGTATGTATATGTAATATTGTATGTGGCTTCAGTTCAGAAGCCAGTATTGTTAGCAGGGGTGCACCCAAGCAAAACCCTCCCTGTCCCAGCTTCAGAGCAGGACTGGTTTGTATCTAGTCAGCTTGGAGCCCAGACAGCATACAGCTTGCAGCTGGCTATATCAGATCATTATATGTATTTGAGACTAAGCCTTAGGTTTGGCACTCACTTATACTGGACCTGTGTCTAAATGTCTGGCCCACGCACATGTACTGGATTGTTGTAGAAATGTGCCTGCTCAATTCAAAGCTGGATTTATCTTTATTATTTTGGCAGCATCAGTTTTTTCTTACTTTAAAAAGTTTTGTGTTTTGTTTTTTTTTTTTTTTCCCAAGTGAAACAGGCATATATAATATTCTATCTTATTTATTTGAATTCAAACTATGCATTATATAAGTGAAAATGTGTTGTATTTCCTAAAGTTACTCCTAAAAGGAATAAAAATTTATAACTCTTAGTGCTAATAAGTAAAACGTACTGAGTCATCTTAATATCTGAAGGGGTAGGAGTTGTCTGTATGATTAAATTCTAGAAAGGCAAAACATAGATTCTGTTCTTCAGAAGTATTTTAGTGATATGGGAGTTCTAACAGTTTAAAAATTCAGCTTGGCACAGAGCATCCCAAGCCTGGAGCACTGAACTGGACTCCTGACGCTCGAGTGCATTTTGATGCTGGCTGGAAGAATCATTAAACTGCTAAAACCAGTTAAAAAAAACCCCAAATAAACCAACCAAAACCAACAAAAACCCAACCCCAAAGTTACTGTGTAGATTAGATGCCTGTTTCGGTGCCTACAGAGATAAATGGGAATTTTCTACTTGGTCTTGTGAGGCCCAGCCCAAGTCTGCAGAGGGTGGGATTCATCTAAACATACAGACTGTGCCTTGGAGCTCTCATCTGACCCCTATGAACAGTCAGTGTGAAGCACACTGAAACAGGCACTCCTAGAATATGATTTATTATTACCTGTCCGTACTGAAATTTTATTATTACCAGTCCCCAAGGAAATAAATGTGTTTTGGAAATGCTGTTTTTCCCTCCTGATCGTGAAGGGAATCTCTATGATGCATACGCACGTGATGTCCCTATTTTATTTGTTAGATGAGTCCTACACTAAGCAACTACCTAAAGATGTCAAGAGCAAATGGGTATTGGACATAGCAAAGAGACAGTAGATCCTTGTGGCTTGGGGACCAGGTTTTGTGTGTGTCTTCTGGCTTCCTTCATGCATTTTATGTGTATACCATTTGCAAGGAGTAATATGAGATAAAACCTAGAGGGATGTGCTACCGTGGGCTACTTTAGAAAGTGCCTAAATGCATCTGACCTGTGACTTGTACCCAAAACTGGTCCTGCTGACTCATTTGAGCTGTATGTGCATAAATTGTGGTTTAGAACTTGCTCCCAATGCAGAGGCAGGGATCAGTATTTCAGGTGCTGAAGTTTCCTTTGAAATCCCTGTAAGAAGGATGCATGCAATTAAGGGCAAGAGCAACCAAGCTGAGACAGATCACAAGCCTGTGCACTGTCTTTGAATTACCTTTGTTTTATTCAACTCCCCTAGGCAGTGTAACCAAAGCCTTTTAAAATATCACCAGACAATTCTTTAAATAGTCTGATTTTGCCACCCCCAAACAAAAGGAAAAAGATAACTTTGAAATACAGAATTTCTAAAATGCCTGTCTCCCCCTCTTATTTCAAAGGAAAGGAAAGGGGGAAGCAATCAGGCTTTTTCCCAATTGCCCCTTATTGTTCAGTCATTGCTATTCTTATAGGACCCACAAAAGTACAGTCCAATTTTGCTGGTACAGACACTGTGCTAAAAGGATTAACAGTTTAAATACAAGGGTTAATCTCTTTCTCCCTCTGGATATGAACTAGAGATGGTGCTCAATTACTTGCTAAGAGGGAGAAACTGCCTGAAAGGAAATAGTTACCTGTCTCAAATTATCAAGCAAATACCCTTCTGTTAAGTCTGAGCTTCAGTCTAAAAACGTTCATCGGTCTCTGGTTTCACTGAAGCCTGAACAAGTGCTCTTACGAGCCAGTGTTGCAGGATCAAGTTGTTCTCAGTTGCAATAAAGCTGAAAGGAAGATGGACACCTTCTCTTGTGTGTGTTGCTGGCAACGTGATCATGGATGTAGGCACGGTTCTGGGAGTAATGCCTGCACTAGAGGAAGCTTTATTTATTGCCATCGCTGGAACTAGAACTAAGCCTTTCTAAAGGTGACATTTTGTTTGTTCTTTAATACGTGATACTTCAGTTGAGCTGTTGTAATGTTAAGTGTGTGCTTTCCTGAGTTGGGACCTTGATTCTGGACAGGGAACTATTCTTAAGCTTTGGTATGTGAAGAGCATTTGCCATTAGATCATAAATTATTTACGTTCAGGTCTAGTGAAATCCCTCCTGATTTAGAGTGATGTATGGGAAAGTCAGACCTATAAACTTAGTTTGAATAATTCTTCTGGTTGATCTGGAAATATTTAAACTCATTCATTTTTTATAGTACTGTAAATTTAAAGAATTTAATTTTTAAAAAATTTGTTTCTTCTGCTCTGTCATATAACTTGACTATCACGGAATGGACCCATAAGCACCCACTGTAACATTTGTAACGTATGTAGCATTTGCACGGCATGTGTTGTCATCTGAGATGTATCAGTTTTGGTATGGGTTCTATGTCTGCATCAAGCCACAAAGAAATTGCAGGAGGATAGAGCCAAGTGATGGCTTTGAACACTGCAGAAGTACAACCTGGATGCACATCTGTGAGGACTGGTCTGATTTTCATTCATTCCAGTTCACATTGTATGGCTCCGTCCTGTTAAATGTTGTGGCTATTGTGTCTTTGTCTTGCCTTTGCCACTGTTTCCAGTGTAACCTGGAACAAAAAGTTTCACGTCTGAGCCTCAGTTTGTCAAATGAAAATGGGTAAATTACCCTTGCCCTGACCATTATGGAGGTATGAAATGGTTAGATGGAGACTGTTAAAACACCATAAAGCATGGTGTACTGCAAACTTGCAGGACCCATCAGTGTACAGATCATGACGGGAAGCGCGTAGGGCGTTATCAAACCCTGGTATTTGCTGTGAGTTCAGCTCAGTTCCTACCAGCTGGATGCCTTTGGAAGGCAGCAGCACTGTCTCTCCCATGCTGTTGGACTTCAGTGCCAGCAGCAGCCGTTCAGTGCATCTGGGATCTGCCTTCCAGCTCTGCCTGGGGCCGCGGGGCAGGGAGCAGCTTGGGGCTGTGCGTGGTGGACACCTGGGCTCTGCACCCGCACATGCCTGGCTAGCCGGAACGTGTCCCCTGCAGCAGCACGCAGCTGTGCCTGCTCTCCTCTTGTATGAACCACCTCACAGACATACAGGATGGGAGGTGTCAGGTTGGAAGAACTTGAAAAGAAATGAAAGGTATTGTGGTTTGTTCTGGCATGTATATATGGATCAGTCTTGGTTTGTCTCTTGGGTCCTGAGGACACATAGTGCTCTGTAGCTCTCCGATTATTAGTGGTGTAAGGGCTCTGCAAAGAGTCAAAATATGGTTTTCTGCTTGTAAAGCATCCCAGTGTGGCGATACCAACATAAGGAGATGAATGAAACAGTATTTCTTTATCTTGAAGGCTAAAAGGGCATTGTAAATAAAGACAGAAATGGGAATTCATATAGAGAGACTAAATCCAACTCACTGGAGTGTCATTACCTCAATCATAGAAGAAGGTGATGAAACAAAGACATTTTTCACTCAAGGTGCTTTTTTATCAATGACTATTTTAATGGAATTTAACAAATGACAAGTTAAAAAAAACTTTAAAAAAATTGTTTTATGCATCTATCCAATTCAAAAGCACATAGATGAGCTAACCTTGACTGGATTTTAAACACCAGCAAGTGACCTTCTATGTGATTTGGATGTTGGATATTTTGGGAAAGTGATTTAGGCTTCCAGATCACTTTAACAGTTTTGAAATCTGTTCCTTCTCTGTGGAGCTGAATGAGACATGACCCGTATGTTTCTTTCTTTCTAGGGGACTTTTAAAGTTTTTAAATCTTTACTGTAGCATCATGAAGAAACAGAAAAGGCTGCAGGAGCCTTTAAGAGAGCCAGATAATTTGCAGTCTCTTGTCTCTAAGCAGTGTTTTGCTATGATCTATCATCAGGTTCAATAAATAGTGTTCCCCTTTCACCGAAGGGTATAAGAGTTGCCTTAACCAGTCCCTGGCAAACTGCTCTCCATTTTGGCCATTCTTCCTCGCACGGTAACAGGAAGGCAGGTGCGCTGAACTTCAGTGAAGAAGCAAAGGATGCTGCAGCATAAAATTACCCTTGACCCACCTTTTAGATGCCCAAGTTCGGACCTGTGCTACTTCACATCCTCCAAATGACACAGATGGCAGGATAGAGCCAATCGGAAGCACTTGATAACAAAATGGCAATTCATTTTGCAATTCCTTCAGCATTCATGCTAACAATACTGGTCCTGATGGGCTCCTTGGGTATGAATGTAGCTTTCAATATGCAATTCCACAGGAATTACACCACTGCTCAGCTCTCATTAAGTCTGCTTTATTGTAAAGTGTTGCTGAGAAATCCTCCTATTACTGATACAGGACAACTGCTTTGCTTCAAAGAACTGCCTGATTTCCAAAAGCTCCTCTGTGTGTATCTGCAGGGTTTTTTTAATATTCTCTTTACAGTGCATTATGTCACTTTGTTTATATTTTG
This sequence comes from Athene cunicularia, assembly GCF_003259725.1. Classification (NCBI taxonomy): domain Eukaryota; kingdom Metazoa; phylum Chordata; class Aves; order Strigiformes; family Strigidae; genus Athene; species Athene cunicularia. The sequence continues at coordinate 11,056,002 of NW_020799125.1, read as the reverse complement.
GACGCTAATGTGATGTGTTTAAGTATGTAAATTGCCATAATGTGAGGAAATGAGATGTTAAAAATAGCTGTGGAGCACTGAAGAGAGTGGAGTGGGGTAAGGTGGCCAGTGTGGGAGGCGGCGCTTTTGGATCCAGAACGTATGTCTCCATCTTTTTAGGGAAAGTAAATCCCTCCCTGAAGTCAAACCCCAAAAAAGAAATCTGATTATAAGGCACTGTCTTCTACAGGTAAAACAGGTTCTACCTGCTTGCTTCAAGGTAAAAAAATCTCATGTTTTTAAAAGCACCCAGTGCTGGTCTGCAACATGGGAGTTCAAGGCCAAACCTCGCCCCCACCAAACCCCCCTGATTTAAATACAAAACTAGTAATCCTAATCTGAGCCACAAGTGAGGTGCTGATTTACCTGCCAGATAACGTTATTTTGTCCACTGTTGGCAGCGTCAGGTCTTGAACGCTCTGCGACTGCCTCTGGAGCTGTGGCTGCCCTGCATGGAGTGTAGCTTGGAGGGGCTGGAGTACAAGGTCAGCTCCAAACTATCTTAACCCTCAATATTAGAGTCTCTTTAGACTCTTTCCATCCATTCATTGCAAGAGCGCTGGACAAAAGGGTTTGTGTGGGAGTGGTTTAAATAAGGAGATGCTTGTAGAAGAAATTTTGCTGAGAACTTGGAGCTTTTCAGTTGTGAATTGCAACTGTCAGCTTCTACTCAAAGGCCTAAAGTTCATTCACCTGTGTTTGGGTGGGTGGGGTCAATCATTCCCCAAACAGTGGTGCTGAAGTAGTGTAAGCAACAACAATCACCCATCTTGTATTTTTAGGCAACCTGTCTTTACTGCTGTATGAAGTGATAGGATTTGCCATGCCTGTCCAGCCCTCATTTCCATTACCTAAAATCTCAAGTCTGTTAACTTCAATGTGTCTCGTTAATCAGTTTCCCAGCAATTGCCTGTGGAGGCCTGAGGAGATTTACTGTCTTTTAGTCACATGCTAAAACTCATCTTCAGCGATCTCAAACACCAGTGCAGTAAGTGGCCACCACCTGCACCGTCCTGGCTCCTTCCCTGTGTTTCTGGGTTACCTTATCCCACGGCAGCGTACCGAGGGATGTACAGCGTTCAACAGGAGGGCCGGTCAGTGCTGCCAGACCCTCGTACAGAGGCAGCCCCTTCCAGGCCTGGCCTAAGATCGCTTTCACCAGTGGGCCCAGAGAAATGCTGGTGGTGACTGCGGGGCTGGATGTCCCTTAATGCTTCTCAGCCATGGGGCCATCGGTTGTGCTCTGCTGTAACCTCCCATGATTTCACAGAGGAGGAGGGAAGCTGTTCCCATACGAAAGAGCCTCACAGTTACAGCACTTGGGGGGTGATGTTGCAGTGATTGATAGGTATTCAAGCTGCGAGGCTGTGTTGGGACTGTGCACTTGTTTGTGTAGTGCTGGGAAGCATCTGTATCTGGCCTCCAACCCCGGAGGATCTGTGTGAAAGCCCTGATAATCAAAACATGTTGCCTACTGGCAGTGCAGCATTAAAATCAGTTCTAATGAAGGGTTCTCTGTTGTCTCTTGGGATTTGCCTGTCACACCGAACCCTCCTCTGTCCAGCTGGGAGGAAGCCTGGGGATGAATGTGGCAGAGACAATGAGGCCCCCATGGCCCACTGCTGGGTTGCTGATTACCATATTAATGTGCGGCGTCCCAACTGAATGCTGGGCAAAGGACAGTACATCTTTAATTGGAAATATAAAGGACTGCTCATGGCCCAGCTTGAACTGGGAGGATTTATGTCTCTCCCTCTAGATGGGATTGAAGGGAACGGTATGATTCACTGAGCGGCATGCACGTCCCCTGATTTACTGCCCATCATTTACATTCCACTAAAGTCAATCAGTGCAGAAGGTCATTCCCAACCTGAATTTTTTCACGTTAAATCTTTTCTGTCCCAGACTTACAGTCAGGCCAGGCGAGACACTTGGCAACTCAAGCTGGTTTTGAGGTTGTTAGTTTTAATTCTCTGATTAGGAGAATGGAGACTGTAAAAACAAAGGAAAACCAGAAAATGCTTGTGCGTCCATTGACGGAGTCTGTACACATGATAAACTCAGCAGACTCAACAAATGACTGGGTCCCTTCTATTAAATCTGTACTTGCATGTTTGTCATGAGGCTGATGAATTCCTTATGCTCTGGGTCAGCAAGGCTAGTTCTGCCAGCCCTGCCTGAATCATGTATTTGGTTGTTTGCCTAAAATTTTGGCCTGTCCCTATTCAGATGAGCTGGGTAAAAACTTGAAAGATGACATGGTTTAGATGTTTTTTTTCCTTCCCTCCTGAATGGTGTTTTGAACACAAGTAACCTTAGTATACTAGTTGACTCACTGAAACTATTCTAACAGTTTCATAATGTATCATCTTCCAATAAGTTACGAATCTACTTGCAATATACTGGCAATTTGTAATAGAAAATTAGGAACAGACTTCTATATTAGAAGTGCGGTCTGATTCCCAAATCACATGTGCAGCTCAACCTGCAAGCTTGGAAACAGCTTTTTAAATAGTTTGACACAACTAAATATGAAGCCTGTTGATTGCTTGTGCAGTCTTGTGACAATACATATGACTATGTGTTTTGACAAGCTTACATTTAGCCTTGAATTCTTACTCAAACAATTTATTAGAAAATGATGATAATAGAGGGTGTTTGGTTTTGGAAGATTTTGAGTAAATAGGAGCTGAATTATGATCTATTGGCTTGATATTTCTTGTAATCTGGCTCTGAACAAATAGCACAAAATAAATATGAACATCAGTCTGAACTAAAAAGTGAAATTTCAATTACATTTGAACAATATATACTTAATAGGACTCCTGTGGTATCAGTAATAGCTCTAGAGACCACTGTTTGTTATAGTAGAAGAGCAAGTAATTTGAAATTTATCCTTTATATTTTTTGATATGTAAAGAGAGAAGCTTTAGAAAAAATTCTAGCTCAAGTGCTTTAGTTTTCTTTCCTCTATTCTTTTCTCTCTCCAAGTTTTGAAATTTTGAGGAATTGTTGAGAATTTTTTTGCTGATTATTTCTTATTAAAGGAAACAATCAGGTCGGGCTTTCCTCTGAAATTAAAGTGGCCAGTGTAGTGGTGTAGCATGTGTGCTGTGTTCTGCAAAATATAACTGATGAAGTCATGTAACACACACGATATAAGATCAATACTCGTGTTAAAACTTAGAATCAAGTAGCAGTTAAACACAACCTGCATCAGATTTGTGTAGCGCTGTGTGTGTGTGTGTGTGTGTGTGTGTGTGATGTGGTGAATGCTTAAACAAATGGTTTTTCTTCCATGGGATTACAGAAGTATGTAACATTTAAGCAAATAATTGGCTTTCTTCATTGGGATGTACTGGTGAGTAGCTTGTTGTCCTAATCAGGTGACCTTCCTGATTAATGCACAAGAGCAGTTTACTGGTGACCTAAGCCACTTGAACACTTCAGGAGATTATTGCAGCTTAACTGTTTTAGGATCATTTTAAAGCACTTAAAGTATTTACTGACCTCTCTAAACTGCTTAGAGCTACAGGGCTCACCCAGTTATAATTGTAACTGGAGCAATAAATAGTCATTCAGTTAGACAGCACAATGTGAGCAAATCAGATAGTGTGCTATTACTTACGATAGCAGGTTGTCTTTAGCAGTAGCATATCTGTATTGCAACGTAATTAGTCTCAGAGATGATCCTTCATGCCTCTTGCTCAGAAATGATTTTGAGTCAATTGGTGTTTGTCCAAGTTCCACTTCATGTTCATCATGTGATGTTATTGCTGTTGCTCCACAGAAGTGTCTCTGGTTCTTCCTTCTCCATCCTTTCTGCCTGAAAGTAACACACATGTGCATGACCTCCTGGAAGATGCTTTGTGTTGTGTTGTAAGGGATTTCTCTGCTTGGGAGAGTGTGGATAACGGTTATATAGCTGGAGCTCATCTTTGACATCTCAACCCTTTCTCTATCAAAGTGCTCCTCTTTTTATAGCAGTGTGACTAAGTGTGTTAAACTGCAGGCCAAATAATGGCTTTAACACAAATCTTGCTGCTGCACAGGTGACTCAACAGCATTTTCAAATTACTTGCAAAAGGCAGCAACAGCTCAATAGCCTTGTTAAACTGTGCACACAGTTGATGCCAGCTCCAAACCCACGTGGATACAGTGGACCTTACTGCAGAGACCTTGGGTTCAGTTCAAGTCGGATGCCAGGAATGGTATCTAGCCATTTCAAATGGTGAAGATCATCCAGCTTTTAGTTGCAAGAAATTCAAAAGGAAACAGAAGCGTAACTCCTGCTGCAAGTGTTCAGTTTTGGATAGTTATGCAAACTATTCAGAATAAATCTTCTATTTATACTGACCTAAACCAGCACCTGTCCTCACTGAGAGGTGCTGTAGAGTCCATAGCTTCTCTCTGAGCTCCACTTTGACTCAGAGGTGAAGCACGCTATGCAAGGAACAGGACATGGGGGAGCTGCTAACTTTGTGACAGAAGTTTTTTTTCCTGCTTCTATTAGACTGGCTATAACATCCTGACTTCACAGACTTCTCTGGAAATAACATGGTGGGTTTGCGACAGCAGTTTAAATAAGGTGAAGGTCACGTAAAATGTATTATATAATTTCTTAAAGTCTCTATCAAATTCTAAGCATCTCTTAACAGCAGGAAAAAAAACCAACAGCTGACAATGGTTTTGGTAGGTGTTTGTATGGGGATTTTGTTTAATTTCCGTAAAGGGTTTCATAGGATAGGATAAAGCTGTCCTAGACTTGCAAGGAGGAGGTTATGTTGGCTGTAGGGACTGCAGACCATGTCTACCCACTGGCGAGGCTGCTGAGGGTCCCCCTCCAGGCCTTGTTCACAGTTGTCTGTTCCACTGTTATGTTGGATTTGGTGTATTCTCAAGGTCTTAACAGATCGCTCATAATTAAACTTTTGACCTAACTTTATGCATATTTTGTATATGAAATAGAATAATTTGTATTTTTTAAATATGAGAATAATTATGTGTCTTGGCTGTGGGAAGATTTGCCCTTTTTCTCTTGTCTGTGCAGGGATTATTCACAGGTACATAGAAAGACTCTCTTAATGAAGGAAAAGCTAATTCATCAAGCTAGTGTTATGTGCTGGACTAATGCAATTTGTCTCTTTGAGGAGACTGAAGACAAGACCATTTTTGTTGCCTGGGGTCACTACAGATCTTGTACAGTTAGCATAAAAATCCATTCAGAACAAAACCCTAGATTTAATTTTATTTTTTTTCCCCCTAGATTACTTTTAACTGTCTACTTTTCATTTATAGAATAAAATAAACAAATCCTACTGCGTAAGACTTACATGATGTGCACAGTGGCTGGGTTTTGCTAGCTTATGTATTAATGTTTTTTTTTTTTTTTTTTTTTTTTTTTTTTTTTACATATAGGAATGCAGTTGCACAGTAGTCTTAGCTATTTGGATAGTGATTTCCTTCCTGTTTCTTCTCAATACATATTTTTCTAAGGACCATCCTGATACAGCTTTCTTCAGTTTCTTTACAGAAGACACAAATACTATATTGTAATTACTTGTAGCTATGATGTCAAAGCCGTTAGTCTGTTTGGGTAATGACTGTAACCTGTGCCAAACTACACTCTAGATGTTGCTCAGTATCTTTACCTGTGGAAGGTGATAGTAATATAAAATGTAAAAGGAATCTCAAAATTTTATCTAAGTGAAATTCTAATGCTAATTTATTTTTCAACCTATTGTAATAAGCCTATATGAAGAATCAGAAAGTATTAGTATATAGGCAGAGTAGCTGTCTGTAGTTTACCTAAACTCAGGTGTGTAGAGCCTAGAAGAACCTTTGATAGTTCTGAAAGCAGTAACATTACTAAAAAGCATGTTAGGTTTTCCTGTCAAAACTAAGTAATTCTGGTTTGTGGTTTCTATTTTAGTCCTGTGCTGTGCTTCTTTTTGATTCTGTGCCAATGGACTTCCAAAAATCTGAAAGTGTTGTGGTGGTCTTTGTTATCTGGTAATTTCTGCTGCATAAATACACTCACATATTTCACTCGTAGTAAAATACAGCTGGAGGACTGAAAAGACAAATTAGAAAGCAGATTTTCAACAGGATGAATCTCGAGGTGCTGAAGGCATTTGTAAGCAAACCTCTTCGCTTTGCATGGCTATGATGTTGGCAGGGTTGTATGGCCACATAGTGAAGGTATTGGAGTAGGTTAAAGTGCCTGATGTCCACTGGGAGTGTCAACATCAGGCACCAAATGAGTGTGTCCAAACACTCTTGATTTCTTGGCTCTGAGCATGCAATGACCAGCTGCGTGCATCATCCACAGTACCACCCTGTGGCCATGCTCCTAAAATCAGCCCATTGATGTGAAGGGCTTTACCGCTGGTCTCTTCTAGAAACTTGTTTTGCCAGTGATTTAAGTCTGTAGTGCAAACTAAAAGGGAAGACTTCTGTAAAATACACATTCACACAAGAACTATTATTTGTGTTTTAATCCTGAATTCCTGAAAAGCTTCAACTATTGACTACCATTTTTAAGAAGAAAAATGTAATCTTTAAGAATCAGTGTTAATTCAGAATTATTTATATGTTCCCCCTTTTAAGATGATTCTGGAATTAAGCACCTCCTTTTCTCTTCATCAAAAGTGCTAAGAGTGTATGAAGTGAGCTATTTTGGGGTTGACTATGGATTAAAATTCAGAAGAGTAGTTATTAGCTTTTGATATTTTCTTGGAAGTTGATGCTGTTCTTCCCCATTCCCCTTCCCTGAAGGTTGTAGAGTGCTGTGCTTAGCAGAATAATAAAAATAAAATAAACACCTGCCCTCAGATTGGTTCTGTGATTGGTACCGCAGAAAAATAGAGGGGAAAAAATCCTATAAAAATGTTCTTTAATGTGTCAGATGTGCATGTTTAAGACAAAGCAGAAATGTGGTCTGTATGGACACCTTATACAAGGTTTGTGTTATAAAATTTGAGTTCTTCTGGGGAAGCACTGGAAGACTGTGTTCCCAAAGGATTTGGCAGCTCTTCACGTGGATGCAAACTTGCAAGAGATGCTCTGTGAGGATGTCGTATGTATGAAAAGACAGACCCACAACCCTGTGGATCTATATGTATTTTCTTCAGTTCTGTGAAGTGGGAACAATGTACCAAAGAATGGTAGTTGTATTTGAGACCCTTGTTAGTATTTAAGGACACAAAATTATCATTAAATGGGGCAAAATGAAGGCAAAAAAAATTTAAACATTAATGAGACCAAATGTTTTATCCTTTGTAAGTATTGTTCAACTAAGAAAGTGCAAATATTTTGCTATGAGGTGGCTGGACCTGGAGTTAGTGTGTAAAGAGAGTATTAGCTATGCCTTTCCTTTATGGCTCGAGACCACCCAGTGAGCTACTGTTACATGGGGAGTCAGTTGCAGAAGTTTCATTTCTAAAGGCTGTACTGTATCTTACCTTGTCTTTGTGTGGTCACTTATACTTGTGTAAACAGAGTAATGAACTGCTTCATCCCCTTTGCAGAGAAGTAATGACAGGATGCAGGCAGTAAAGAATCGGTCCCTCTATGACCTACTGTACCCAAATCCCACTGTCTTTCTGGCCAGGTTCACTAAACAAGGACAATGTTTTCCTTCATTTGACTTTCCTTATGTCAGTCTCTCGTGTTTTGCTGTTTTCTTTGTATTGCAGTAGACCAGAGTGAACAGCTGTAACCACAGGGAAAGCATAAAGCCAGCTGAAGCTGGTCAGCTGAAATCTCAGATCTTACCACATCACTTTCCCAGGTATGTAAGGAAATCAAGTTTAAGTTTAAATTAAGATCTAGGGTCAGCGTTCCGGTGCATTCAGCTAGGATATTTCCCAGGGCATGGCAATTGCTTGGTAAGAGCATGTGCTTCATCGAATACAGTAGAGTGCCAAAAAAAGGCAATTAGACTGCCTTACTAGCACAGGAAGAAATTGGAGTTTGACTAATGGTTTATCTTATGGACTTTGAAAAGACACTACTATGGGTGCATCTAATCAGGGATAAAACCTCAGGCAAATTATCTCAAACCCATGTATTTATTTCTCAGAAATCTGCTTAATTTCTGTTTAGGTACAAGATCTCTTGAGATTAACTTAATCCTCTCATTGTGTATCATGCACCTAGAAAAAAAGAGAACTGTTAATCTCCCCCCAGATTTCCCCTCTCCTCTCAGGTAGGCTCATCTCTCCCCTCTCACGGGTTTCTGAGCAGTCTTTCTTAGTGCAGGATCCACTCTTAACATTAAATGAGTTTGCTGACTTTATTCTTTTTCTGTCAGACAACTTTGCTTCTCTGTGTTATACCCATTCTCTCTGCTGTTCTGCATTTCTACATCTTCCTTAATCATGACTAGTTATATTTGGCCATGCCAGAGGGTATGTTTAATTTGTGCTATACTGCTCCATGTGCCAATTAGTGATCAAACGTGAAGCAGAATTGTCCTAATGATATGTTTCAACTATATGTTCGAATAGAGTCACATGCTCTTGAATAAGCAACACTGACTCTGCATTATGGCTCTTTTCTTCTTCTTTTTTTTTTTTTTTTTTTCCTCTCCTTAGCCTGGGACCATTTTATCATTTACATGGTGCTGAAAGTTCTGGTGCAAACACACAGAAATAGTCAGCTAATCCTCTTATTTGAGGGCTGTTTTCCCGTGCTCCGTTTTGATCTTTTATAGTCTCAGTGCAAATATGTCAGATGGAAGAGTCCTTAACACTGAAAAATCACTGCTCTGATTGGACCTGAATCATATAGATCAGCCGTCAGTATTCAATAAGGATGAGGTGTTGCAGTTCAATAAGCAGCGGAGGTACGAATGACCCTGGTATGGGATGCTTATCCATCACAGGGTGATTGATACTCGATCTAGAGGTGCCTTGTAGAGTAAAAGACCCCCAGGTAAAATGAGTTGAATTCTTTACTGGATAGCTTGAAACGTAAAAGTCATCTTTGCTGTTTTCAGATTTGTATTTCAAATTATGGTATTGACATAATATAGAACAACAGGCCAGGGAGAAGCAATCTATGTACAAGCCTTCTTTAGACAGCAACTTTAATCCGTGTATTTCATGAGCTCTATTTTAAAACCACAGATCGTGTTTGTAGATATTGTTCAAGGTTGCTCATCTTGTCTTTGACTAAAGAACCTGAGAATTTAGTAAAATACGCAAAACTTGAGAGTACAAATTCTTGGTATCAAAAAGAGAGAAACTGAGGAAATGGTTATGAAGAAAGTCACTGAGGGTCCAGTAAGAACACGAGAGGTGGATAGTCTTGAGAGGAGTCCCTGTCTCGGTCTATAAATTCTCATTTTAGCCAGAGGGGCAAGCATTCTCTCTACAAAATGTTTGGAAAAATGCATTTCTTTAGACTTCATCCCTTCCTAGACTGCAGACTTCACAGCAATCAAATTCTCTGAGGGGAAATTTGTGCATCTCTGCTATTTTTCCAATATGATTTCAGTCAAAATGCATTGTTTTGCTTCACATTGCAAATAATGATTTTTTTTTTTTTCCACAGTTACATCTAATTGTATCTCTAAATGCAATGGGGTAAATTAGTAATTGATGGGCATATGCTTCTTCTGGGTCTTAGAAATCTGTTCTTGGAATTAAGTGGCCAGTGTAATACTTTTTGCCAAATCTTCTGCTTCCTGTGTTACCAAAACTGTGGGCAGCCTAAGTGGTGTACTGTGAACTTCAAACAGAGGTGCGTTGCCAGAAGAGACGTCATGTGAGGTTAATAAGTGTAGTGGTTAAGGCACATTTCAACAGTTGGGGTCAGAGGGCTGTTTTCTAGGTCTTGTTTTGTTGGCCATAATATCATGGCTTTGGGCACCCTCCTTGGAGATAATAACTAGCAATTATAAACCTTTAAACATTGTGGGCATGAGAATTTTTTTTTTTTCCTTTCCTTTATAATTTACTTACTTAGCTCAAATCTCATTTACCATCTGGAAATCAGTGTGGTCCAGCTCTTCACTGCATTACTGCATTCAGGAATGCAGAAGGTAAAAGTAAATTCCATGAAAATGGTATTTGCAGTGTTACAGTTTTCTTGTACCCTGATAAAATCAGTTGCAAATTTTTTTTCACTACAGGGTACTGCCTCTGTGGGCCTTCCTCAAGGAAATTAATTTTTGTTTTCTTGCCAGTTCAGAGAACTAAATTATAAAACAACTGGATAATTTTGTAAGAAGTATGAGTGTCAGGGTTTCTAGGACTCTAGTCTGAACTTCAAGACAGCACGTGGTCTGTCATTTTCTGTCTCTTGGGGGCAACAAAAGCTGCTGAAACCCATCACTTTTGTGCAGTCTGAGGGAGAAAGTTGAATGTCCTGCTCTTGTTCTGGTATCTTCTTTGATCAAGTCCTTCATGTTGTGCAGAGTGAGGGGAGGAAGGGACTTGCAATGAAACTGCCTGTATTTCTCTGTATGTGTGCCCACATTGATGAATGGCTGGATCGGCCTGGGTGTGTAGTTCATTGTTACTCGGGAGTTTGTTCAGACGTCCCTTCTAGATTATTCCAGTTTCCTGGAAAAATCAAGGATAGATTTGGCTTATGTTTTTCTCCCCTGTCCATCACAGCCTTGTACATCTATGACAGCTGAAGGATTTAAAAAGCATAATTTGATATTTTTTAATTTTAATTTTTTTTTAAAAAGTATGATCAGGATTGAGGATGTCCTCTTGCAGTTTATAAAAGTGTAGTAATTAGCAATCTTGACTCATATTGAGTGCGAATGGGAAAGTCACCTGTCAGCAAAGACGAAGAGTGCTTTAGGAACCAGTATGCTTGCAGAATATAAAGGAAAAACTCTGCTTTTTATCATGCTGCTGGGATGAAGACTGAACTGTGACAGTCCTTCCACTCCCTCCTCCCCTCAGTTTCTCACCCTTCACAAACATAGAGTTTATTGCTTGAAAAACCCCACCTACACAAACTCTTCTGTGAGTGTGCTGTGCATTGAGAGTAATGCCGTGGTGACAGAGCTATGGAGCTGCTTCGGCACGGCTATTGGATAAACATCCATCACCAGCTGACTGATATGTGACCCACAGGTACCACATATGTTACCTAATGACCAGTCACTTAATTATAGACTAGGTGACATGTTTATAAGGGTGAACTTTAGAGTGCTATTAGGGAATGGACAGATGAACTATACCGGTGCCCTCCGGGTAGATTTCACCCAGACTCTTCTGCCTCTGTGGACCCATTACACAGTAATTAGGGTGATTTTTAAGTAGGATGCAAGGAGTTAAATGACTAACCTTATTATTGCTTCATTTGTCACTGCAGTAAGTGCTGCTTTGGGGGAGGTGGCTTGGAAGAAAGTGAGAGAGAGAGAGAAAGGAAGGAGAACATGAGGTATAAAGTATCTTCTTCTCTAAGTCCACATGTGGAGAGTAAGAAGATGAAGAGAAGTGTGGATTTTTCCAAAGCTAAGACTGGAGAAATTTTGAACAAGCTGATTCTTGCTTTAACAATTGAAATGTCCATGAAGTGGTGCCAGTTGCATGATGGTGTTTCATAATGGTGTATTTGTACTAATGACTTCCTTTACAGTCCCAAAACCAAGGTCAGCATCTTGTGGACATACCAATTTACTAGTCTGGTTAACTCTGAGGTATTTTCAGAAAATATTTTCAACATTTATTTTTATTTTCTCCTATAACAAGAGGTAGATGCATACATATTTGAGATATGTGGCTCTCCATCTTCTCTGGGCTAGAACATAGTCACATCTTAAAAGCAAGTTGCTTGACCCTCTGTCCCCGCTGTGGGAATGGTGGTGGCAGGGTTGTCTGATGTCCGTCTGTCCTCGCTGACTCTGGGATGGCTGCTGCAGTTTTCCTGCCTGAGTATGACAGAACCCCAGCCTGCCCTTCTAGTGCTAACCCTGAACCTTTGATTTAGCAACAGGGTGAGTGTGTGTTGATTTACTGGCTTTTCTCATCCATGCTCAAGTCAAGGAATCAAAATATTCACAATTTTAGTGCCACTGACTTGCTTCTGGGTGACTGTGGAAGCATTTACTTTCTCTGTAGTCTTGGTGTTGGGAGTTTAAGTTTTGGAAAAATTTTTTTGTTTTTCTAATTAGTTGCATGGGGATTTTGTTGTGGAGGGGAAATGGATGGTTGTCTTCATTAATCTGGGTTTAACATCCAATTGCTCTTGAAATATTAAATGCAGCTGTGAAGTATGGAATCCTGCAAATCAGTTGTTGCATTATGTCAGCTGTTTATTTGCAGTGTTTACACATGAGTGACTGCTTGAGTACAGACTTTTATCAATGCCCGCAGTTTTGCTTCATTCACTCAGCTGAGTCTTTTATCTTTTCAAGTAGTAATAGTTGGAAGAAAAAACTTCAGGGCAAATTTACCTTGTTCTTTAGGAGGTAATAATTGTTGTAGGGTATCTCTTAATTGAAGGGAAGGAGAGGTTTGAACTTCCCAACCTGTGCTTCATTTGCACCAGCTGACTGGGAGCCAGTTCTGATCCAGGAGCAGTTTAGGTGGTTTAGCCACTGATGTGTATGAGCTACTGTGTCCTGCTAGGATAAATGTAAATGAACTGGATGTAATTTGTAATGAACTTGTAATTTGTAATTTGTAATGCTAGGATAAATGTAAATGAACTGGATGTAATAAAAAAAAACTGGAGTTTTATGTGGTCCAGTTGCATTCATCAAGGGGAACATAGTAATGACCCTACTGTACATATGCTACAATGTACCTAATTTTCTTGGAAAGCTGAGGCTTTTAAGGTGTTAAATGTTTCATTAAGTTTGCCACATATTCTTTATTTAGTGCAGTGGGACTCCTGCCTCTTCAGGTTCTGTTTGGGACCTTTCAGGATCAGCCTTATGGCAGAGAAAGAAGTGATCACTGATACCAAAACCCCTGGAAGCTGGTAGTATTTTTTTTCCTCCATTGCAGCAGGTATTAGTGTTAGCACTTAAAGACTTTAGAAACATTTGAAGATTCTTTGCCCTTCCCTGCTTCTAACATCTGTTTATGAAAATGGTAATGGGAAGAAGTTTAAATGTTAAAAAAAAATGGTTTAGGAATTCTTCCTCCAAAAAAAGCCCATACAGAAATACCTGGGACTTGGAAGATTTAAAACATGTGGAGATCTAAATCAGGTTTTTGTTCACCTGGAGGTCAAGGTGGACATATGGATTTCTGCACACACACCCCCCTCCAATCCACAGTTATTAGGTAGAGTGTATTTTTCTTTAAATTGTGTTTTTTCAGCCCTTCTGTAGGGGCAGGGATGTGTTTAGGAGCTCCAGCTGTTCAAAGTACTCGGAGATGACTACCAAAATGTTGTTTTAATTGAATTTATTTCCTTCTTTTTTCCTTCAGGATATTTTAGTGTGGAATTTAGACAGCTAACCCTACATGTCTGCTGCTGTTCTTGTCAGCTGATGCCAGTCTGCCTGGCCTCTAGCTTTTACACCAGAGCATCATGAGTTTTCTGTATGTTCTGTTTCATCCCATAGCCCACCTTTGTCAAGTGTAAGTGGTGGATCCTTCAAATGGTAGGCAGTGTTTACCACAAAAAAGTCACCCTCAAGAAGCCAGACTCTACATGCCTGGGCTGCCACCGCAACTGAATATGCAGCTGGCAGGGTGAAATTTCAGTTTGTTTAAATAAATGTAATGGAAACAATTTAAGGGAGAATGATATGCATCTCTTCTTCCAATGTTTTCTTCATTATACTTTTATCAATGTGCTGATGGCAAAGCAGAGCTGCTGTTAGTTTCACAGTGTTACTGTGTCGAGCAGTCCGAAGGACTCAGCTTTGAAATGGTGGACTTCAGCTCAGCTTTATGGAGAGGTTTTTTTGGAGCCTCCCTTGGCTTCTGTGCAAATTTGCAAACTGGTCTCCCCTAAACATTGTTCTTTTTGGTTTCTTAAAAATAGAAACCCAAGGTTTTAAGTCTTCTGGTTTTGTTTGCTTAAAATATTGTCATGAAAGTGTTGTCATGATTATTTTTTTTTTTTTTTTGCCCTGTAGAAGACTGCATGAAATGTGGACCTAATTCTGAGCTGGAATACCTGCACTTTAAATCTAGTGCAAACTTTTCACAGTGTGCTAACAAGACCCTTTGACAGCTTTTGCCAGTATGGCTTCTTTGGGTTCAGACTATGCCTTTTATAGCAGGAAATTTTCACAGATAGAAATCCTTTTAGAGCTGAGATCAAAGAGTACAGTCTGAATGTCTTTGCTGTCTGACTTAAAACAAGCAAATAACAATCCCACACAAACAAAAAAACCCTCTTATGGTAGCGTAGCTCAACTAAATTATTTTATCTGTGGGGAAATACTGTTATTAGGTCTTTGAGTAACTTTGTCTCCCTTGGAATATGTGGTTGGACATATGTTTCCTTTCTGTTACTGCGCTCTCATCCATAATGATTATCTTGCCACTCATTTCCCCGAGTAGTCTGAGACTGGGGTTTCCAGATTTCTCCTATTCACCTCAAAATACCAGTATTTCTAGCTATAGTGTGAGGATCCACCACTACAGCATGACTTCTGGGCAGCATGGTGTGCATGGGGCAGGGTACTGAGAGGTAAACGACACATTTGGGAAGTCTGGTGATCCACTTTCTGCAGCTGTTGTACTTAAGACAGCAGTGCTGATGAGCTGGAGGTCAGCATCATCACTTCCATTCACCTATTTTTTATGGGGGCTCCTTTGGAAGAAGGGAGAGAAGGCTGTGGGGTGGGGGCCGGGTGCTGTCAGACCACCTCTGCTCGCAGGGGCTGTTCAGCAGGTTGCTCTGGTGCAGGAGGGATCTCCATGCTCCTGCCCCACAGTGAGTCCTCAGATGCCTCTGTAGCAAGGGGTGTGTGCCAGCTGAGGATGGGCTAGCTTCTGTGCCTGCCGGTGCTTGAAGGCAAGTCGTAAAAAACCCAAAACCCAATAAAGAAACAAAAAACCCAACCCAAAAAGTTTTGGGGTTGTTTTTTTTTCATTTCCCTGAATTCCTGCCAGTGAAAGGGGATGGGGAATTTCTGGGCTCCAGAGGCTTTCTTTAAGGGTGGTTATAGCAGTATTAAATGGAGCAGTCCACTTTCCACTGGCAGGTGTGGATCAAACAGCTAACACCAGATTACTGATAAATGTCCTGTAACATGACATGATTGATTTCAACTGTCATCTGTGATCGGATGACTCTTGGGAGTTTTTATGTAAGAGATGCTTCAGTCTTAGATGTATAAAAGCCCCTTGTTTAAAGGACTATATTTTTTTTTTTTTTTTTTTTTTTTTTTTTTAGAGTACCAAAGTAACTTCAGGAGCAGGTTACAGTATTTTCCTTACAGAAAATACCGAAACTGCAATAATTAAGTTTGTAGGAAAACTTTGCTTTTTGGTTACAAATATAAAACCTGTTTTCAGTCATAGAAAAATACCAGGAAATAAAAATGTAAACATTGGTTTGATATTGCAAAATCATTGTATTCCCTATCCTCACTTCTAAAATAACTTTTAGTTCTCCAACAAGTTATAGGTAGAAACAGTTCCAAAAGTCTTACAAGCTTTTGAGGGAAAGTATGTTATTAAGCTTTTTTTTTTTTTCCAAAAAAAACCCAATTATGGCATTTTTGGAAAAGTGTCCATCTTCATATGAGAAACATGTTAAACTTAATGTCACAATTGATTTAACATGAACAAATAATTTTAAGGAAAAATAATTTTGCCTGAAAGAAATGTGACCATTGAAACAAGCCATAACCTCTCTTACACTTGAAACTTGTTTTGATATACTTAACAAAACAACAGGGAATTTCAAATTTTCCCATCAGATTAGAGTCTTTACAGACATGCAAAATAAAATTTTAAGATTTTTCATGGCAGAAGGTTATATGTTTGAAACGATTTTAATTTTCCCCACAGCCCTAAAGTTAGAGGTGCCCAAAGTCCAGATGCTTGAAGTCCAGGGGTAACTGATAAAAATTACGTTGCTGTATATATAGGGAAGCTAGTGTCTGTTAATATACTTGGCATAACAATTAATAAGAACATTCCAGGCTGAGTTGTATGCACAGTGCTGTGTACCCATTAGCTGTTTGAAACATTTTCACATCTTAAGACATGGGTTCAATGTTAAGAATTATATGGCCTACTTTATTACTAATATCTACAAATTAATTAAGGTAGATTTTATTTTGCTGTTGAAAAAGTCAGTAGAAAAGTAACAGAAGCAGGAGGGAGCGCATGTCACAGCCTTGCAGCTGGTGGGGCAGCTCTGGAGGTGCAGAGAAACCTGAACCACGCAGCGCCATCAGGAAATTCCATTGGCTGAATTGGAAGCTGGTACCCAGGAACTTTGGGGTTGGGAAATTAATTTCAGATGACTCTGAAATTTGCTTCCTAGATAAATAGTCTGCATATTCTGAAATAAGCATGTAATTTAAAACAGTGTGGGGCATTCAGAGAATTAAAAGCCAAAAAAAGTTGGGGTGGGGGTGGAGAAAAAAAAAGTAATTTGAAACTGTGATTTAATGAAGAAAATCAAGGACCAAAGTGTTGACAGGAAAATTCAGGCAGTTATCAAGTCCAGGGGTGTCAATGAAGTAATTAAAAGCACACAGTATGAAATGGCTCTAGCTGCTGTGATAGACATGGGGTTGCCCTACATACTCTGTGGTACTTTTATATAATAACATCAACATTAGGGTTTGGACTGAGCCAGGACTCACAGGAACTCTATACTGGTCCTTCCTTTGTTATTTTAGCTAGAGCACTTCATTAGTGAGGCTGCTCGTTACTGATGACCTGGGAAGGAAAGCAGTGTTTAACTGCTGCTGCTGCTGCCTCCTACTCAGAGGAGAGATGCCTTGAAGAAGGAAGATGAGGGTGGGTCAAAGTTGTAATGAATTGGAAAGGGACATGCATGTTGTTCATGGGGAGGTCTGTTACTGTCGCTGATCTGCGTTGTTTCATTGGAGGAGGTGCCTTTTCCATTTGTTTGACCTTTTCTCTTGCTAGACTGGGTTGGCAGTACTGCACGTCCCCAGCTCTACATGAAGTTGATGGGTGCCATTTTCCTTGTTGTCATTAGGTACTTCATGGGTACTGAACATCTCAAATTGTCTCTCTTGTCTCATCATAAGCTTGTGAACTCTTTGAAATGGGATCTCAGATGGGAAGGCTGATGGCCCTCAGTTCCATCTCGCCACTTTCCAGTATCCTCATGGGGAGGGAGCCAGGACCAATCTGAGTGCCAGTGCAGGATGGTGGCAGCCTGGAATGAATGGAATAGGACAATCTGGTGCTGTTGGGTTGGTTTGGGAGATGCAGAGTAGGTCCCAGTAAGGCCCAGTTTTGTGATTCTTGCACCTGTTGTACAAAGAATCTCATGTGCTAAGATATACTGCTTGCTTTATAGATGCTAACTCTCAGCAAACTTAATTTCTGCCCTTAACTATGAATGCTAAGAAAGAAAATTAATTTGTATTTAAATTTAAAAGCATTAATTAAAAAAAAATGCTTGGAAGCATCTGGAAAACTCTTGCTTTTGAGAAAAGTAGAATGCATAGTTTTAACCTTTGCTGTAAATCATCTAAGCCCTCTGGGGTTTGAACTTTTATCATTTTCTGAAAATGAGCTTCCAGTCTGTTCTGTATTGATCATCTACTCCATGTCAATAATAGCTGTTGTGAAGGTAAGCCCTGCTTGAAATTCACGTTAATGGTATTCATGGAGGAAGGAGTGGGAGAATATGTGTGTGTGTGTGCAGTTAGAGATTTATTTCAAATTAAAATCTTCAAAGAATAGTAGGTTGAATATTATTTATGGTGTTACTGCTCCATAGGCCTTTGATCTTCCAGAGTTTACTTAAAAGCAATTTTAGTTTTATTGTAAATCAAAATATTCAACAGAATTATTTCTTATCATATACATAATTCTTATGTGCATCCTGGAATGAAAATGCTGAAGTCGCTGTGAGACTGGATTAAATCCCTTAAAGTAAAATTTAAATCTAACACAGCTTTTAAGGCCCTGCTAAAGGGCTTTAAACAGAGAGCCTAAACTCTTAGTTTTTTAAGGAAAAGTAGGTGGTTTTCTTGTTTTTTCTTACCTAAACAAGAAAGAAATACTCACTTCTGTGGAACCTTTTGGAATTCCCATTCCTGAAAATTAAATTCTTTGCTTATAGAAAGAATCCACCTAGTTTTCTTATTTCCCAAGCAACTGTTTTTCATCCAGAACAAGGAAGTTTAGAAAGACAGAATTTCTTTCCTTAATTTCCACAGAATTTCTTTCCTTAATTTCCTCACGGCTTTTAAGGGAAGATAAGCTTTAACTAGCACTCACAGCAACTCCCATTAGGAATGTAGTATTTGTTGTTCTTCTGAGCTACTTTCTTTGCCATTTTAAATATTGACTAATGAACCAGTTATGAAGCTGTCCTGCTGCTCTATTTTGATCCCTTGGTAAATGTAAACTTTACATAAGGATTCCCACAAGTGTGGGGAAAACCATCTTTGTGGTAGAATTCAATGTAGGTGAATCAAACTCCCTTTGATGAAGGGGGCTGTGATACAGGATTGAGCCTCTGGTGGGCACAGGACAAACATGAGATGTGGGAGGTGTGGTGTTTCACATGCCTCTGCCATGTAGTACATATATAGCAAGACAATTTGTGGTTTGTGTGTCTATTTCGTTCTTTTGAACTGAAAGAGAATTTGGCAGTATTCCCCCCCTCTCTTTTCTGAAAACACAAAAATCCAAGTATTTTTTATTTTCATGTTTATCGCTCCATTCCCCTTGAAGAGCAGCTACCTTTTAAAATTATTATTATAATGGCGAGTGCCAGTCTCCTCTCTGTGCCTGAGAAAACCCATTAAAGAGGTGGTTAGGACAGTGGGGAGCAGCGCTTGTTAACATGTAACAGGGTGTTAGTTTGATATTAACCTGTGACAAAAAGGGGATGGGTTAGTCAGGGTCAGCTCCTGGGAGTTTGTTGAGTTCTCCCATGGGAGTGCTGAGCTGATGGCAGAAAACTGCGTTTACAGCAATGGAATACTTTGGCTACAAATATATATGCATTCGATGTATATATACACTTTATTTATATATATATATATTATATAATGCATTATATGTTTGCATGTGCATGCATGTATATAAAAACTTGGAATACATCTTCAGATATATGTATGTTTGTGTATATATATTCACTGATCTGCATATTACTAACAAAACAAACATTATCACAAAGTGGGGTTGAGCCCAAGTTAGACTGCAGATAATCTGTGAAAGCAGTTAATTAATTGTGAATCATTTCTCCTGGAAGTCCAAGGTGGAGAGCCCTGTGGTAACAAACGTCACCCCAGCAAATCAATGTTTCATTAGCATGTCCATGGGAGATGACTCTTCTGTTTTGCACATAAAATGAAACAAGAGCTTTCATCTCCCTCTCTGTCTCTCTCTGCCTTTGAGAGGGAGTAAGTGGCTTTGTTCATTAAACTCCAAACTTGCACTGGTGTACATCCCTCTGTGCTTTTTTTCTTTAAAGTTCTCAATCAGTTTAAAAGGAGAGAACCTCCATTAAGGACAACCGCCAGGTAAACGTTTATTTTCATAATGCATTTATTAAGGTATAAAATAGAGGTAAACATTGCTGCAGGGACTGGAATGTGCTCTCCGCATTTATGCCCATGACCTTCTGCATCAAAATTGTGCAGAAAAGTCAATTTGTAGTACTGCTTTTCAGCATCAAGCAGACTACTGAAGGCACAGTTATTTGCATCTTTTAGTCTGAATTTTGCAGTGCCGTTTCCAAGTTTAGCTGATAATTTTAGGGAGGGCAGGTGGTGGCAGCGTTTGTACGGGTCAGGTAATCCGTCTAAAGAAAATATACTTGAAATATGTCAGATGTGTTCTGAACTCGAAGAAGGTGTTGCAAGAAGGGGATTTCAGTCTGTTGCTGCTTGGCACCAGCTTGTTTTGAAGCTTTTCCAAATGCAATTTATAACATGCTTGTCTATCCTCAGTTGCTAGAATTTTAACAGCCTAACTCTAACACCACCTAGATTTTGGACATGATGAAACCATAACTATCAATAGCATTATTTATAATTATCCTACAAAGTGGTTAAATAGTGGTTAGGTTTACAGTCTTAAGACTACATCATATTTGCCTTAACTACAGAAGTATTCTGTTCGGGCTCCTTTTTGCTTGGTTATGTAGGTGCAAACCAAGGTCTATCACCAATCATTTCCCTACGTGGAAAGTACTGCTTGCGACTTCAGAATTAGGCCCTGTCTGCCCTCACTTAAATAAACAGGATGTGACTCCGAGTAACTTGGTATAATTCTTAGTGGCCATGTTAAAAAAGAAACATTTCTTCTGATCTGTTTTTTCCATTATTGTTGGGTGGTTCAGCTCATTACCCAGTAATCATTCTGGGTCCATTAGCTAGATATTGATATTTTATGCACTGTTTCCAGTTGTCATGACTAAATTTAGCAATACCTGTATATTTTCTTTAAAACCCAGGTCCTGGATTCATGTTATTAATGAGATACTTAGCTTAAATAAATTCCTAGCCTGCAGGCTCTCAAATGTAGACATATAACTCAAAAGCACCCTGGAAGATTTAAAAAAAATAGGAAGAAAAGAGAGGGAATCCCAAATCTCATGATTTTCAGGGCATAACTCTTATTATTCTTGAATCCAATATTTTTCTTCTAAGTGAACAAACATTATTAAATACCTGGTTTTGTGTCTTGCACTTGCTTTCTTTGTGCAGCATGTGTTTGCTGAGCTGGTAAGGAAGATAAGAGTGCTGAGAAAAGCAAAGTGTGTGCTTGCTTTTCTCCCCCCCCTTCCAGTATTCTGCTTTTGAGAAATACCCCAAAAATAGCCAGAGCTAAAAATTTGGCCAATATACAGATTTTTCACAGCGAGTTTTCAGAATCAGGCTCTACATGTTTCCAAAAAAAGTGGCAGAAGAGCTTTATTCTTCCAAGTGTTTGCCTCTTTCAACCTCTCCATACAAGCTTCAGTTTAGATTCTGCTAGCTGGGCCCAGGTAAGCCTTAGAGTACAGAAAGTTGTTCCTCATGGATGCAGAGGCACATTTGAAAGCAGCTAGTTGAAATGACTTGGCTTTGGTTCTTTAAAAGAGTGAGGGACCTCAAGCCTGTTCATGTTTAGATGTCTGGTTTGGCTTGAACTTTTTGCAACAATGAACAGGAAAATGACCCTGTCATGATGCCCTCTTCGGAAGTGCCCTCTTCTCTTGGAGCATGTCTGTTAAGAGATTGTGGACAAGATATTCACTAAATCTGGATGTCTACCTAAGCTTAAATTGAGTAATAGAAATCTCAATTCACTTGGTGGTATTTGTCTTCTATTTTCATAAAGCAGTTTCATGGACTGGTTTCTTGATTGCCTCTTCACTGTTTTTATGTCAGTGTAACCACGGTTTTGAATAGTTGCTTCTGATTTTGTGTAAATGATCTGGGCTCCTTCTTGGAGCGGCTGCACTTGTGCCTGTGATCCAGGAGCAATTCTTCCAGTGGATTTTCTGTGCTGGGGAATCATAGGAAGTTTCTTCCCATCCCCAACAGGCACTGAAGACCTGATGAGATAGAGAGTTGCAGATCTTTGACAATGCTGCTAATCAAAGTCTCAGTGCCGGATTCTACTCTGCCTAACCAAAAAAAGGACACGTGCTTATTGACTGAAGTAGTGCCTCAGCTTGATTGTAAAAATGTAAGTTCGGAAACAAGTACTATAATTAACCATGACTGTATTATTGGATATGTGCATGTGTAATTAGCAAAGCAGATATTTTTGTGGATGTGGCTCTACTTATTTGTTCATGAAAACTCCTTACTATTTTCATCAGCATATTAAGGTTAATTAAAATTAATTCTGTTTGTATTGACTGCCTTTTCACGTATGCGAAGTTTGTGCAAATCAAGTGTGTGGCCAGGGCCTTCTTCCCTATAAAATCCATAATGTTTGCTTTCAGAGCTAGGGGAAAGAGGAATCAAAATTGCAGGCTGTTTGAAATTTAAATCAGAGCAATGCTGGTCAATAGTATCAAGGTTATAGTGCCCTGGAAGATTTTGATTGGGTGCTGCCAGGTGCACGCTGGGTGACAATGACATTAAAGGTCAGTTGAATGGAGTTTTAGGATTTCTTTTCTTTTTGGTTAATTGTGGGATTCCTGGCTGAAAAAAATCATGGGAAACTGTGATCTTTTTTCATACGGTAGGATTGTACAGGTTTGGGGATGATGTTCAGTCTGTGCAGAGGGACAGCATGAGCCCAGTGTTTGCACTCTGCTAATGTAAGGATTCCCTGGCTGAGATAAGAGCTTTCTTATATTAAGCCCTGAACAAATATATAACAAGACACAAATGTTGTCCTGAAGAGCTTGCAGTTTTAATGAATGGGACTGATATGCTGTATGAGAAGGGAGGCATATGCATAGGAACATGGGGTGACTTGCTTGTGGGGTGGCTCTCCTGAGAGCTGGAAGCAAACCCAATATTCCTAACACACCACTGCAACTCTCTGCCTGTACTACCTCCAGTGTCTTCCTAGCTCCTGTGTTTCTACCAGATGCTTTACGTGGGTTACAGGCTAAACAGACTATTTGTGCTGTCATTAGATCAAACAGTGAGAGTTTTCATGAAACTTAATCTGAAGTAAATAGCAATATAGCAGTTATAGTTTATGCATATTACTTGAACAGGACCCCAGGCTTGCCAGAGCTTTCAGGTAATCTCTCTGTACCTCTTCCTTGAAGTGAGCTCTTCAGAAGAAGATTTTAAATTGCAAAAGCTGTGTTTTATTGGACTGCAAACTAAGACAATGTATAGATACTTTAGAACAGCAAAAATTCAGATCAACAAATTTGAATTGGACAGCAATTTATGCTGTCCTCCAAAGCAAGGACATAATATACCCTTCTCCTTCCCTTCTAATGTGGATAGATACTCTCTTTCAGGTTTGCTCTGGTTTCAGCAGTCCCTTGGCTTTCTGTGTGACAGGCAGCTCAATGCAGTCCTTTTTAAGTACACAGAAGAATGAATTCCATCCATCCCCCTTTGAGGACCCCATTGTGCATCTTTCCCTGCTCCTCTCAGCTTTATTGCTGTCCTTGCTTGTGCACAGGCTCCTGCTTGCTGGTGGGTCTCATTCTCGCCGTCCATCCCTCTCCGGGCTACAGGGCCTGAGCACCCTCAGCCACCCAGGGGGCTGCAGCGATCTCCTGTGCTGGTGAGAGGGTTTCCCCTGACAGGGTCTGCACGGGACAAGCTGCTGACCAGCCCCAGCTGTTTCTGAGGAACATCATGTACAGCCAGCTGTAAACAAACAAAACTAATACTGTCCATCACATTTGCCATTTAATTTATCAATTTTTGAACCTCATGATTAGCACATTGAGAGAATATGGGCTGATCACAATTCTTGCAGCTATTGTTACAGACTATCTGCAGGCTCAGGAATATACTTCTACATGGCCTTACTCTTGATTTATGTTCCTTTGGTTTATTCCCCAGTGAGGGAAATCTCTACAGGGTGTAAATCAGATTTTTTTTTTTTTTTTTTTTTCCCAGAGACTGTGGCTCATAATTCTTTCAAATGTAAATCTGAACATAATTCTGCAACAAGAATGGATTCTGTGGCTAATCACGTGGCTTCAGGCTTTATATCTCTGTAAAGCTTTAGGCCATTTCTGTAGAAATATACAGAACATCTTCCAGAGAATAAAATAGTAATGTCCTATATCATCCAATTGCTTTTCCATAAGCCCTTGTAAAGGTGAACATATTTTGGTTTGTTTATATAACAGTTCTATCATCTAAAAAGTAGGAAAGTGAAATGTGGGGAGAATTTTTTCCCATTAAAGCTGGCTTTTAATCTGCTTCCTTGACAAATGTACTTGATGCTGATGGTATTTTTCCACTCCTGCCTACTCTCAGTAAGACTGAACGATATGCTTCTGTCTCTCTCTTGGCTCTGATAATGTTTTTGTACTAACATAACATAATGCCATACAATTAGAAATTATATGTTAGCTGTTAGTCATAGCCCAGTGAGTTTACATTAGACAAA
The DNA here is from genome assembly GCF_003259725.1 of Athene cunicularia. Lineage (NCBI taxonomy): Eukaryota > Metazoa > Chordata > Aves > Strigiformes > Strigidae > Athene > Athene cunicularia. Next base: position 11,031,820 of record NW_020799125.1, on the reverse strand, counting down.
AGAAATTAAATGGGAACCAGAGGAGACCTAGTAAGCGCAGTTTATGTTTTTTTTATATTCAGAAATATCACATTTCTATTGATGAGCATCATTTATGCCTGTATGGGGGAAACTAACTGTGCTACAGGCAAAAGAATTCCTGGTCATTTCTTCCCATTCAAATCATGCATAGTTTGTAAATGCAAAGTTAAGAGACTTTTTTCTCTGTCTTGGAATTGATGAGTTGCTTAGAGATTTTTATTCACTCCCTGAAAGGAAATAGAATTATTTTTAGTCTTGATTCTCTGTAACGCTAAACGATGCCTTGTAAATTGTTTTGTTCTAGGGAGTGAGAATTCGGATGCTGCTGAGGCACTCCACTCCTTGTGTGACTGTCCAGGTAGGAGCTTCTCTTTACCAGGCTTTGCTCAGCCAGATCAGTGGCATTGCTAGTCTGGCACCTGTGGGTCTGGTGGTGATTGGTACCTTTTATTTCAGAGGAGTCTGAGGGAACCTGTCTTCTGGAAAGTTCCTCTTCATCTCATTAGAGACTCTCAAGCACCAACTAGGTATGTTTGCAGTTCTTCAGGTACCTTTCTTAATCCTACCTTTAATATTTGCTTCTAAACTCTTCATGCATCTGATGCAACTGGAGTACAAATACTTGTGATCTACCAAGCTGCTTGTGCTACTGTTTTGCTTCATGTCTCAGTAGTAGTTCCAGGTTACAGTTCCTGATGCTTTCTTTGCAGCATCCCCACTATTCCAGGCTTGGCCTTTCCTATGGCTCAGTTAACACAGCCTCTTTGAAACAGGAAACATCGATGGAGTATTTCAAACGAGAGCCATCTAACAGCTCTCGTGTTTGTCTTACACACAGCATAACAGGAGCAATATTACTATTCCACTGCTGAGCTGAAGGAGATGAACTGGTCTGGTTCTGATGAGGTGGTTAAATCCCAGTGGGAGTAAAACTGAAGCCGTCAAAGTAATTTCAAAGCATGCCATCTGACACAGAACAAATCCATGTCCCCCAGGTTTAAGGGCGAGCACTAACACTCTAGGTATCCTCTTTCCTTTTGCTGCTTCATTGTGCATGTTTCTTCATACCAGTCCTATTCTGATATGCTTCTCCTTCTGTATTTCTGTGCAGAATGGCGAAATGTGACATTTTTGTTAAAACGGAAGTGCTGCAGCTTATTGTAAGATATTGTATCTCGCAGAATTAGACCAAGTGTCAGTTTACTACAGGTGGTACTTTACTAACATGTAGATTGTGTTGACTCCTGTTTTACTTTTTAAAGTAATTTTCAGGCCAGTTTCACCAGACGACAAGACTGCAAAAATCTTTCTATTATGCCTGGTGCTAAGTACCCATCATGAACTGGAGTGTTTTCTCAATTTTATAGGTGGCATGAGGATCTGTCTGAATGTTATGAAAATTTTATAGCTCAGCTCTTCTTCATAGTATGTTTCTCTGTCCTGCAGTTAGTTGAATTACTCTCGTTTTTAAATTTATAAATTGCTCCCTCTTCTTATACCTGGATGTTTTCATACTATGCTTGTCTTGGAAGATTAGATTTCATTCATCATTAAACATATTCATGATGGCTTAAAGTAAAATAAACTGTGCTATCTTTTTGGCGGAGGTTTCCAAAGTTACCATGAAGCCTTAGATTAGATCCACCTATTACAACAGAGCACCAAAATGGAGTGGTTTGGAGTATCTCTGCCCTTATGTTTATCTTGTGTTGCATACTTAAGTGATATTTGTGTAATATTAACTTGGATTATTAGTAATTGCTGACAGAGCTTTCTTAGACTGATCTGGCAAGAGTAAGTGAGAAATCTGGCTTTTTTTCCTTTTCTCCTCTTGACTTTACTTATTCCTGCCTTTATTTTTTCTTGTGTGCTTGCAATTTGGATGGAACACAGTTCTGGGTAGATTTTCCACAGGTGTACATGGTAATTAACATGCACATATGGGCTTTTGTGCAGGAACATTTTTCTTTAAAGAAATGGAATAAGGAGGTACTCGGCTACTTGCATTTCTCATTCTCATATATGTGCAGTAGTGTGCACCTAAAATGCTGAAAATCCTCTTCAGAACGAGGAACTGATGTCTAAGAGGAGGGATGGAGAGAAGTGGACAAAAAGAACTAAAAAATTTTAGGGGAGATACCGTAGTTTTTTCAGATACTCTGGAGGACTCCAGAAATGGGGTTAGCTACATAAAGGAATATGCTTCTCCTGGAAAATATTCATCTTGAGGAAGATAGCCTGAGAAGGAGTGAATAGGAGGACCTCTACACCTGGGTGTAAGGGGAGGAAATGCTTCAGATTAAGACTTCGCATATGGAAATGTAGGAGTTATTTCCATTTTCTTTCCTTATCATGTCTTTCAAAGATACACGTTTTTTGATGTTATAAATAAATATTTGTAAACAGTACATGTATTTATTCTAATTTGGCTTTAGTTCAGGATGTCTTCAAGATGGAGTAAACAGCAAATCATTTCTCCCTCAAAGGAAAGGCACTTCTATAAAGTGGGGTGTTGGGACCCTTTAAAAAGTGCTCCAGCTGACTGGATATACTTTAAAAATATCCCAAGAGGATAAGGATGCACCTCTTTAGCAATGGCATGCTCTGTTTTGAGTGCTCATGTTTCAGGAGTCATAAAAGGAATATTTTGTCTGGAGTGGGTGATAACTGAATCTCTCCCATACAGGCCACACCATGAGCTACTGGTCTCAGGAGAGCTGTTGCACACTGCTGTCAGAAACCTGGCCTGAAACCCTGGAAAGGATTTTCAATGTGTCTTCTGGTGAGATTCCTCATTCTGATAGAAGGAAAGAGAGAGTGCAGTAAATAGGTGGACTAAAAGGACTCAGACATTTTCCTTGAGATGCCCCAGGAACTTCTCATCATGAAGACAAAATCAGTAGGATTTCAGAGGTAGTGAATTGGAGCTGCGTGGGCTTCAGGTGGCTGTGTATTCCTGAATCAACGGGCAGTCCCTGTGACATCTGATGAAAGGGTTTGAGGCAGTGGAAGGCTTCAGAAGCTAATATTTAAATCCATCAAAGAATATCGACCAAAGAGAACGGATCCTTTTGGCCACACTTGTTCTTGTTAAGCTCTGAAGTTTATAGTCTTGCATTTATAAACACTTACTCTCTGTGTCTCAGACCTCTGAGCTTCTAACCACAAGTAAGCAAACAGCATCAGTAAGACAGTGAAGACCAATTGGCCACAAAGCAGAATCACAGAACAGCTGTTTGGAAACATCAGACACTACAGGGGCATTACAGAAATGTTGTTTTAAAAACCAGTGTCAGAGTATCAAATGTTACTTGTTCTTGTAATAATTTTAATGGGGTGTTAGGTTGCTGTTTGTAGGTATGTAGAATCTCCTCCTTTTAAATGCTAGCTTAGTTTTTTCATAATTTGAAAAAAAAAAATAAGATGACAGAGAAAAAAGGCACTAAGTGTAAACTTAGAGTCATTAACAACATTAATTTGCTTGTTGTAGAGCTACTTTTGGAAACCCTTTTAAAGGTTGCTTCCC
>NW_020799125.1:10992209-11028223 GCF_003259725.1 Athene cunicularia | reverse complement strand
CCCCCCCAAGAATTTCATTAAGACGGTTTTAACTTTGTCCCATAATTACGGCCATTCACAAAATAGGCTTCACCAGATCTATCTCTACATGTTTCGTTATCTCTCTCTGTATTACAAAAGATCTTGCAACTGATCTGTCAGAAAATGTATACTTTGATCTTGCCTTTCAGTGTGCTCTGATGAGGCTTCCTCTTCATGTGCTGTCTTTATTGAAGACTGTCCATCAGTGCCCATAAGTTAGTAAGAGCAGTAATCAATGTTGGTGTTTGGTTGCTGCGTTCTAATTTTCTTTTAACTCTAGTCACTTTGGTTGTCATATTCCATGCATGCATATGGGAAGCTTGAAATACTTGTTCGTCAGAAGGTTGTTTGTTTGCAGTAGGTGAATTTTGAATGGCTTACAAATATTCTTATCGTTCTTGTGCTTCTCTTATGTTTAGCCACCAGGATGTTGCAATCCTTTTCTTCTCTCTATTCCCAAGAGGTGTGAAAGATCAGTCGGTTTGTTTTATTGGTGCATAAGTGGGGAATCATGCATTTTCTATTTTAGCTTTTGGAAATTCTATTAGTACTGTAAACACTGAAGTCATTAGATGGTGGTGGTATAGCCTATACCGAGTTTAACTGAATGCAAAACAGTTTCATCATAGAAAAAAGTTTTACCACAGGAAAAAAAAAAAACAAAACACAACAAACTGTTTTTAAAGGCTAATGGTGTTAAAAGTACAGTCTGAATTACTCATTAAGACTGCAACCTGTAACCACTGATTGCAAGAAAAAGGGGCTTTTCCTACTCTGATCTTCTCTCTGAGATGTTTTCTGATGGCAGTTTCCAGGTTGGTAGTTTAGTAAGAGAGGATACTTGTGGTGGTGTCGTTGTGCAGATGGATTTTTGTATGGATCTTTTATCAGTAGGTATGGAATTTTCTTAGGTTTAATACTTTTATTTGAGAGCTAAGATTGCTGCAGAGGTGATGTTTGTTTACTTGTTTCACTGGCCCTGTAAATGGAGGGGGCAGCTGCAGCTAAAGGTACAGAAAAGCACAGGGGCAACCTGGAGCCGCAGTAGGGCAGACGAATAATGAGCAACTGCCTCTTTCTAATAGTAGCTGCATTGATGCTCAGTGTGACTTCCAACTTCTGATACTCCATGGGGCATGGACCGAGTCCCCTCATTTCTTAACTTTAAACTTCATCAGAGAGTGATTCCAGATTTGGTTTCAGCTGTGGGTGAAGGTTCAGGTTTGTTATTTTCATTCAAAAATATGTTATGGTCTATGTTTCAGACTGAAAATTTCCTGTTAAATCTGAACTCCAATTTAACTCCTGACCTGAAGGAAATCCTTTGGGATTCACCGCATCTTCCCTGCTTTTGTTCTCCACTTGTAAAAATCTTCCTCACTTTTTGCGTACGTTTCAGTTTGGTGGGGTAGGAACAAGCTGTGCTTTTTCTGAACAGCACGTGCTTAGAATGCCAGAAAGGTGTATATGATTCTTCTCTTGCAGGAGAATATTTATCTGGAATATTTTTTCTGGTTTGATCCAGAATTTTTCTATGCTCAATGTCTCTAGCAGTTTGCATTTGTGAATTTTATAAACTTAGAGGCATAAGAGTACTAGCTTGTTCATTGAGATAAGGAATTATTAATTGATTCGGTATTGCAGCAAGTATTATTTTATAGATTTCTAAGCCTTTTTATAGATATCTGAGAGATCTAAACCTTGAAACTTACCTTGTCTCTGCATCATAATTCTATCAGTGTTGAGGTATAATTCTGGGGTACCTGTTGAACTGAGCTGGGGGTTCTTGTAGCATTCAAAACCGCAGTGCTCTACTGCTGTTTGGACACTTCCATGTTCTACTACGTGAAAATATTGTGGCCAGGTGGTTAAGACATACCATTATTAATCTGTTTTTGCGAATTTATGTCTTGATCTGAACTTCACTGAAAGGCTATGTCCAGCTGACCCAGTTATGGTGGCTTAGAAATGCCACCCATACCACTCTTCATTCAGGCTACAGAAGCTGTTGTGGCAGGCGAGGCTGATGTCCCATTGATGTTGCTTGCCAGTATGCCATGCTTAGTCTTGCCAGAGAAGATCTTGCACAAACTTTTGCAAAGATAGTGGGATGAAATCCAATGATCTGGCTAAATTCAGACGAGGGTAAGTGTTCTGTCTATTCAAATTGTCTATGTAATATCCCATGAAGATTTTTTGCCTTTTTTTAGGAAATGCCTATCCCTAAGTGTTGATGCCTTACAAATGGTTGCCTTGTTTTATCCCAATAATTGGCACATTTCAACTTGTTTGAAGTTCTCCCTTTGTAATATTCATTAGCTTTTCAACTGCCTCTAGGATAAAGGAACTGTATGGATAAGATGATTTCCGTTGTTATTTATGTTATGTGTAAATACATGGATTCCTTATTTTGATGGGTTGGTGAAATACTAAAAATGTCAAAGTTGTAGATTTTGCACTGAATCTGCTCATGTGCCAACCACAATTTTAGCACCCAGATCGCCTAATGCCAAGCCTTTAGTGGGCAGTGACTGCAAACAGACTCACTTGCCTTCGTACCAAATGCATGTGTTCTTTGACCCAAAATGCTCTCTAGGTCCTGGTGAAGCACAGGCACATTAGCTACTGCTTTACAAGTTTTGTGTCTTTCACTAGAACACGAGGCTGAATTCCTAGCTTCCTAGCTGGCAAATAAAAGCACAAACAAAACAACCCCTTCCCACACTTTTACGATGAATGGAAGTCTGCTGTGGATATGCTTTTAAGAGGAGGTATGAAAACAGTCTCCTGATCCGAGTGTTAAAAAGGGCTTTATGCCTTAAGTGGCAAATGCCACTCTGACAAAGGATTTGAAGGTCGAAGGGGGGTTCAGGAGCTCTGTCTGAAGCTCCTTTTTCCATCTGAAAAAGGGACCTTCAAAGGCAGATTTCAATCCTTGACATGCAGCTTTTCCCCCCTCCGTTCCAGCCTTGCAAACAACGAAACAACCAATGACAACAGAGCGAAGGAAGAGAAGAAAAGCATGTAAAACAGCTTGCAGTGGCTTTCATTCAGTGCTGAGCTCCTCGGGGGTGTGGGCTTTCTTCTATTTATTATTATTTTATTTCTTTTGCATACTTTTTGTTTTCTGCCAGTTAAATACTGTCGTTTTCTATAGAGAGCAGCTTGAAAGTAGGATATCTGATACAGGAGCTGTGTATTGCAAACCTGTGTATGTTCATAACCGAGAGCTAGATTTTCAGAAGTGCTCTGTATTCAGCAGGCTGAATTTTCTCCCCTGCTCGCCCAGCTGCCACAGAAAAATAACTGAACCAGTCTGGTGTAGTTTCTCTTTGCGTAAGAAGAACATGAGAAGGAACCAGTAACAGGCGGAGTGAAATGCCCAAATTATTTAGAAATGTTTTCTGGCTCTGATCTCTCTGCAGGTTGAATATTTCTAGACACACGGCCAATGCTGCTACGCTGCTGGCCAAGAACATGTCAGATTTCCCTAGCTAAGCAATGCGGGGTATGGTCAGAACTTGGCTGGGAGATCTCCAAGGAAAACTCAGGTGCTGTAGGATGTGGTAATTACTGATTCAGTAAATAGACTTCTCAGAGTCCGTGTAGCATCTGTGTCTGATCTAGGAGTATGTTGGAGAACTGCTCACAAAAAGCACAGGGTGAAGGTTGGCAGGATACGTTATGACCCCATAAAACATTTAGAAATTATAATGAAATATATATTTTGTATCATAATGGCATCAGAACCTTTTTAAAACTTGTTACCCACTCTCACTCTGCACACCACACCACACACACACACCCCCCCCACCCACACACACACACCCACAGACACCCCCACACCCACACCCCCAATTCCTCGGTAATCTGAAGTTGCATATGTTGAGGCACTCCCCTTGTCTTTGAGACATCCAAGTTCAAATCACCCCTCTGGCATTATTCCTTGCCCAGATCCCTGTTCTGCCTGCCAAAGTGCATGCCACTGAGGCACAGGTCTGTTTCTTCTTCACTTTGACCAGTGATTTTTTATCTTAAGATAAGAATTATCATATAGGAATGGAAACCCCATTTTATTAACATTTTCAGCTATGGCGGAGCTGTAGGGCATGACTTTATTTCTGATGAAGTGAAAATGAGGTTGGTATTCAGAACCCCATATGACATGATTCTGGGACCTTGTCTGGCTTTTAATTTTTGGATTTCCTTGACTTTCGTATGCAAAACCTTAACTTCTAATAAGGTAATGCTTTCTGTCCTTCCTTTTACTGGTTTCTCTGTAAGATACCCGACTTTTGCCTGGCTCAGGCCTCCACAGCTCCTATGGATAGCTAGCAAAGTAGATTAGACTTCCTGAGGATGAAAGTTCTGCCTGGTGAATAGTAAATAGTAAGTAGTATTTTTCTGTGCAGTGGTAAAAAATTATCTCCTTACCTGGGGGAAATTGTTACTGATGTGTCTCAACACCTGTTTGAACAGCTCTGTAATGGAAAGGATGTTAATGAGAGATATGAAACATCTTTAAAACTCTGGAATGATCAACTTTACACGGGTATTATGATGTAAAACCTAACGGTTTCAACATGAGAGGGTTTTACTTGAATTAAACTGTGGGAGGCCAAGACTTGATGTTCTACTTGATTAGCAAAATCAGGATGAAACCTAGTCTTCAGGTAGACTTTTTTTCCCTGAGCCATCTTATATATTTGGAACATCTTGAAACTTCTTTTCCAGTGAAGATGTAGATGAAGTGATGAAGTTTCCTGAAAAACACTGAGAAGTTAACATTTCTGCTTCAATTTAATCCATTTGTGGCACTTTCTTATATTAGTACTGCCGTTTGGCCAAAACCCCAAACCCCACAGAACAGTTTTCTAATAGCTAATATTAGCTTGATATTTGAAATCACTCTCTGAATCAAAGTGATAGACTGAAGTAGCACCCTCTTCTGACCAGCCTTTAACAGGTTTTCAGCTGCTTTGTGTCTGAAATCAGCAGAACTTTCCTCATCATGAATGGGCCAAATATGTTCATTGATTATAGAAGTTTAAGACCAAAACACCAGTCTGTATAGAGAGAAAGGGAAATAGCTAAGAAAAATGTAAATTTTCCTCCTGATTTCCAAAATTATATAGTATCTCTACAACCTATTGAGGCCAAGTAGATAGGTATTACCATTCTTGTAAATTTTTTTTTTTTTTTTAATTGAAGATGCTCAGGAAGTCATGTGAATCGGAAATGGACTGCTAGGATATGCTGAAATTAATTTTTACCCATGACCATTTACCTGTTTCAGCCTTGAACTTCATGTGTCCAAGGTTGTTTATTTTTAACTACAAATATGTAAAGAACACAATTTCTGTGGGTACAAAAGTTCACATTCAGAATAAAGAAAAGCAAGTTTTTCCTTGCTGAAATGTATTTATTGCCAAGTAGGCTGAGAGAACATCTGGATTTCTGCTGTATAACATGATCTTCAGTAGATTGTTGTTCTTTCCACGATGGTAGTTGCCACTTACAGCTGCATCAGAACAAAACTCCATCTATCTGTAAAGTTCTTAAACCATAGAATTTCTTTAGTGTTCCTCCAGACAGTTATCTTCTGGAGTTGCATAGCTTTTGACTTCCTTAACTTCTTGATTTCTGCTTTTCTTTCCTCTTTTCTGAAGTAACAAACCCTCCCATACACACATACCTGCACAGGCTTTGCACTGGTTTTGAGGTGTACATCATGGTGCTTATTCTGTGCTGTCTTGCTCTTTTGCACTTGCCACCAGCACTAGTTCTTAAAGAACAAAATAAATAGGAAAAGTGAGGCTTGTGGAGTTGAAAATCTGTATTTATGATTTGAGAGTTCCCTCTGCAAAACTTCTCACATGCCCTCAAAGAATAGTAAAATGCTATGTGTCTAATTTCTAAAACGGACCTTTCTCAAGAGCTTTGAGTCCAATACAAAACATAAAAACAGAAGGTAGAAGGAGGCTTAAGCATTTGGGAAGAAACATTCCAGGCTGAACTGTTGCACTCTGGCTGAAATGATGTGCTCTATTCAGAGTATGTGAAAGAGCATGGAAGAGCTGGATCCATGTTCCCTTTGCAGCCCAGCGCTGCTCTTTCAGATAGATTTGGGGAGTGAACCACAGAAAAATATTTGCTAGTTGCCTTCCCTTCTGTGTATTTAGGCAAAGTCCCCATCCCCTACTTTTGTGCAGTATCAGTCCAAGGAAGACTGATGGAATTGGGTGGGAGTGAGGTGAGGAACAGAGATGAGGCTCAAGAAGGAAGGAGGAGAGTACAAGTGTCAGCAGGGAATCTGATTAATTTGGGGGGATCATATATCTACATTAATTGTTTGATGAGGATGAGTGAACGAGAAGATGATTTTTTTTTTTTTTTTCCTGGCTGCTTCAAGTAATGCCTGTGCCCAACCCAAAAATGGGGTGAGCAACTCTCTGTGAGTGATGGATTTGATGCCACATGTCTGTTTTCATGTTCATTAACCACTGCTGATTTTAATAAAAATTCTTTTTCAGGATTTTTAGACTTTCTGTTTTTCCACCCAGTGGGGTTTCCCCCCCCCCCAAAAAAAAAATACTGTGTTCTGCAGTTTAGTGTTTCATTATATGTGATATACAAATGGCTGCATAGGTTGCATGTTACTGTTTCTGCTCTGCCATAAGATGTTTGAAATGTATATTTTTCTTCCTGTCTTGAACTTACCCTTATGTTTGTAGATAAAAGCCACTTTTGTTTCTTCCAAGGCCTGTTGTCAGACATACCTAGCACTAAGATCTAAGGATTTTAGTAGTGGAAGTGAATTGCACAAGGAAGTTATAGAACTCATATATTTTTATATACTTTACCAATCTGCATGGTATTCCACCGTGTTGTGCCTCCACCATGTGTTTCTGCAGTCTTCCCCTAGCCCCCTCGGTTTTCTGTGTATGAATAAAATAAATCCCTGAAGGTATAGGTTGCCTTCTTGGCTCGGTTTTTTAGGTACTTTGACTTGGACTTTCAATCCCTGTATTCACTTTATTGAAACACAGCAGGATCCTTCTGGGATGCTCTCCCAGATGATCCTTTGAAAGATGAAATCTAGCCACTAATAAGCCTTTCCATTTCTTTCTCCCTCTTATCTGCCTCTACCATTGGGCAATAAGCTATTTGGCTTCGTATTTGCGCTCCTATAATAACTTGGAGATGTACTGTCTCTTTTATACGAAATAAATTAGTAAATAAAAACATGTAATGGAAGGGACCTGACCTGTGAAAATCCTTCCTTCCTTCCCTTTTCCCTTGTCTCTGTTGGGGCATGCTCATGTAACTTCAGGCTCTAAAAATGGTAACCAAAGGAGGAAAAATAAGGGTGGGGGAAGTTTGGGGGTTTTTTGGTTGTTTGTTTTGTTTTCCCTGCCTAACACCTGGACCTCCCCAGAGGGATTTCCCGTCAGCTGCAACCTTTGAGGTTGACCTTGGTTGGTTGGTTTTGTTTTGCTTTGAATCAGAGCCACACCATTTGGACATATATTTCACGTATCCCAGGAGCTTTTTACCTCCAGCCCTCCCTCCCCCCCCAGTGTCTTGATGTCTATTATAACAAATTTCTGTGCAGCCTAGTTGGGGAGACATTTGGGGTGGGGAGCTATAAGTCATCTTGTGTGAAGGGATGGAAATGCCAGGCATTCCTATCTGGGCTTCCATTGGGGCTCTGAGCTGGCCATAGGCAAAGTCCAGAGAGACTCCACATGGACATCTCTGTCTCTAGTTCAGTCTTGTCCTCGCATCGCTCTCATCTCTATGCTCCCATCACTGAGTGCATGCTGCTGCCTCTGCTGGAAGTGCAACAACAAAGCTCTTAAGAATACCCAGGCAGCCAAAAATAACAGCAATAAAAATAAAGACATTATTAAAGCCAGATACGACTGATCTGAAGTCACAGAGAGTGTAACATGACTCAGTCAAATCCCCAGGACAGTTGGAGACAGAAGGGGAAGGAGAGAGGAAAATCTCTATCTGTTTAAAGCTCTGGGCCCCAAACTCCTTACAAGTCGGCTTTGATAATTCATCAGATGACCACAAAAAAGAATGCCTCCCCCGCTCCAGATGCAACCGTGTCTTGTCCCAGCCTCTTTTTCCATCGCCTGTGAATCTCACCACATCAAGGCGGAGAGAAAATACATTTAAAAGTTCTCCTTATTTAGGTTGGGTAGGTTTGAAATATCCTCCAAAGTCAAATGTGTGCGTATGACTGAAGGTGTGTGTGCGTGAGTATATACACATGTAGTGGTACTTGGAAAAAGGGAAAAATTACTGGGAAAAGCAGCATTTGCAGTTTGCACCCAATGCAGTTAGAGAAAGAGGCAGCTATAAGCCTTTTTATTGTGTCACAGTTAAGCTAACTAGAGAAAAAACCCCAAAGCCTACACCAGTGAGTGGCCCAATGCCTGCCTGTAGTCTGGAGTGGGTAATGGCACCCTCACCCCGTTAGTTTCATCGGATGCAATAGGGCAGTAACTCAGAGTACAGGCAGTGCTTCACAAAAAGCAGACTCTCCTAGATGCAGTTGCCTGGCTGTTGGTGGGACACTTGCTGGAAAAGCAGATTCATGTACCAGGGTGTAGTAAGAGTGGAAGAGAAACATAGATCGAGCACTGCTTGCTGCTATTCTCTGCTATCAAGACGAGAGATTAATTTTTCAAGCCTATTGTTGTATTGGATGTCTCAGGGGGGTGCCATGAAAGAGGTACTCCCCCACGTCACTTGGGGAAAGTGGCTTTGACTAATGGACTCAAAGCAAATGGTAGAAAAGAGGCCAACCAAGAAAACTTGGATCTGTTTTCAGTATCACACAGTGTGTGTGTTTTGTTCTCAGATTTTAGCTGAGGCCAACTCTGATATAAACAGATGGACTTCAAAGTAGTTGGTCTGAATAAAAGCTTACATGATATTTTAATGATTCAAGTCTTTGGGGACTGTAAAACTAGATTGGAAATCTCAGAATGTATTTATTTTTGCTTTTTGGATCAGGCAGAGATATAAGAAATAGATCTGGTTCAATTTTTTTGGTTGATATTTTGTTTGTTTTTCATCACATTATGACTCTCAGATGCTTTTTGCACTTCTTATAAGGGAAAATAACCTGCTTTTGAAACTGAAATTATTACCTAATGTTTTTTCAAAAAAATGAAACTTTTCAGTCTTTCAGAGCTTGATACCCCTTTCTTTTCTCTTATCTCTCTCATTCAGTGCAAGGGAATCATGTCTTGCTGCTGTTTTTCATTCTTGATGGCTTTTTGTTACCATCTTTTTTGACTTCTTTTTACCAGTTTTGAAAATAAAGATCTTCAGTAAAGGTGATGTGGCAAAAATGAAATGTAAAGAGGAGAATTAGTAAATTCAGAGGAAAATTTCAGTGTCTGCAGTGTTTTAAAAGGGGAAAGATTTCTTTGACTTTCCCTCTTCCAGCTCTTTGTTTCTATGAAATGTCTCCTCTTACATTTTTTAAGGAAAGGTTGAAGAGTTTCCATAGGCCAGTTATGAGTGCAAGAAGCTAACTTGTGGTAACTCTGCAGCTCTGCTTCTGCTCCTGGCTGGAATCAGGCAGTGCCAAATGTGAATGGGGCATGGAGATTTCATTGCCCTTTTTCAAGCCTGAAAAGCCTTTTGAGAGATGAGTGTATCGGATAGTGAATATTTAGACCTCAATTTTGGGTGTTTCATGTTGTCTTAGTCCTCTAGCTTTGCAGGAAACCTGTTCCTGATGTGCAGATCCCAAGTGCCAGCACTGATGGACCAGTTGAACACTCTCTTGTGTATTCAAGAGTAAACCACAGAGCCGGTGTTTGCAGTGCTTGTTCTGATAAACAACAAATTGTGTGATTTGACCAAGCTCTGTCCTCGAGACATAAATTGGGGCATAGTCTGACGGATTTCCTCTGTTTACGAATCTAACCCAGCAAGACTTGACTGCAAGATGTGATACAATTTGAGCGCTTTATTTGCTAGTGCTTGTTACACAAGTTCCAGACAGGCAATATGTTACTTGACTAATACCACAGACAGTATAACCACAGTCTTTCAAAATGTATTTGATGTCCCTAACAGAGCCTTGTCAGCTCTGTACTGTATGCCCAGGCTATATACAGAAGTTTTAATTTAGAAAGGCTACTACTTGCAGTTGTGTCAATATTACTTTTAAAAGTGTTTGGGCAGAGGTGGGGGGAGTTGAGAGAACGATTTTAGACCAGATTCCTGGGAACCAGTATGTCAATATATAAAGTCAAATCTTATATCAAGGATTATATACGAAATGAAGAATTTTGGGGGAAATATTAGCTAGCATAGACAAACTCCCCATCTATTTTTTTGTTGCCCTCATTGCTGCCAAATCCAAACACTTTCTGATAAGAGATATGACTTACATCTGTCACACACATTTCATGTTCTGTTTCCCCAGTGGAGCAATACGTTTTATTTATTTTTAAATGTGTACACTGCTGGTGCCTATATTAGAAAAAGTTAGTCTGTGTTAGTCTCTCTTGGTGTGGAGGGCTGTGAGGCTGTGACAGCCCATAGCTGTTGCGTTTATTCCTTGGATGCTGGGAAAGCTGAGGCCAGCATGACACAAGAGGCATCCTCTGACTTGAGAGGAGCAGTCACTGGTAACTATCCCTATTTTCTAGGTAATCTGTATTCAGATGGGTGTGTTTAAAAGATGAGTATTCTTAAATGCTTTCAGAATCCACTTTTAACTAAGGAGATTTTTTTTTTTTACTTTAGAGTTAAGATTTTCTTAGGGAGTGAAAGGAGTTACATGCCCGGTGTCTGTTTGGTGAGCATACATAGATGTGCAACTGCCTTAGGTTACTCTGACTATTCTTACCTGTTAATTATTGCTGAAAAAATATGTTTAATAAAACCACCTAAAGCATTTCCAAAAGTTGTGAACTTGTTCCAGTGCAGCTAAGCACAGTGGGCTATTGAAATACTGTGGAGTTTGAATTTGCAGAGGGTCAGTTAGGTGCATGTGCATGCCTTGTCCCTGCTTGTGTCTTCACTTGGGATTAATTGATATGCAGTCTCAGATGAGCCTGGAACTTGGGATTCATTTCCACGAGGTGTCTCACTTTTATAAAGCTGTTTATAGCTCTGAATTTAACACTGAACTGAAATTCCTGATTTCTAAAATATGTTAATGAATCTGATGATAATGAATGTCTTGTCCATGTGCTCTGCAATTTAAATACTTGTTTGGAGCTGTATCCAAACACAGGGCCATACTTCTGATCTTGGAACTACTTTTTGAGCTGAGATTATTCCTTTCCCAAAGGTCATTATCAGCCTTGATCTGTTACGTACAACCAGCCGCTGTGCCTAGACATGAATGTTCATGGGATGGGTGACTCTCAGGATGTGTTTCAGTGGCTTTCTTAGACATCTGAATTACTTTGGGAGATGTTTGTCATTCTGTATTTTCCGTAAGCAAAGTTCTGGCTGTGTCCTTCCTATCCCTTGAGTGGCAATAGAGAGTAGTAGGGAAGCCTCATTTTTGGTTTGGTCCTGATGTGTCCATGGCATTTTGAGCAATGAATTTGAGTGTGAGCCCTTAACCAAACAAGAGACAGATATGAGGGCAAAGAGGTAGTGTTTGGCTGAACCTACCAAAGTTTAAGATTTAATTGGAAGGATATTGTTGGATTGTTGCAACATATTGCTTTTCTGTATTTCCATATGTGATCCTAGCTTGGGGTCATTTGAGAGCGGTCCAAGTGATGACTTCAGCAAGTATCTTAAATAAATTAGGATCAGGCAGTGACGGAAGAATTCTGGTTGTGGTTGGTCTGTCTTTTGGAAACTAGAGCATATTAGCAGAAACCACCAACAAATTTAGTATCATAAATCTATTGGGAAAGGAGAAAAACTTCCACATTGCAGCATCTCCTACCTCAAAGTCAAGGATGCGAAATATCTCAGTTGGCCACCACATTATGAAGGACGATTTATTGCATCTGTTTAAAAACAATTTTGTATTCTCTGGGGGCTCTGTCCTTCACTAGCAGAGTTTCGGACTCAATGATCTAATAGATCTTTTTCCATCTCTAACTTCTGTGGCTTGCCATATGTAGAGATAAACATCTTTCTTTCCGATCAGCATTGATGGACAGACTTTCAGGCATGGAAACATTATTGTGTGTGTGGGATAGGGGGAGGGGAGGTAAGGCCATTTGCTGAGTGTTACTGTCTCCAGGGCATAGGATTATTGGAAAATGATAAATAGCTGGGCAGGCAAAGGAAATATGAAAACCCTGTCGCGGAACAGAGCTGCCCAAGATTTCTGTTCATATTGCAGTGACCAAAAGAAATTTACATTGGAAAAACCCTCTTGCCTTCAGGGCTGAATGTTATGAACCTTCAAAGTGATTCTTGAGAAGAAAAGGGGTTGGGAATGAAAGGAGTGGGAGGGATTGCCACGCTGTTTCTACGGAGCAGGGGTCACTGCAGAATAACATTCATCATCTTGTTGGTGCCGTTCTGAGAATGGGAACAAGGTGGGAGAGATAAAAGCAAGGTTGAACTGCAATCTGGCATTTGCTGCTTGTTCTCCAGTCCCATGGGAGCTGCAAATGGACTAAGTTCAAACTTTTTTCTTCTGGATTTCATTCAAGGATTGTTCAGCTGGCCTGTGGACTGGGATGCTATACTATAATAACTTGGTTTTTCTTCAACTTGCTTGGACTTCAGAGTTCCATTCAAACATATTAGTCACAGGAGTATGTATAATGGACAAACCTTCAGCCAGAGTAAGTCAGCATGGATCTGTGAGGGTTTATAGCACTTGAAGACTGGGTCTAAGAACTAAAACAGTGGTCATAATTTGTGCCTTGAAGGACAGAGATCAGGCCATCAACATGTAATTAATTCCATTTGGGGTTGTATCCTGTGCTAAAAGTATCACCAGATTTGTTATTTCAATTCTTCCCTCCACCTTGCTGCCCAACCCAAAACCAACCCCCCTGAAAAACAACAAAACACCTAGGACTGGGTAGGCTGAAATGTTAATGAGGGTAAACTGACACAGTCTGTTTCTTTTGAAACCAAGGAGGTGGACAAACTGGCCATGGTGGATGATGTTCCTTATACGTGTCATGGGGCAAAAGGCATAATGGGTGGTTTGTATGCAGAACGAACATCAGAGGAACTTGAAAAATATGGTATTTTTCAATAAGATTTAATTTAAAATAAAAAAAAAACCCACCTTTTTTGATTGTCAAGCTTACTTTGCAATTAGAAAACAGGAAGCTGCATCTTTGATTCAGTTATTGGACAAAGAAATTGAATTCAAACTGGAGGCCTAATTTTCAGACTAACTGAGCACCTTTTCATTGCATGTTATGTTTCCAACAGGGGAAAAAAGGCATCACATTTCATCATCTCCTCTACCTTCGCTTTATTTAAGTTGCCAAGAATTGCATTGTATTTTGCATAGGGGGTGATGGAAACAGTGCATCAGGCCCAGCGGTATAGATTCAGCTGCTGTACTTAAGTGTGCTATGTTTGCGTTTTACTGTATATTTAGACACACTAGCCATCTCAGGCATTGATTCAACATTCCTGTGGCTCTTTGACTGGGCTGGCAGGCTATCACTGCTTTGCAGCTCTCACCAGTTTTTTTGTTCCTGGCAAAACTCTCAGTTTAAATTATCTCATTTGGCAGATCTGTCAAGGAGAGATGAACACTCTTGTTATATCTTCTAATCCCTGTTTAGCTGTCTGATGTTGCTTTCCACCCAAGAGATGTGATACTGTGGTATTACGGGCTGAATGACAGCTGTAATGAGGTTGGGATATTCACATGAGAAGTGTTCAGCACTTCACTTTTAGGCTTGTTTGCAGGTTCCCATTGGAATGATGGAGAGATGGATTATCACTTGAGAGTCTGAGGCTCAGTGGCTGCACTTGGTTGTGCTGGGTGATCTCAAGAGCAGGTTTGAACTTCAGTGTGCTCCTAAGGCCCTACATGTTGTATTCCCATTTTCTTTCTAGCGATTCAGCCTGGCTTCAAACTGTTTATATCGCATTCAACACCCTTTTCTTATGAAAATCCCTGACCACGTTATTCACCTAATGCTGGTTTTGTAGCAATGTCTCAAAGGCTGATGAGAGAGAAATGTTGTTGTACCAGGCACATACCTCCATAGCTGTCCCCATGGGTGGGTGGGTTGTTCGTGTGCATTTGAGCGTGGTGAAGGCACAGGTGAAGTCTGACTGTTGAAAGAGCTGTGTAGGTTGTCCCTGAACTGGCACACAGGGGTAATCTACGAGTTAAAGTGTGTAGCTGGGCAGTGAACTAGATTTGGAGCTTGGCTGCGAGGCAGGTCAGACACAGCAGCGTTGACCCATCCACAACGTCAACAACACCTTGTTCCAAAAGATGCTGAAGTATTTTTATAAGCGGTGGACAGGGCACTGATGTCTTCAAAATAATTACTTGATACAGTTCAAAGTGGGGAAAAAGAAGCAAGGCTGGTAGTCATTGCTGCATGTACTTGTTAGCCAGGCTATTATTCTAAAAACACAGTGACATGCTGCATGACTTTTTTTGAAGTTGATTTTTCATTCCCGACATGTGGCTTGCACTTGAATGGCGAAATGCCCTGCTCCAAGTAGTATCTCCACTGGGTGCTCACAAGAGCCATAGGAATTAGTGTTACCAGATCAGGCTGCTGTGTCTCGCTCAGCCCAGTTTCTCGTTCCAGCCAGTGGCCAGGACCAGATGCTATTTCAGCAGGAAGTTTATGTATTCTTGGAAAGGACGGTTATCAGATAACTTGGTGTTAAGGGAGACTTCTTTCCAATGCAAACCAGTTTATGCCTTGCAGCTCTGCAGGCTAATGCTGGGATTTGGATATAATACAAAGCAGTTTTTCTAGGATCTGTAGGGAATCTGGTTTAAACCTGATCAGTTAGAGCCTTAGAGGAGATTGGGGACCTGTGGACTTTGTACTGTGGCACAGAGGACTCTTCTCTTGGGACTATTTTCTTTCTTCAATACTTCTCAACCAATGTTTTCCATTTGGCAACTGATCCTTTCACTGGTTGCATATTTAAACCAAATAAACAAACCCCACAATTTCTTCTTTCCCTATAATTTCTGACCTGAGATGACACAAGCTTTGCCTGGATCAGGTTACGCTGCATACTGCCGCACATAATGCCGCAGTTTTCCCGAAGACGGTTTAATTGCCAGCAGGCTAAGCTCCTTTAACCCTGCTTGCTGCGGGCTCTGGCGGGCCGGCCTGCTGCAGGACACAGCGCTCCGGCCACCCGACCGCTAGCACAGCAGTGGAGGGGACTTGGGCACCACTGGGCGTGGTGTCGCATCCTGCTGCTGGAGGCTTAGCAGCACGTGCCCTCTTCTTTTTGCTTTGTGCACCCTGCTTATTCTTTTCAGAGTAGCTCTCCGGGTAATTCCATCTCTCCAGACAGTGTGCTTGAACTTGAAAAGTGTGTTTCTGATCCCCTGCTAGTGAAAATCACAGAGGTCTGATGAAAACAGTAGGGCATGTAGAAACGATAGAGGCTGAACCAGTCAGGTCACAGTCTAACTGTTGCCAACTCGTCTGCTTCTGATGTTGCATAAACCCGTGCCTCACTTCACATACGACTAGAATAATTTACAATGTTTTGCTTACCTTTATTTTTCCCCGCTCGTCCATAATCCTTTAATACGTTTACCCCCAGCTGAACTGTTTCTTGGGCCCTGAATCCTGGTTGTCTCAGGACATGGAGGCACGCAAGCATTTTCATATCAGATTAGAAACTCGCTGACCGCAAAAACTTGGAAACTTTACCTCCTGTTCTCTCTTCTTTTTTAGATTATGAAGAAACTTTCAGTGTTTCAGTTATTAATAAATTGTTTTGCTTCTCTCAATATTTAAGGCCTTGTATGACCCTACTAATAATTTACAAGAATTTTTGTATGTCTCTGTTTTAATTCCCCTGGCTTGTGTGTCAGCTGATGAGCTTTGATTGGTTAGGTTTACCTAATATATAACCAGAGACAGTAACTGAATGCGGTTTACTCAGATATGTAGTTTCTTTCTAGGCATATGATTCACTGTCTGTGAGAGAGACTGCAGCTGGACAGCAGAAGCTTTGCAGGAATGGATATGAAGTGTGCTCTCTTTACTTGTAAGCTCCTTGATACCTCTCCCTAACTTCCAGCTTTTCAAAAGTCTTCAGAAAATTAATAATAGTAAGCTTGACAGGATCACAAAAGAAAAACTGTAAAAACTCTAGGACCTTTAGAAAAAAATAGAAACAATCATGTTGACTGTAAGTTGTCTGAAGAGTCTTTTCTCAACTTCTCACAGCCTGTATGTAAACTTTATATAAGCATATATTTAATGATTATAAGCAGTGACCTGCCTTCGGATGGTTATAATGTAAAATAGGCAGCAATAACTGATGAAGTACACATATGCCTTTAATTCTATGCCTAAAAATGTAGAAGAAAGTATTCACCTTTTGCAACTTCAGATTTTCTAAGGGAAGTCCGAGTATTGACTGTCAGTTTGCTTTGGTTTAGATGTCCCCAGCCTTAAGAAGTCTGACTTTGGGTACTGAACTGGAATCTTTTGCCATGTGACTAGATACCAGTCCAGCAGCAGTTCTGAATTTAAAATCCAAGTTCTCGGCTCCCATGATGGTACAACATTGAATGTGGAAAAAGAACCCTTTTTTAGGAATTAAAGTAGGATTATTTTAAACAAATATGTGTGTGGGTGTGCACACACAAAAACACATGCATATAGGCACACATTGTAGAAAAAATATTATGAGGCCTTCAGCAAATTTTTTTTAAACTGGAAATGAGACGTGACTTAAATAGTAAGGATAATTAACTATAGGAGCAGTTTACCAAGGGAAGTGATAAATCCATCATCACTTGGATTCTGACTTGAGATTGGGTCTTTCCAGAAAAAGGCTGTAGGTCAGCCTCAAGGTACAGTTCAAAATCATATTTACTTATGTAGAAGGGAAGCACAACCTTCTTCCACTGGAGATGGGATTCTGTAACCTATTTTACGTGGGTGGTTGCAGTAGATGTTCATAGTGCTCCTTTGGTCTTCCAACTTATTTTTCACCCACCTCCAGTTTTAAAGGGCTTGCTTTGTTAGCAAAGTGGAAAAAAAAGAAATAGTCTTCCTGTGAAGACTGATTTATGTTGTATGTAGTGCACTAGGCACCTACATGTTTTTGCCTTTGGACTCACCGCTCCAGTCAGTTTTGTGTACTGATGTTAGCACTGGCCAGTACTTAATGTGTTGGAGGAAAGTGAAAGCCTGCTGTAGAGGTGGTTACCCATAACAGTAAATGTTCAAGGAGAGGGTCCCTTCAGTGATCACTTGATGTATGGTAAAATCCAGACAGCTTTAGCTTCTATAGATATACACCTTATTACTGGTCACAGAATTAGCTAGCTTTTCTGGCAGTCCAGCTACAGTATATAACTCTGAATTTGTATAGCCATGAATGCAAGAGCTTGGCTACATGTGGTGCAAAGGCATTTTTTTTTCCTTATGCTTTATTCCCTTACAGTGATCTTTTGGTCTGGGCCATTTTATGCTATTTCTGACACTGTCTCATAAGCTTTAGTCAATATTCTGTACAATATTCTCTGTTGTAGATGAAGTAAACATGGACTTTGATGTTTCCTGTTGAATTTCAGCCATTCTTGCAAAAACTCAATTACAACCTCTTTCCTATCAGTCTGCAAAGCTAAGTACCTGTTCAGTACTGTACCAGTATTTGGTACTATTGGAGTGATAGTGAGGGACCCTCTTAAAGAGGTTTTTGAGATTCCTTAGGCAAGGTTGGGAACTGAAATCAGTTCTGCGTTTGTGGTTTTGCCAAAAATACTCAAGCCTGGGGTCACTTCAGTACCACCTCCTGTGAGCCTGAATTAGGTCATCTTTGGTGAAATGGACCTTGGGCCTGTTGTTTGTGCTGAGGACGGCCTGGGATGTGGCCCTTCCTTGGTCCAGAGCAGGTGAAAAGGTGCCTCACTTCCACATACCACCTCCACCATCCCTCTTTTTCTTGGACCCCACCCTACTGCAGGCTCAGACTCTCATATTCCCGACCCATCCATTGAAACCACAAGGTAAGACAGTCATATATAAGGTAGGATTATAACATTTGATTTCTGGATTTCTCGGGAAGTGCTTTCCCCCTTGTAAAAGATATAAAGATGGTCTTTGTTGTTGTCTTGCTGAAGATTCCCCCCTCCCTGCCTTGTTGTTTTGGTAAGAGTAGAGCTAAGCTTTGGTTCTTACACCCCTTTTAAGGTAAAATAATGTTAGTAAGTAATGTCTGGAATGTTTTTGCTGACAAATGCTATTGTATCATAACTGAATCATTTTTGAAAAATCTGTTTCTGCAAATCTCTAATTTTGTGAGATGATGATTTTACAACAAAGCATTCATTTTGTCTCTAGAAATACAAGACACCAGACTTTCTGCAGCCTGAAAGATGAACAACTTTTACTTTTTCCAGTGAGAGACATACATATATAAGGAAGAAGAGTTTTCTCACCCGGGAAGTGGTAGCCACTGTGTCTCCACTCTTTAGAACAACTAATTATAATCACATATGTTTGGTCTCTGGAGAAAGTGTGTGTTTGTTTCAAAGCAAAGTTCTGTGTTTGAAAAGATAATAATTTTAGAACTGGATTTTTCAGTCCTTGAAGATGCACAAAACCCCTCTCATTTTGAATGTATCATCAACTGTATGTTCACTTTCATATTCACTGACCATTTAGGAGTCATTTAATAGTTTTGCATAAGAAGAGATGAACTCAGAGAAAGTAATAATGATGCTTCAGAACAATTAAAGTGAAGATGTGTTTTGGAACTTTAATGAGGCTTATGTACATGTCCTGACTGTATCTTCGCAGCAGTCTGGATGGGTACTTGAAAAAGTACAAAAGATAATAGTAAATAGAAATAGAATCTGCCAATATAGAGAAAAGTAAAGAGTGTTTTGGAAAAATCAGATGTTCTCTATTTAAAAATTGATGTTGCTTCCAAACATGGACAAATGTTTTCCTTGAGCCTGGCTGGGCTCTAAGAGCAATTTCAGGAGTCCAGAGAACTTCAATTTGAGCTAGAGTTTTTAGGGTGTTAGTATCCCCTGTTCTATTTCTGTTGGGAGACACTAAACAGGCATATTTCAATAAAACATTCAGGTTTTTCAAATTTGCAGAACAACAAAAACCAAACCAAAATGTCTCACATTTTATCAGGACATTCTAGCTCTCTCTGTGTGTGTAGTGTATTGCTACCCTGCTCTGCCTTCAGTGCTGTGAGGTAACTTCTGTCCCATTCCCTGTTTCAGGGAGAGATGAGTTATCTGCAAATATATTTAACTGTTCCTCTTCAGGAGAGAATAGAGGAAAATTACTGATCATATTAATGCACAGGTTGTTATGCACTCTAATGTACCCTAGGAGTAAAGAGCTTTCTTCAGCATGGAAAAGTAGTGATACGGCTTATCCTTCTGGTCTGAGACCTTTGGAAAAGTTGCGTGCTTAAGCACCTTGGTCTTCTGTTGTTCAAATTAGTGCTTCAAAGTAATCTGATTTCGAGAGAGCAGGAGCATGTGATTTCTGGGTTCCTTGAAGATGTCTCAAGTCAGGCTCCCCAAATGACTTGGTCTGGAAAGACAGCCTTGTTTGAGTGACATGTCTCTGTATCATGTTTCACTCAAGCAAAAAGTATTTACTTTGTGAGGAAGATAGAGGATGTTTTTGGCTTGGGAAGGGGCAAGCATGTGGAATAATTCTACTGGCTTCAGTATTTCATATTCATATTGAGGAACTTGGTCTTTTCTGCTGTCTTCTTTTACTTGCTTTTTTCAGTTTTGCAAGTATATGATGAGGGAAGGCTAGTTTTTTGGCTTCCAAGGAGAATGAATTAATAAAAATTTTGTATTTGTGAATGTGTTGTTCATCTTAAAAGGCAACAGGACAAATGTTGGTGCCTTCAAGTCAATCTGTTTCCTGGGTTCAGTGTCCCCTCCAGTACCTTGACACTTCTCCTTAATACAACTCGGTTCCTACTCTTGGACTGCTCCTCCGTTGGGGCTGGGAGCATGCTTTAAGCCTGATCATTTACGGCAAGTCTATAATTAAGGTCTTGTCTATGTTCAAATAGATCACAGGCAACAGGGGCAAGAGATGTCATCAGTCATAATTTCCATAACTTAAAGATATTTATTTTTTTGGTTATACCATAAATTCTTTTTCTTATTATTTTGTGACTTGGCAGAAATACCCTTTTAAAAGTAGGGCACCATGTCCTTTCCTACGTTCATTATAAGTGGGCTGCTAGGAAAGCCCCAGACTGCCAAGGCCTCTATTTTTGGTTTCCTTTTGCAGTATGAGGACAAAGTTTCCTTCAGATACAGCTCTAGCCGGGGAACTCATCTGATGGACTACAGCATATAATTTTAGTTAACAAGAGAAGAAAAAAAGATCAACTGTAATCTATAGTGCCTCTTCACTATATGTATCTCTGTAGATCTGTGTAATAGAGCAGGCGCCAGGAGCAACCACTCTGCAGTTAAGGTTGCAAAACATCTACCATTATGACACTGCTTTCAGTGCTTAAGGCCTTTGGAAAAAATTACCTATTAGGCTGAAATTTTTGTTTCTTGGTGACTATCAAAAATTACGGTTTCTCCAAAATATTGAGGAATTTCCTTTGCATGATGTGAGATTAAAAAAAAAAAACCTCCGAGAACCCAAACTGTAGAATAAAAAAATCACACACACACAATCCAATGATTTTTCAAATGGCAAGAAAAACATTTCTAATAACTATAAAGTATTTCAAACCTGGACTCCAAAATTCTGCACAACTTGTTCACATTGAGCACTGCAACTTTTGCGTGCAAGAAAAAGACTGGGTAATTTTTCCTAATTTCTTTTAAACATGAATGTATTGATGATACTTGAGATGGGATCTGTATGGAAGTTATGCCCCATTTATGCCCTTAATGATATTTCATTGTGCAGTTTATGCCACTTAGGGGATTATTTCTTCCAAGTTGATGCTGGAAGACATTTCAAAAGGAGTTGCTAATCATAGACCTTCATTTCCCATGTTAACTTTGCTACATTTTGCATTGTGTTCTAGGTATGAAGCCTTACTTTTGCAAGGGAAAAAGTATTTCTTTCGTGAAGATAGTTATCAAAATAGAAGCAGATGTGCTTTTGCACTGTCAATCCCGTTTTGCAAGATGCTGTCTCCACGCTCACAACTGCATCAGCAAAGTGTGAATTTTATGGCCTGCGACAATGTAAAGGCTGTAAGAGTAAGCGCAGAAGTCCTCCAGAGCTGCTTCTATTCCATAAGGACTCAATCAACATCAAAAGTTCTTTAGTGGTGCAAACTCTGAAGAAGCTGCTGTGGCAAATAAGAATAAACAGATGAATGGCAAAACCAAACTGTATTTTCTGAGTGCATATGCCCAAACCCTGGATCGCTACTGTAGAACTTTGTGAACTTTACACTAGTGCATCAGAACATGCAACTTAGCTGAACCACTGCAAAATCTGAGGAGCCAAGCTTGTTTCTGTATGGTTCTGGAGCCAGTGGCATGGGTATACTCTACATGGTCAGACGTAACTACTTTCCATGCAATTTCTTAACATGGTCTTAAAAATAGGTTTATTTCTGCAGTCAGGAAGGAAGGAAGGTAGCAAAGTACTATATGATTTTAATACATATTTAAGTATAAATGTGGAAGCCCTGGTCTAGTGTAGCAGTCATATGGGTATGGCAGACAGAAGAAAATCTATAGGAGACCAGCAGGTTTTAGAGGGGCAGCTGGAGGCCAGGACTCCATGGCTTATAAAATTCACTCTGGAAATTAGAGAGAACCATACCTGAACATTGGGAAGACCAAACTTTTCTCAGTTGCAGGAACCTCAGAAGATTGTCTCTCCCCAACTTTTTATTCAGGTTTGCTGCCTCTCTGCTGTAACTGAGTGCAATTTCATCTTTTGGACAAGCCTAAAATAAAAACACTTCTTGCTCTGGCAAAGGGAATAAGTTTGCGAGTGAGATTTTGGAAACAAAAGAAAAAACTCCATAGAAGTCTGAAGAACAGACTGAAAATACCTGGTGTTAGCTCTGATCCCTGTTGGTGCTTCGGAGATCCCTGGGATATTTTTTGAGCTGCTTCAGCGGAGTGTTGCTTTAAGAGCCTCAGACAAGCAGATGTTGAGCACATACCCTGATGTGATCTCCTCTCATACTAATTAGACTCATGACTCCAGTGGGTGCAAATCGTTCTTCAAAACAGTGTGGGGCTATCCTTCCCCCCCCCTTCCTAATTATTTTATTGTGAGTTTAGGGCTAAGCAGAACTGGTAATACACCAGCTGACTGTGTAATGCAAATGCAGCCCCGGTCAGGTGTGCTTGGAGCCGTGATGCACGTTGACTTCATACCCCGATTCCTCACATTAGGCTCACCCTGCTTTCTGGAAGATCGCTGAATGGCTCTTTGCCTGCTTCCCAGGCAGTCTGGCTTATGTTGAGGCTTTTTCATGGCTTTGTTACAATTCAAATGTTTTTATACCAGTAAAAGGTATTATTATATAACATCTTTGATAATGTCCAAAACTGAGGTAATAGCTAGGTTACCATAAAGACCACACGTGATGTAGTAATCTGGAAGCCTGATTTGGCTCTTGATTGACATTGGTTTCCTTGCTTTGTCAATGTAGTAGCTGGAGCCCCAAATACAGCAGCTTCTACTGCCTATCCCAGAGTGAACAGTTCTCTCCTGATCACAAGAAATGAGTCTTTTCCTAGTTCCAAATATTTTTACCAGTTTGATTCTTTTTAGCATCCTGATTGGTACATGATGAAGCAGAAAAGCACATTATGTTAATGATTTGTTCATTTTTAGTGCATTTCTTCAGCAGTTTGAAACTGTAGGTGATTCACTGGCATCTTGTTGTTCTTGTTTGCATAATTTAATGTATTTATCTAGTTAACAACAGGACACTGGGAATTGTATGTTAGACTTACATTTAATGATTCCACTATAAAATTTGAATGCTATTTGTAATCACCTGTGTTCTTCTGAATTAACCAAGGAAACGCTGATGTGCATGGTGTTTTAACATGTTCCTCAGTCACTTAGTGTTGGCCCTAAACCAGGAAGAGAACAGGAATGCTTCTGCAAAAAATGAAATGTCCAGCTGTTACTGCATGTCTAAATTTTGGGCCCTCGGTCATAACACTAACATTATATTAACAGAAGCATAATTACGTAATTTACTATCTGCTAATCCATCCTTGCTCTAACATCTGTCATTGACTAGTATTTAATTCCTCTTTCGCATTTGCACTGGGCTGTTCGTGTTTTTAGGTGTGTATTTACACAACTGTAGGCAAGGCAGAAAAGTACAAAAGGAATACAGACAGAATCAGCAGTTTGGACAGCAAACAGGAAAACTGAAGTAAACCCAACTGAATGCTTTTGCAGAGAAGCAGTCTGAACCTCACAGGTGCTCATTAGTAGGAGTAACCTGAAAAAAAAAAAATTCAGAGTTAGCAGCGATAAAGGAAAAACAGATCTGTGTTCTGAGAAGAAATGGTGCTTTGTCATGTGTATCCTCAAAGGCATCAGTGGGTGTAATGTGTAAGTGCTATGAGCAGAGAGCGAATGGAAGTGGCCAGTCACATCCTTCATTATTTTAAAGCGAGTGGCTTGATCTTCTTATGTCTTTGCATGGGGTGGGGAGAAGTCAGCGGCTTTCAACTTGTCTGGGTAATCAGTCTTGCTGTATATATAGTATTATAATTCACACAAGTTACACGTGACCACGCTAGGTGGCTAGTCTATAAGGTGCGTAAATTTACTTACAATTACCTGCTAAAATAGTAAATTCTTTTGTTTCCATTTGAGACAGAGAAAGCTCTCAGGAGCGGAGCTCAGTCCCTAAGAGCAATCCACCAGGCAGTCGTTGCACACTCACGTAATTCAAACAGTGGTGACCTTGATGTGCCACGTAATAAAGATTATGTTTTTCTACCATAATGAATAAACAGTGTTGGGGGCTAATTAGAATCACACCGTGTTCATTCTGAGCGAGGATGTGTGATTGAAAATGGCTTTTAGCTGGTTTGCAAGTGAAGGGAGGTGGGGGGGGGGGTCCTCTTTTTCCCAGTGCACGTTTCTCCTCCCTCTGTCTCGCTGCTTTATCAGGACACACAGAGGAGCTGGCCATGAGACCGCGCTCCCTCCGCACGTCGGGGACATTCCGTGGTGAGCCCGGATGCCTCCGGGGTTACTCAGACGGGCTCGTCCCAGGCAGGACGGCGGCACGGGTTTCTGCTGCAGAATGGGCAGCGGGAAGGGAGAGAGGTGTCCCGAGTAGCTGAAAGGAGATCATTGACAAGCGGTCGACCAGCAATTCGCTCAAAAATTATCTACCTCTTAAATGTTCGTCAAACAGCAGGGCAGGGATTTGTACAGGTTCTGGCACGGCTGGTGGCTATATAAATTAATACAGGTTATAAGCAGGGCCAACTTGTTTGTAGAGAAGCAGGAGCCAACCCACAGAAGAGCTGCTTTTGAATTTTGGACACTGAACAAAGTTTTAATCTCCAGTAGGGCCCATATTTTTTCTTTTCCCAGCCCTCCTCTAAACACCTTCCTTTATTTATTTATTTTTCCTTTTCATTTGCTTCTGTCTCCCTTTACATTCTTAGATCTCTAATAGCTCAAACATGGCTGGGCTTTGGTCCAGACTCCTGGCATGCAATGCCAGGCTTTGCTGGCCTTGATCTGACTACAGCAGGCAGTGGCTGTTTATCTGAACAGCGAATAGCGAGAAGAATCGAGTCTTTTTCCAAATCAGGGGGTGATGTATCCTGATACAAGAGCTGCACAGAAGAGGCCAGTTTGGGTTTAAAAAATTGCAACAAAAAACCTGTGCTTTTTTTTACTAAGAAGGAGTCTGAAACCTTGCTCTGTATGCATATGTATGTTAATAAAACAGGTTTTAGTAACGAATCATAATAAATAGAAAAATTGAGTTGTGATTGATGCGGATTTCTAAACATGCTTGCTGAAAAAAGCATAATCAAAAATCAGTGCATTTCAGTAGTGTCTGACTTAAAGGTATGTTTTCTATGATTACAGCGTGGCAGTCTTAGAAAGCTTACAGTCCAATCTGTAAAAAAAAAAAAAAAAAAAAAAAAGGAAAGAAGAGCTATTGCCATTATGCTGCTTAAAAAATTGATGGGCAAATTAAGTAACTGGTCTGGTATCATCCGGGAGGTCTGTAGCAAATTGAAAATAGAAAACAAACATTCGGATTCCCAGTGAAGTCCCTCAGCCGTTAAACCATTCTTCTTTTCTGTCCTGTTCCTTATGTATTGCTCATTAGTGTAGTTCCAAGCATCTTCCTGTAGTGCCTTGAGAGATATGACTAATGTGTCATGGGTTTATTAATCTTCTCCTTTGTTTAGAAGGGGCTTGTGTCTGGCTGCATTCCCGACTGTTTGGAAAGCCTGTTTGGAGGCTTTTTGTTTCTTTGCTTGATTTTAAATGTTTGTGCCACTCAGTGCTTGTATTTGAGCAGGAAGGTGGAAAGGTGCTCTGAACGTAGTACTGAAGGCAGTAGGGATTCTTGGGGGTATTTGTTTATCCATTGCAGCCTTCATTTCAAATATTTATATTTTTCAGGGTCCAGGCATTGAGCAACTTTAAGATGAGGATAGAGATGTAGATCGATTAGATCTTCTACAGAAATTCACTAAAGATACATGTTGTTTGACATGCTTGTAACAGACTGTGTTACTGGTGAGGTACAGTGTAAAATGCTGCTGTGGATTGGAGGAAAGAGACTTCATTATTATGAAATTCCTGCCAGTATCAGTGTTGCAGCTCAAATTTGGGAACTACTACAATGCTGATTTAACAAATCACTAGTACTTGAGGTTCAAAGAAATGATCTAGAAATGATCTGCTTTTTTTTTTTTTTTTAATTTTTTATTTTTTATTTTTTTTTCCCCCCAACGTGAATCTTGCCTGAGCTTTGTATGGTATGGTTTTGCACTCACAAAAAGTTTACTCCCATTTTTGCCTTTGCAGTCTGTTTTCAGAAATAACAGTAACAAGGCTTATGGCTACAAGGAGTTGGGTATATGGGGAAAGACAAGGAGTTGCATGTCTCGGTGAGGAAATTGCAGATGTAAAATAGTATCCACAAAAATGTTGGCTACATATGAAAATAAGCTTTAATGGTTTAGTGGGTATATATCACCTTAAAGCTGGTGTGCATTTGTCTGGTAAAAAACGGAACTCCATGGTGGCCCTCTCTTCTCTTTCCATTCAGCCTCATTTAATGATGGCAAAAGTTCATCCTTTGCTTTGGCTTCCTCAGGTGATGTCTGGGGTTCCATTCTATTTACTTTCTACAAGTTTATTAAACAGTGCAAGCACCTCAGTACCTCTGTGACTCAAATCCAAAGCACCTCTTTTCTTCCTTAAGACATCACTTTAGTTCACACTCAACATTAAGCGTGAGCTCAGTTCCTGTTGACTTAAGGATACTGTTCGCTTCAGCAAATGGGTCAGACTGAGAGGGGGTCTGGACACTTAAATGTAGAGATGAGATATCCAGACCTATTGTTACTGTGCTACAAAGTGTTGTAGGATGGCTACTGAATTTTAAAGCCTGCGGGTGCCCAGGATGATAGTTTTGTGGAGGGCACCAGAGCATGGCTGTTGGGTGCTGCCTCCTTGCAGGCTGCTGCAGTCTGCGCAGCCTGGGGCAGGTGCTGCTCTGAGTGTCACCACTGTGCTTGGGCTCTACCTTGTCCAGTTTGGGCACTGTGCCTGTAATGGCCACCCTAAATTTCACGCTGTGCTTATTTCTGAATGCTTTTGCCCTCACCATAATGCCTTCTGGCATCATCAGCCCAGTGACTTACTACTCCATGTGTCTTCCTTTGCATTTGCTTTCTCACCTTCCTATCTTCCCCCCTCCCCAGTAGCTGTGCAGGAAGATGCAAGGGTTCAGAGAAAAGGCATTATGTGTGTGTGTTAACTATTGAAATGCAGCAGGGAGCCTGGCATGATTTAATGTCAGGAGGGGAGCCAGCTGGCCTGCTTAAAATACGGGTTTTGATGCAATAGGGAGATTATATTCTATTCAACAAACTCGCACTGCACAGTGAAACTTTATGAAGCTTGTGAAGGCAGCATGAATTCACGGAGTAAGTGCTGGATGGGGAGCAAGGAACTCCTTAGTTGTAATCTCGCTCCTGTCAAAAAAAAATTTACCAGAGGGTTTGAGTAAAAGATTTATTCTCAATGTCACTCTCCTCAGGAACAAAGTGGAGACATTGTATTTTCTTTAGCTCAAGTTTGGAGCAATTAAATTTTATGTAATGTTTGTTCTGTACTCTAAAGATGTGTTTTATAACTAAAAAATGTACTGGCTTTTTTTGTTTGTTTGTTTAAAAACCCCACCCTTTAGTTATAGAAACTGGCATGTAATTGTGTTAATAAGAAATTAATAATTATAATAATAATTCTTACTTGATAATAGAATAGCAAGTAAAATTTATTGGCAATTAAATACTAAAAAAAAAAAAGTATGTCCAAATCAGAAGTTCCTAAGTCCCTAGTCCCTTTTCATAAATAGCTCCTTCTGTAGACACTCAGCGTGGAGAGCTGATTTGAAACAGATCTATGGTGGAGCTGCAGTCCATCCGTGGAGACTTTTAAGTCCATATGGCGAGACTGCCTAAGGAGTCAAATACTTTGTGGAAGGATCATGCAATTAATCAAAGAAGTAGCAGTGTTTTCAGTTAATTTAAATCTATTTAGTTTTCTTTTTTTTTAAGGTGAAAAAAAGTGTCTCCACTTCAAAGAACAGGAAAAAAATCTTCATGATTTCCAGTTTACTCATTTTTTGGTGGCTGTCACAATCTATATATTTTAACTATTTTGTTCAGTAAAATGTTACTTCTTAGTGACAGAGAAAATCGCATGACTTAAAAATAACAATGCGCTGTATCTTTAATTTGGTTTTCCTTTACCAGATATACAACACCCAATAAAGACACATTGAGTAATTCAGCTTTCATTATCCTTGCTAAATTGAGAGAAGTTAATTTATTTTTCCTGTAAGACTAAAATTATTATTATGGGTGGTTGAATTAAAATCTGTAATTCTGTAGATATCCTGGTGTTAGTGTGCTTTGAGTTTATTAAATGTTATATATTTCCCAGTCTATATTTGAGCCTTATTCTAAATGTAAAAGTTTTGTTGGCATAGTTGGTTAAAAAGGTGGAAGAAGTAGGAGCTAGATGTCGAGTCAACACACGCTAGTAGCAACGTCCCTGCAGATGCAATTACGCAGCCTGAGTCCTTTTTGGCAGAATCTGGGGGAAGGGAGAAGAAATGGCAAATGTGAACGGCCCTGATTTAACAGTTTGGTGCAAGCCATGGCACTGGCTGCTGTGAAGTTTTGCTATGTGAGGCAGGTCTGTGCTCCTACAGGAATGACAGCATAGGGGATTTCAGGGTGGCCTCTGAAAAATGTACTCTAAGTAGTAAAAAGCAAACAAAAAAAAGGCTACAAAAATCTTAACCCAGACGGGTGGGTTGCTGTGCGATGGGAGTAAAAGTTTGGGAACTGTTTCTCTGCGGGGCTGCTGAGGATGCCTGTGGTGTGACCCAGAGGGACGGCAGAGGATGCTCGTTGACTTGCCACCCGTGTAATGTAAAATGTGTTCCAATAAATAACCATAAAAGTATTTTGGCTTGCTTTTTCGTGGGTTTTCCAGTAGAAATGGTTCACTTAGCTTTCAAACTTTTTTTGATGTTTCTATGCATTGGAAAAAATGTATTTTATGTTTGCAAAACACTGGGCATATTAACCTTTTCCCAAATTCCTCTTCTTTAAATGAAAAATGGATTTGAGAATGATGATGGTGATCACTTTTTTTTTTTTTTTTTTTTTTTTTTTTTTTTTTAGTATTTAGAAATCGCTGATATTAGGAAACTGAGACTCAGAAATCTGAGGCCACTACCTAACACTTCCCTCATGACCTTGCTTAATTAAATTGCTCAGTCTGTCC
The DNA here is from genome assembly GCF_003259725.1 of Athene cunicularia. Taxonomy (NCBI): domain Eukaryota; kingdom Metazoa; phylum Chordata; class Aves; order Strigiformes; family Strigidae; genus Athene; species Athene cunicularia. The sequence goes on along the minus strand of NW_020799125.1, from coordinate 10,999,019 downwards.
AAGGCTGAGTTCTCTGCCTTTGCTGAAGGCATGTTTCTTTTGCCTTGCCTTTTAGATTATCAGACAGAAAGTTTCTTGTTGTGTTTATATAGATCTGTTGAAGCCTTTAGATGCTATTGTGATACGAATATAAAGAGCTGAAGCTCTAAGTACTGTAGGTTGGCTGAGATTAGATTTTGGATCACTGCCTGCGATCCTGTTAAGGCTACATACGCATTAGTGGTATCCATTGAAGGGAACAGGCAGGGTTAACACACCTGATAGACAGACTTTCTACTGATACAGCTTTGTATGCTTTCCATAACATGGCACCCTCCGCTGTAGCCAATTCACCTTCTGTATGACATCTTATACAATCAGGACTTAGGCTGGGCAATTAAATGGGATTTCTTAAGTGGCAGCGAAAGAATGTTAATTGATGTGTGAAATATAATTATCCTCCTGGGCTCCTTGGCTTTCTTTTGTTCGTGACTGGTTTTGATTAAACAGCTCTACTTTCTGGGCCTATTGTATCCATTCACCCACTCTTTTCTTCCTAGAAGCAGGCGATGTCTAAAAAAGGCCTTCTACTTGTGCATCCCAAATATTTCCCAAGGCAGGAAAAAAGGCGAGGGGAAGTGCAGGCAAAAATCAGTCATCCTGCTTGGTATGTGGGTCCTTTGCTGAATGCTGTTTTTGGGTTGGAGCCCTGCATCTGGACTCCAGCTCATGCCAGCTGTAAAGGAAACTTCTATTTTGTTTGCTTAAAAGGCAACAAGTCAACGTTTAAAAAGGCAACCTGAGGGGATTTTTCAGGGACTTGACCTGATTGATCTGGAAAATAAGTTAAATGAGGTGTGGCCAAGAACTTAAAGCAATCAAGCAAATACTTTCTTACCAAGATGGTCAGGAAGCAAGAGGGTGGGATAGTATATGTTCTGCTCAGCATTGCCTCTAAATCATTTTCCTTATTTTTGTCCTGGTGGGCTATCATAATGCCCTCCATATGGGTGATTATAGCCATCAGGATATGCAATAAGTTGGATATTTGTAGAGAACGTTTCTTCTGTATGAACAAATGGCACATGAGAGTGGGAAGAAACCAGACCTGAACCTCTGCGATGGTTTACTCCATCCTGGGTCTTTGCAGTATTTTTTGTTTTTGAACTTTACAGGGTATTAGGGCAACAATGAAATACATTTCCTTTTTCTTTCCCAGTACCAACAAAAATGGGTTTGTATCAGAGTCAGGGTAGACATTTTAAAGATTTATACTATTTTTTTTTCCTGAAATTACTAATTCGGATATATTATATATATAAACTATACATTAAAAGTCTACTATGGTGATATTGCTGGTTAGCAGTTTGGCTTTCTAGACATCATGTCACATGTGTCTAACACACATACAGCTTCAGAAGGTCTTTATGCTGAGCAAGGGGAGGTCCTGGCACTCTGATACAGGGAGAAGTGCAGGAGGTTACAGGCTAAAACCTCCTATGATCAGCCGAAACTCAGGTGTCCCACAGTTGACTTACTTTCCCCTGCACATCTGAGGGTGCCTGTCTGTGTTTAGGAAGGCAGACACGTACTTTGTGGTGTGTTTGGTTACTTTGGTCCTGCAATTACACCAAGTTTTGCTGCAAAAGCATGTGACATCTAAGATAGGTGCTGCCTTTCGAGCAACAAGACCATAATTGCATGTCCTGATGTACTCCAGGCTCCCAGCAAATACTTGTTATTGTCTATGTGGGCCAAATTCTCTTAATTCTTTTTAAGTGCTCATATTTTTTGGACTTCAGAAAAGCCCTTAGCAACAGGTGCCAGTTTAAATATCTATAGGATGAAAAGATCCTTTCTTTCATAGCTTGGAGCCCTCTGTTTCACTGGGTAATCCCTAGTTCTTGCTTGATTAGAACCAGTGACTAAGTGTTTCCTAATAACTGTTCTCATACTGTTGATGGTCTTGTTCTTACTGATCTCTGTTTTTGCAGACCTCTATTGTAATCCCTCTTTTCTAGAAGTCTGTTTAGTCTGTCTGGCCCTTCCTGTATATATCTGTTCGACACTTGCTTTTTCTGTTGTACTTGTAATTCTGCTGTTACATTTCTGCGGCAACTAGAACTGCATGTGATATTCAAGATCTTGGAGTCAGTGGTGGTAAAATGACGTTTATTTTTTGGCTTTCTCAGTTTCTAACTTCCTATTTGCTTTTCATCTATAGCTAAGCATTGGTTAGGTTTTGACAAAAGCACAACGAATTCTCTGAGTTGTGGTAGTTAATACTAAGTTCAGATTGTGTTTTCTTATTGTGTGTGGTTTTGTCAGTGCAGGTATCTGTTCCCTAATGCAGACCAACAGTGTGATTGTTAAAGGGGCGTTTTCATATAATGTTGGTCAGAATTGAGCAGCTGTCAGGTTAGAGTCCCATTATGGAGTCCTCTGAAAGCAAAGGTTGAAGCTGAATCTTTATTTTCCAGAAGGAACTCGAATCCACATTCAGTACATTAAAAAGGTACAGACTGCTGGTGTACTCTAACATCCCATCTAATTTCTTTTTTCCATTAAAATGTTTTGCTTTTTTGCCCCAATGTGACATGAGAACATGTTTTGAAATGTTATGAATGTCTGGCAAACGATTTGGTTTTGGATTTTTGCCCACCTATATTCCTGCATGGCCTATGCGCTTGGGCAAAACTTGCTCTTGATCTTTTACGGCATGAAAATAATACAGTGGCCTGAACTGCGGCTGTTATTTAAAGATAATAAAAAATGAAAATGAATCGATTTAAAATACTGAACGGTCAAGAGGCAACTGAAGGATAGTGAGGGAGAGAGAGGATGAAAGCTGGTTCCAGGAGGGGCTGAGAATGCCAGAGGGCAGCAGCAGCTCTGAGTGTTACACTCCAACACTCAATTTAGGTTTAAGGTATGCTTGCATCTATTTCTGCTTTTACAAATAATGTTGCCATGTGCCCTGTTCATCCAAAAATGCCAGTGATTTGGTTAGGAAACTGCGGATGCTCTCTGTAAAGTAGAGGCTAACAAATTAAGAAGGAAGTCACAAAACTGCGTTTTAGTGACAACTGAGATAAATGACACCTTTCCCAGAGCCTGGAGTGCAGAACACAGATCCAAAAACTTGGGGTGTGCATAAATCACTTGCAGGTGTTGGGGGGGTGGGTGTTTGACTCCTTTCCTGACACAATCCTAAGCAAGAAAGAGAGAAATGGAGAAATCCTCACTTAGTGGAGCTGCTTGGTGGAGACAGTCACTAGATCCCCTGATACTGCAGCTCTTGTTCTAGCTCATTTAGCACCACAACCCTCCATAAACCAAAGGGAGTACAACATGCCTAATGTAGCGTGAGGAGCAAGGCGGGGTGCACCCGACGGTGGAGATTTACTGCTACCTGATGGGCCTTGGTGAACAGCATCCTCCTCCCCCTCGAGAACCATCACCGCCTTCTCTCCCTCTTACACACACATTCACATGCACACACGTACACACGCAGATAAGCTCTTGAGGATGCACTTTGAGTCTTTTGTTTTCCCTCATTAAAAGTGCCAAGATGCATGTCAAATGCCTGGAGCAGTTTCCTGCTTTATAGTTTTATTATAGTACTATTATGACTTATCTAATTTATTTTTTCCTCTTTGTGTGTATGTCTCACTACTTACACTGCAAGTGTTTATGTCAAGCAGAGATCTCTTTGTGCTTCTGTCTACATACATATCTTTATTTTTGGAGGGGATCTTAAAGGGGCATGAATATTTGCCTTTCCCCTTTTTTTCAGGTATGTAAAAGAGCAGAACCATCCCCCATTCTGGATACCATGCTGCTACCTTAATGATTACAGTTCTGTAGGATCACAGCGGCATCTCTGCTCTCAAATTTACACAGCTGTATACTGCGGGTATAAATTAGTTTAATATATACTGAGGTGTGTATGTCAGTGAAGTTTGCACCATTCTTTAGAAAGGAAAATTTATTGACATGACTTCAAGGTAGTAGAGAAGAACAATTTTTTAATCATGTCCATTAATTTTTTTTTCCTTACGTAATTGGACTAGAATTTAAAATCCTCTACACCTGTGTGTATATGGACTAGATTAGAGTTGGTGGAGTGTTGTATCATCTCCAAGTGTTTTAGGAAGCTCTGCTATATAACACCACCAAGGATCCACTAGAGATGAACTCAGACAGTTTGAATGCCATATTCACATCACCTATATACCAGGCTTGAACACCAGATGTGAGCACAGCCATGGGAGCAAATGGGCTGGTTTTGCTGCCCTGAGCCTTCCTTATCCTCCCATGTGTGAGAGTGAGCTATTCTCAGAAAACCTCAGCCTTCTTCAGAAACCTCACCTGTGTGTCCCTCCCATGACAACTAGTGTAGGCTTCCCTCTGTCACTCGGTCACATCCGATGGCTGTCAGTGTGAGCCACCTCCTTGGCGGCTTTGCCAAACAGCATCCCCTTAGCTTTCTGCATTGCAAATTCTTCCAATCAGTCTCTGTACATGCAGAGATTCCCTGTGCCCAGTCAGAATCCTCACGTCTGGTAACTCTTCTCACCACACTGACATTTTGTGTTTCACTCTGAAAGACATCTTGGGCTAGTGTTTGCAGGAAAATTGTTCTCCATAGTAAACTGTAATGCATTGTACTGTATTTCCTCCTGTACAGCAAAACCAAATTGGTCTAGTAGCTTGCATTTCCTTTCTAGCTGCTTTGGCACTGATCATCAGTGCCAGACTGAAAACTATAGCAAGGAAATCTAGATAGAACATTGCTATGGGGCCAGGACCTTGGTTTTGTGACTCATCCAGTTGGAGGAACATTCACCTAAGAAGACTAATTCTGAGATGGCTGCATGTAAATGACACAAGAGAGACTCTCAGCCAAAATACAAATCCTGTTTCCATTTGTTGTAGGAACAGGGGAAGTGAATGTACCCCCAAACAGACTGTGAAACTGGGGCAGGACGTTGCAGTATCCTTTTTCCTCTACGTTTGCCTTTGCTCCTACGCTTGCCCTTCCTTTAGGACCCTTCTAACCTTTCAAATGGGAAAGGCAAGTGGCTTCCTGTCCTACATGTTTATGGAGTGAACTGGTGCAGGCTGGGTTTGAGGGAGGCTATAGATTTCCTGGCAGTCGTTCAACCCTCAGCGTCCCGGCCTTCTGTGCAAACAATTCTCCCAGCCCCACCTCTCTGAGCGTTTGCTGTTGCTGCGTCTTACAAGAGGCACTTTGGAAGTCTTTTATAATGCACCCAGTGGTGTCCATTTACCATATGATAACGTATTTTCTTCAAAATTTAGAGTGCTGAATTTGTCTCTATCTTTTAGACAGGTAATGTTTTAGATTCTGAAACATAAAGCAAGCTGTACCTGACCAGAGGGTATTTGCTGTCACAAAGAATAAATTGGGATCCTCTTACCATCTTGGTTCCTGGTGGTAAGTTTATGGCCTAATTTTTCTTGCTCCAGATAAGTCTGAATACTTTGCATGGAAACGAAGGCACTGAGATGTGCCTTTCTCACACTGTTATTAACCTGACAATCTGTTGGTTCGTTATGGGATTGAAATCTCGTGGGAACAACTCTGTCTCACAGAAAAACTGACACACAATCCGATGTAGCTGATTTGCCGTGGACAGTCTTCAAATGTTGAAATCTCGGCCTTTCTAAGTACAGGGCTGCTATGCATGGGCACACTTCCTGCTAATCTTGAGGCATAAACACTCAGCGGCTCCAGACGCTTGAAGAAATAAACACACTGAGTCGGTATTAATATTTCATCACAACACACTAAAGTTAAACCTCACTGATCCAGAGTGACCTGCAACCACTCAAGAAAATGTTTCTTTTCTTCTTTTTTTTTTCCTTCTTTTTTTTTTTTTTAAATAATTTAACTTTTTATGGGGGAAAAGAAGAGGAAATGGTCTCCTGCATGGCAGGCTTAACATGGATATGCAGAGCCGTTTCAGCTGGAGCAAAGCTGCTCATGTGCAGAGATGTTGCTTTGAAAAGGTTTGTAAGTTCAAGGAGGAAAATTTTACAGCTTTTCTCGTTGTCTCTGCTGTGTAAGGTGAACTGATCACACTTAGTTCTACGGAGTAACAGAGTACACTGCATGCTTAAAACAGTAGCTCCTGTAGATATTACCTGATAGTCACTGCTGGAGTGCAGTGTAGCCTTGAAAATACAAGTGCTTCACATTGCTGTCATCAGAAAACCCTGCAGTCCAATCCATGGCGGATGACCTTATCACTGAGGTCTCCTGTGAGCTAGAAGGGATTATAACCGTAAGGTTTTCTGTAACTGATGCCCAAGGAGTTTCCAAGCAGCGTTATTTGAACTGCATGTTAATAATCTGATCTTAAACACACTGGATGTGGTAGGTGGTCTTCTGTTGAATGCAGGTGATCAAATCAGAATTTACCACGAGGCCAGTAGGAAATCTCTCCTAAGCAGTTTCTGCAGAAGAGATCGTCTCTCAGCCTGTGTGGGTGACTGGGTGATGGAAGTACAGTGAGCTGGGTCCATAGGCAGCCAGGCAGGGTTGGGAGGTTGGCAGCTGATCCTAGACACTCACTTCAGAGTTTCTAGGCAGTTGTTAATGTGGTTCCTAAAGCTCGGAACTAGAAATTGCTGTCTTATCCATGAACTAAGCTGGCCATGTATGGCTGTAAACTATTCAAGGTAAGTCAGTCTGTTACCTTACATGCCATCTAGCTAGCGAGACCCCCATTTTTAAAAATTTCTCTGGTAGATGAAGCAGTTGAACTAATCTAATAGAGGATTCTCTCACCCCCCCCCCCCCCC
>NW_020799125.1:10952407-10992159 GCF_003259725.1 Athene cunicularia | reverse complement strand
CCCCCCCAAGTTGTTTTGAATTGGGTGTCTTTAAATCAAGTCCTAAAGAATTATTTCATTTTCCTTGCTTTGCAATTTATGTTCTCTTACTTCATTTGATTTTAATGATTGCTAAGCACTCTGGGATATGCACACGAAGGGTGTTATATGTGTCTGTGTCTGACCATTGCAACAAGGAGATAAACGACTCCTTTGGAGCTGAGTTAGAGGCAGTCAACCCCAGTGACCACACGAGGCAGTGGAGAGCATCAGAAAAAAATCGTGAAGGGAAACATTAGCAACACTTGGTAGCTATAGCCGCCCCAGCATTTTAGCAGATTTACAAGGGCCCCCGTAAAATATACTAGGGGAAAATGTAACAACTCAAGTGCAGTTTAAACAGTAGCATTCTGATAAACTCGGGATCAGCTGGTTTTGATCGCAGCACAGTTTGGTGCAGGAGCACCACTTATGCATTATGAGTGAGGATCGGAGGAAGCTTAAAGCAGCTGTGCTGCTATATTTGCTCACTCTCTGTATTCAAACCTTGGCTTGAGAGCTCAAAGGAAATGAGATGTGTTTTGCATAACCCAGTTGCAATCAGTGGAAGCACCTAATAATCTGCTGGTACTGCTTCTGACCTTTTCAGGATCTGATTCCTTATCAGAAAATGAAAACATTTTAAAAAGAGGAATGAACTTGTTTATTTGGGGGGTTTGTGAAAATTCAAAAGGCATTAGTGAAAGGACAGATTTACACAAAAATCCATGTGAGAGTTTTATTCTCCTGGCCAGAAGAACCTGAGGTTATCCATAGAAGTGTCTTTCTACAAGCCGATCTCTGAAATTATATTGTTGACTTCTTTCACTTTCACTGGTTTTGGGAATGCCTAATCCTGATGGCATTAAAAATAAAAGGCATTCCATTATATCTGTAGTGATAGATTTGTTAAAGTATGATTTTTTTCCTCAGAGTTGAAATGTAAAATGAGGCCAATGATCCTGAATAGGACAGGGAGGACCTTGAAATGTGAGGCTTTAGTGTTGAGAACGTGGAATAAATTAGGGTCATTCACAGAAATCACTACTAAATCCCAAACTACTCTGCCTCTTCTGATCCAAATGTTTGCTTAGTAAGGCTGCAGTACAAGAAATAAATCCTGAATTATAATGACTTAGTCTCGGTGCCCCCACGTCCCTCCCAGTTTTAGCATCCATCTGGGAATCGGATCTTCATTTTCTCTCTCATTTTCTGCCTTCTTATTTCAGGGTTTAAATAATCAGACAGATCTGCAGAAACCAAAGAATTCAGTATATGCAGATTAATAATTGGATGTGAAAACTGGATATCAAATGTTGAGCAAAAAAATCTGCAGAGGATTTGGAAGCCTGTTCAGCGTTAACAAAGCAGGTGCTGAACGCTTCCCGAGTTATCTGGAAGAGCCTGCTCCTTTCCATAGGATCTGAGAGCACAGAGGCATTTTGCCTTCTTTCATCTACCAGAATGGGGAGCATTGCTTTGTGCTGTTTAGTTGAATGCATGCACAAAAGCGATGAATTCATTCCAGTTAATTACCTATCAAGATGACTGTGCAGGTCTGGGTTCTGACTATAGTTTCCAGAAAAAAAAATGCTCTAGCTAAGTATTTGCAAGAGTGGCAAAGATGCTGGTCTGTAAAGCTCTGTGAAGGTGACTGTGCAGGGGCATGGTTGCCAGCTTTTATGTAGAGGGACTCTCAAAGTTCGAGTGGTTGTGAGGAGAGTCTTTCCTCATTCTGGGCCACTCTCACCCTCCTTCAATCAAGGCTAAATAGCAGGTTTGCTCACGTATGCTCCCCTCTCCTTTGTAAACACAAAATCCCTTAAACAAATAGTGGTCAGATCTTTTTTTCACTCTTCTGTTTATTAGAAGGATTTAGCTAATCTCTGTGTTTATGAGTAGTAGGGTGTGTCAACCTACAAGCCGAGGGAGTTAATGAAATTCATCTGTTCTCTATTTTCCAACAGAACTGAAGAGAGGGGGAAGGCCCGACCAACCTTCAGTGTAACACAGAAATATGACTAACAGTGGTGTTTGCAGGCAGAGGCTCAAAGGGGAGTAGTGGGTGGGAGGAGGTGAAGCGGCTGAATGGGAGAAATGAAGGGAAATATTCCCCCTTCAATTAGAGTAATTAAAAAGTAGTAAAAATAAACCACCCAAATGAGAGTCTGGCCAAAACAAAGTCTTAATGTACACTTATGGTTTCAAGAGTCTGCCGGAGGCCACCACCGTGTGTTGCCACAGCCCTCTTGTGTCTGTCTCTGACATGGAGCAAATACCAGCTCTAGAAGGAGGATGGGGCAGCCCTTGGAGCTTGCTCCAGCTGCAGCGCGCTGGTGGGCGGCGAGCAGCAGGGCATGGCCTCTGGCCCAGCGGGCCCGCCACCCGCCAGGGCTCTGCCTCTCACGGGTCCGCCTTCCGCATGCAGCTGGAGTTCAGCACATCAGGTGTCAGGGGAAGCTGCTCTAATGCTGAGTTGATCCGTGAAGGGCGTTAAAACCCCTCTGAGAAAGTGCTAAAGTCCCATTTGCTTCTCTGTGGAGGTTGTCGCCACTGTCTGTTTTATGCCACACGTCTCGTTTTCTCTGGTCTCATTATTTGTACTGTTTTTGTTTGGATTTTTCCAATATAGTTTTTTTCTGTTTACCTTCTTGGTCTTTAGTTCCCTGGAAGAATTGGCAAGGTGAAATGACTGTTTCATTGGTGATTTCTACCTAGTAATTTGTTTGTCAGTATGGATGTGTTCTGTCAGATGAGCTTCACTGAGGCACAGTAGGAGCCAGCTGCACTGAACTAACTCCTTGTGGTACATTTCCTAGAAGCTTTGGTCCTGACTCCAAATGCATCTTCATTAAATGCGGACAAGTACTTCTGTCAGATTGTATTGTGTTTTTGTGACCTGGAAAGAGAAAGTAGCTGAAGAGTGATTTAGATTATACAAATCTGTAACTGGAGATTTAAAATTATGTGGAAAAATATGGTAATTTGAACTTCTGGGAGATGCACCAATCTTTGTCTGCAGTCCAGAGACTCAGTGACTAACAGGCAGGAATTTTTGGCATTCCCGGTGCTAGGGTCAGTAGATGATAGTTCTTGGTTGTAATCCCCAAAACACTTCACATAATAATAAGCATGTCCTTTCTAAGGCTGCCATAAAAGAGGACAAAACTCTGATGTTTGAACTTTGCAATTTTAAAGAACTAAAATCTGTAATTCTAAAGATACTAAAAGCGTTTTGCTTTATAAACCATTATAAACTCTGACACAAATTGGTCAAATCTTGAGGGGTACCGGGTACTTGGGGCTGTGGTTGATTTCAGTTTGTGGAGGGGTGTAGTGCTGGTTTTATATCTAGTAACATCCCTTTACTTTGATTTTTGGTGATTATCTCTGAATTTTTAGTCATCTGTAATAGGAAAACTTAGATGCTGGGGAAGAACTGTCCTGAGGATTGTAGAGTTAGCAGTAGGTCAGTTATCTACAGTGAATGTTACACAGATGTTTAGAGCTTGACTTCAGTGTGCCTGAGATGTAGAGTTGCTCTGCACATGTCAGGATGATAACTCCAATATAGCCTAGTTTGGGATTGATTAAAAAAAAAAAATATCATCTTAAGTGTTAAATAAACTCCCAAGAATTTTCAGATTGCTATTTCCTTGGTTGTTTTTTTTTACCTGTTTTCTGTCCATTGTGCTGCTTAATCTGTGAATTCATAGGGGTAAGAGCTGCCTGTATGTAACCCACTGTACACAATTCATTTTTAATGTGGCTGCATCTGCAGCCACACAAATTCATGACAGCTGCAGTTTTGATAGCTAAACCAAAATACAACTGAGTAATGAGAAATAAATTTATTGTATGCTGGCCATGTTTGAGAATCACTGCTTTAGACGTGTGTGTTTTACAAATAATTAATGAGATAGAGCACGCACATACTCCCCTTCGGGCCAAGTACTCTTTCCTATTGGGTGCCTGAAGTGAGGGGGCAGTAATATGCCAGGAAATAAAATATCTATATATGCCACTGTTTTCAGAAACAGAATCAAACGCGGACCTTGAGTCTGTCTTTCCCTGGCTGGGGTTAGACAACAAGTAAGTGTAAAAGTCCTGACCTTCACAGGGCTCTGCTGTATCATCCCTCACTACACTAAGCTGGTGGGGAAGTGCAGTGCCGGGTTTTGTTTAAACCTGAATCAGTCCCAGTTTCTGTTCCTGTTTGCTGAATGAGCCTGTGCTTGTCTCCTGCTGCAACCAGAGCTTGAAATCAGTACTTTAATTTCTGTGATGTGTGAAAATACAACTAAAATAAATTTTTGTAGGACTTTACAGAAGCATCCAGTTAATGTGCAATGAAGCTAAACCGTCTGGTTTTGTTGCTGTAGTTGATGGCCATTTAAGCAGAAAAGGCCATTATTAGATCAGGCAGAACTAGCTTCTTGCGTACCCACCGGGAGTGGACTGGAGCCCTTCTGTTTATATTCTCAGAATATAGGTCACATTTCACATTGTGGTATGGATGGAGAAGGCAATACCACGAGAGAGTCCATGATGCTATGTGCTGAGTCTGTAGCAAAAGATAAAGTATGAGGATGAGATCCATCTTAATTATGAAAAATGCAAATTGAGGCTCTCTAGGAACATTTTTCCAAAGCTCGTCAGTTTAATACAGTGACAGTGATACCTTAATTGCCAGTCATTTCAGTAGTAATACAAGTTACTGCAAGATATATTATTAGTATGGTGACTATAGGTAAACTGATGAGATCCACAGAGTAAATAAACTGTTGTTGGTTTTTGCTTTTTATACAGAGATGACATCTTGCAGCAATGATGAAGTTGTGTTCATCTTATAATAGCAGTGTTAGTTTTTGAGCTGGCTTTCAAGCCTGTGAGTAGTCTGGTAGGTTCCCTGGCATAGAACAGAGGCAAGGATCAGTTACTGGGAGGGAAGAATGGTACTAGTGCAGATGATAAGGAATCTAAATTAAACCATAAGAGAAGAGAGAAGAAGATGCTATAATATTTAAAAATGGCAAACTAAATAATATATAATTTACAGAAAATGACAGGGTAATGCTGGGACTATTTTTAAATCAACAGCAAATTAGAATTCAAACCTCTGATAGGTTTAACAGATGGTCTGGATCCTAGAATCCAAAACCCACACACTTCATTTCCCAGTATGTTAAGAACAAAATAATGCTATGCAGCCTTTGCGGAATGTTTCTTGCTATTAAGCTATGTTGAAGATAACTTTTGACCAAGGAGGACTGAATTGGGAGTGGAAAAATAGAATAAGCTGGTTTAGTAAGAAGAAACCAAAACTCTGTACCAGGGTGACTGTTACAGGTTCCTGGCAAGGGAGACAAGAATTTGTGAAGTCGAAGGAATATGATTTCTTATTGGCCCCATGTAGTCTAGTTCACTGTTGTATTAGTGAAAACATGTGGAGGTATCCCATTTCATTGACTTTTACAGATTTTAGGAAGCATTCTCACATGTCAACAGTAAAGGGAAGTGTTTTGATGTGAATGCAGTCCTGGTTTCATTCATGACTACATCCTCACAACTTTTTGTAGAGATGGGGAGAAGAAAGGTTGGGGTTTCCTGAAGAACACATCTAATTAAGAAGCAGTAGTAAGCCCATGTACACTTACTTGGAAAACTAGTATTTCCTATCTTGTGTTAGCTGTGCTCTGGCATTGCTTCCAGTCATCGAGCCAGTGCACCTTGTGTCTTGGATACCAAAATAATTTTGTGTGGTGAGAAATGATTGGGATGTAGGCAAAAATAATGTATTTTTTCTGGCTTTGTTTTTTTTTTATTCAAAATGATACTGTTTTGATAAGACATGAAATACTTGCATATTTCTTGGAAGGGAGAGATTTGTGGTGGGAGAGGCTTTCTGAACAATAGATGCATGAGATCCATGTTTGATTTCTTCATCTGCTTTGGCAAAAGTGATGTTATCTCCTGGGAGGGTACTTTAACCATTGCTTGGTGGAAAATGCTGTCCCTCTATCCTACTGACACTGGGTTTTCATTTATAGGAGGTACAAAACTCATTCTCTCACATAAGCTTAGGATGTTCATCTAGCAAGGGGGATATCTGGGCTGCAATTCTTGGTACACAGCATATTTGTTAAGGCAAGGAGGCAAGATCCTACAAGTCAGACCGAGAAATTTGCCTACTACCGTAGAGTTACCGTGAAGTAAAACAGGAGATAAGGTACCGTGTGGGGTGGTGAGAGTTGACAGTTCATGTTCCTTTAGATAGACAAACCAGATGTCTCCCATGTTCCTGATGAGCACCTTAACTTATCAGGGGCTTCCTGAATGGAAATTAGTGTCACCATGTATTATTCTTCCTCTGCATTGGCACATGTAGCCCTAAAAATTATTCCATGTGAATTTGTCATGAATTTATAAATAGCTTTGGACCTTTTTTTTTTTTTTTTTACCAAATGTGCTAAATGTAAAAGAATCTTACTTGTAAGCTTGATTATAATATAACTACAGTTACTATAAAAAACCCAACCAAACAACAAAAACCAAGAAGCATTTCTCTATTACTCACTTACTAACAGTGGAAGTGGCACTGATGGGAAGAGCTGGTGTGTGTTCATCTCAACACTGTCTCTTCAGCTGGTATATTCTGTGCTACAAAAAGACACACCTCAGAACTGCTGATAAAAATGAGGGTGTGCTGTTTACACTGAGATTTACATTATCATCTGCAACGAGGTGATAGCAGCTTTACTGAGCAAAGTCCAGCTTTAAGGATGACCCTCGGTGGCTGAACACAATATGAATGTTTAAAGCAAAAGTCACCACAAACTGTTTGTATCGGCTGTGTGTGTTCGTTTGAACCATTTGGTGAATAATGTCTCGTAATGAGAATCTGTGATTGTTTAACCAAGGCTCAAAAATGGAACTGATACCTAGCAAAGTTTTATCAAGAAGGTGATTCTGATACACTAAGTTGCTTTTACCCTACACTGTGAGGTGTCTTTGTAACCAGAAAAATAAGAAGGACTTGTGTCATTTCTTAAATACAAATCCCAGGCTGAGTTCTGTAAGGGATTTTTGGATTAATTTTGTTGTTGATTATGTCCTATAGCCCATAGTCATTTGGAGAGACCACCAGTGAACTGAACAAGCTGTTAAGCTAAATAAAAGTTGTCACCCTGAATAGTTGGGGTGTCCTGGTGTATCAAGATTTGGTGCACAAAGAAAAGTAAAATATCTGAGCGGTGTTTCACACTTTTTTCCTTGTTGAAGCTAGTTGCTATCTGTTTGAAGGAAAGCCTTGTTACTGAAATAAAATTCGTCACTGAATTTCAAACTTTTTCCAAGGGTTTAACAATTTTTATAGCATCTTTCTCAGAAAAGATATCTTGAGAAAGGTGGGATGTTTTAACTGAAAAAAGAGCCTAGTTGATCAGATACTGAATGAGGCAGACTAAAGATATAACCTAAATTTCTGTGTCTGTGGAAAATTCTCTGACCACCAGGTTATGCACTGTTCTTGTCTGTAACTCTTGAAGAAAAGAGTTTTCTGTACTGCACAACTAGCTTGGGACATACATATATATTATTATTATTATTATTATTATTATTTTAATCTCAGCTTTCTGCAGGACAGGGAATCTTCACAGCCCATCTTTAGTTTTTCCTTCTTTTGGCAGCCCAACACCATTTTATTTGGAAATGAAATTGAGAACCATATATGTATTTTTTGTTATGGAGGAGAAGGGTGTGTGTGTGTGTGTAGGCTTTATGCTGCTCACTAGATGAACAGCTACAATTTCTTCTTATTTAATTTTAGTGTATGCAAATGGTGCCAGGAGCCAGAAATCTTGTATTTGTCTGTGCTGGACACAGTTTGAACAGCCGCCACATAGTCCACATGTTCCTCAGCTTCCTCCATTACCCAACTTTTTTTTTTTTTTTTTCCATCAAAAAAGAACGTTTCATTCTCAGGTATCTAATCCTTATTCACGGACATCTTTGCTCAAAATGCTCTGAGTACCCATTTCCGTGACTCCCTGACTGGCACCACCACAGTACTTCACCTATTGCCCTCTGAATCACTAAGTGAGAAATGACGAATTGCCTCAGCAAATCGTATCCATAAGCCTTCTCGGTCCAATATCCTGCCTCCATCAGTAGCCAGCCACGACACTTCAGAAGAAACCCTACACGATACCCTATAACTGTGGAACTGCATCTTGCACATGAGGTATTTTTATCTCAGGCAGTTAATACTTGGCACGTGCCCAACCATATTTTTATCTTTTTGTTGTAACTTACTGTTTTGATTATCAATGGCAATGACTATTCCTTTTTGGATCTTTATAAATACTTAAATCATTGACATGAGGCAATCAGCTTTATAACTTTGTTGTGGGCTGCGTAGGAAACAATTTCTTTTTTTATTGGTTTTGAGTTTGTTTTCATTCATTTTTACCTGATGTTCCTTTGTTTCTGTGTTACAAGGATAAAAAAGAACACATGAGCTATTCTCTCCACTGCTCTCTGTCCCTGATCTTCTCACTAAATCAAGTCTTTTCACCAATATCATATGGAAGTCTTTCCCTGAATCTAAAACCTTTTCTTGTCCATTCTTGGGTTGCTATTTTCCGCTACATCTGGTTTTGAAATGGAGTGAGGAGTGAACATAGCCATCCAAGGAAGGGTGTGCCATCAATTTACTGAATGTTATTAATATTGCTATTTGCAGATTGTTCCAAAAATTGATTTATTTTCAAAATTCTACTCAAATGGGTGTGTGGGGAGCAGACTGTGAATTTCAAATATTACAAAATTAGAGATATTTTTCAGTGTTATATTAATAACCTGTGTTTTGATTGGCGCTTTAGCTTGATATCACCAGAGGAATCATGTACTTTTCCCCAGGGATGTGCTGGATGCAAAGAGGTATAATGGCAAAAATTAGTCAGAAATAATTGCAGAGACAAAATAATTCTGTCTCTGCCTATTAAGATGCAAAAAATCATGGACTGGATCCTTAGCTGGTATGTCATGATTGGCATGATGCCACTTTACGCCAGTGAGGGAACTGGGCCGTTACTTCAATAATCCTCATTCGGGAGATGGCCAGTCACACAAATACTGGTGGCTTCGATTAGTGACAGAAACCTGGCTGCTCTTCCAGCTGGAGGGAATGTGGGATTCGTGAAACTTTAGGAGGGTTGTGGCAAGAGTTGCCCTGAGATTGCTGATTCCATTCCTGCTTTTTGTTTTGTTTTAGTTGGCTTGCTAGGATTGTTTTCACTCTTTGCCAGGTGCAGAGTTGAATGGCAGGCCACACTCAAAAGCTCTTCTTTCACAAATCCACCCACGCTACAGATTTCTGTGTTCGTCACGTTCTGTGACATGTAGCTCTTGGAAATATGCAACTTGGAAATAATATCTTTGAATCTGAGTGTGCTTGGACTAGTAAAAGATAGATTTTAAACTGTCCAGAGAGGGCAGGAAGAGAAAACTTTAGAAAAATATCTGGGAACCTTAGATTCCCTTAGAGTAGGACTGAACTGGAACATTTGATCCAGCCCTATGGATTTTGAAGATTCCGACCCAAATATGAGAGACCATGCTCATGTTTAAAATAAAGATGAGCCATGGTGCCAAATAAAGATATCTTCTGGGATTTCAGTCGGATTTTGAATTCCCCACAACTATGTGTCTTTGTCCTGGCATCCAGTGGTGTGTGCTCGCTCTTGTCTAGCTGCCTTACCCTCCAACCTTTAAGATTTGTGTTATATCCACTTCCAGTGATGCCTTTTTGTCTGCAGTCAGCAATCAAACATGGTTCACTATATCCAGTGTGGGGTGAAGTTCCCATCTGAATTCATCAAAAATGTACACAGTGAGCTGAAGCAGGAACAGCTGATTTTCTACCAAGAAACACTTTGAGGACAGAGGAAAGAAAAGAAAAGAAAAGCTGGATTAATAAAAATCTGACTTAACCATCCAAATTTGGGATAGTTCTTTGGTCCCCTACAGGACCTGATCTTCTTTGTGCTTACTTTACACCAGGTTGAGTTCATTGACTGTGCAGTAACTTGCCTAGAGTTTGCATTGAAAATATCTTAAAGGAGCAATAATTTTCAAGCTAAAGTGAAGAAAATAAGAAATTAAAGACAAAATCCAGAAAGCTATGGGGTTAAAAGGAAGGCTGATAGTTTGGGGGATTTCATAATGTTTGGAACAAGATGCAGGACTGCAATGATCATAAATTGTTACCACTTAGTTGCTACTACCATTACCACTCAAGAGGAGGAAAATCATCAGACACGTACTGGAAACTGGATTGAATCCAGTGTGTCCTTATCAAAAAAATGAAATGCAGAAACCACAATTTAAATGAGGCTTGATCCTTCATAGGTTGATGTTTTGGCACTGATACTGATACTGCCCTTACTTCTGTTTTATCTTCATGGTGACTGTCTCCAAATAACAGAAGAAGGGAGACAGACGAGGGAGGCTCTACTTTATTCATCAGCATTTATTTATAGCATTAACTGTATATCTTAAGCTGTTTGGGATTGTCCTGTTTCAGCCTTTCTTCTTATAATCTACTAGAAAACAGTCTAGTGGGAGTCTTTTAGTACTACCCTTTTGCCTGTAGCTCTCTGATTTTGATTATGCATTGCATCGTGGGTGAAATTTGGGTTAAAGATAATTGTAAATATGGTATTGATATTAAATGATGTTTTCCCAACATTGCAATAATGCTTGTTTTGTTTGCTGGAGAGTTTATTACTTTTTGATCAATAGCATGTGAGATTTGTGAGGGAAATTAGCATAGTGAATAACAATTAGGAGAAAAATCAATGGCATTCAGACAAATAAGTGACTTGAAAAAGTCCCATAGGCACACATACACTCACACAGATTCTTTAAAGTGTAATACATCTCATTTCGAATTCTAGAAGAGGAGAGAGCTATTTGGACCAGAACTGAAACTGATGGCGGTATAATTGAACTACTGTGGGGCTATTTGTTGCTATTTAGTGTTTCTAATAGCTTGAATGTATGACTGCTTCATTCACTGGCTCTACAAACTTCCTTTTGACTTCTATCATAGTTTTTTTCTGTAGTTTGTACCAGTCTACTTTCTTGAGGTTACCCACACCATGTATTTTTTGTGTCACTTAACATGCTTGCCTTTCCCCTCCACATAGTAAGTTCCAGCTGCCTTACAAGAACCAGGAGGGCTTCAAATGAGATAAGCCATTGCAAAAGAGTTCAAAATAAACAGATACAAGTCATTCCTCAAAAAAGATTTAAGCTATGCAACTCTTTGCCACAGCATGTCAGAGATGCTATAAAGTTCACATGGGCTCAGAAAGCTTCCAGATTATTTCATGGAAGAAAAATCCATCTAGGATTATTAAACACAATAAAATCCTTCAGGCTGAGGAAGCTCATGTTCTGCACATGGTCAGGAGCTTAGTGAGTATTTTCTAGTTCTCAGGGCCTTAGGACCTTTCAGAGTAAAATTTGCAAGCTGAATCTTGCTGAAGCTTCACTAGAGAAAGCAATGGTGATTACAACCCTGTCTGAGGGTACTCTTTCTTGGAGGACTGGGGGATGGTTGGCAGCTTCTCAGAGAAGTGCAGCCCTGAGAAGTAGAGGTTGTTGCTGTCCTGTCTGTAGTGGGAAATGTGCTCGAGCCCAGGAAGAAGCAGCATGTCAGGAGACTCAAGGCATCATCTGTGGGAAGCAGAAGTGCTTTATGTGCTGATGTGTTTTTTTCCATACTCGGTAAGGCATTGGCGTTGAGGACTCTAAGAAAAGTGGCTGTGGGTTTCCTCATGCTGATGCCACACAGGTGCAATAATGATGCTGAAAGATTGAGAGAAAGATCAAAAGCGGTTGTCTTCTGTCTCTGAATATAAGCTAGAAGACTGGCATTTTATCTTCAGACCTTGAATACTACACAAGAATTGGGGCTTCTTGACTTGGAGAGCCAATACTGATACTTTACAGGAAAATGGAGAATCCAGTCCACAGTCATCCACATTGCGGGGATATGTGGCATGAAATCCTGCAGAAAGCAGCCTGAGAAAGCAAGCTGAAGACAGTAGGAGGGATCTAACAGCTTTTGGATCACAAAAAAAGCTGAAGGAGTGGGTGCAAAAGAAGAGAGGGCAAATCTGTGAATAGTAAGCTTGGTGTTTATTTGGGTGTTCTCAGAGGCCAAGTGTCTTTGTGTTTGGATGATCATGTGCTGAACTGGACTGACCAAGGTAGCTGTGCCACCTGTGTCCATTACTAGAAGAGTCAGCCATGAGAGAATAGGTGAAGCTCCCAGGTTCAGTTAGCCTAAACTCCCAAATGGCCAATGCCTGGCTGAAATAAATCTCAGTCTCTGCTGCCTTGAACCAAATTCATAGTTGTGGCAACTTTATCACATCTTTCACGTAGTCCTCTTGTATCACCTGACATGTCTCTTGTTTTCTAAGGGGAGACTGATTCTGTGTAGACTGATGGGGCTAGGAGCCTCCCCCTTTCCTTTTTTTGTATTGAGAGAGTTGTTTGCATGCATGCTACATATATCTGAGCACACTTTTCTCCTGCAGTCCTGTTCAGGAATCAATGTTTAGAATAATGGCTCTGCTTTCCTCTGAATTGAGCTGGTTAATAACTATTGCTGGGGAAATCAATCAGCTCTATGATATCTTATTACTTACGCTAATTTAATCACAAGGAATGGGTCATTGCTTCAGTTCAGAGGGCAAAATGAGTGTGTGAGGATATGAGAGTGTTTAGAGAAAGAAGCAGGGGAAGCGTGACTTCATGAACTGACTCACAAAGGGTAGAAATGGCATGGACTCTCTTCCAAGGCTGTAGGAAAGATGACAGAGAGAAAACACATCCACTCTATAGTTCCTGGTAATGTATAGGTTATTGATATTTCAAGTTCCAAACAATCTGATAGGTGGAGATAAATGAGAGCTTTTCCTTCGCCCCCACTCTCCATTTTCTCTGTGTCTACACAGACTAAAGGAGGAGGATTATCAAGAGAGACAAACAGAAAAGACGTGTGACTTCCATCAAGGACCTCTGAGCCATTTTTTTTCAGGTTCTTGCACACCCGAGAAAAAGGTAAATGCAAAGGGACTGTTCATGTGTTGAGTGGGTAATAATTAAAAAGAAGAAACCAGCATGTAAATAGGGTGTCTGAAAAAATAAACTTAATTTACAAAATGTGCAAATTCATCCTGGCAAAGATTGTCATAACACTTTCAAGCTTTTGACTAAATTCTGTTTCCTTTCCTATATACCAGATTGTTATGCAAGACCTTTCCTATATCTTTTTGTTCCTAGTGGAGAGTACTACTTCTGTCTGTCACTACAGAAAGTAGATTTAAATCAATTTCTACACACTGAACTCTAACTCTACTGTGAAAATTTTTCTCAGAAGTCTTTCATTCAGAAAAAAAAAAAAGGAAGTATCTGTTTTCTAGTATAACCAAGTGTTGAGTTCCAGAAGTTACACAAAAGCGAAATATATGAAGTGTAGCTGTGTAGAAAGTCATGCACCTCCATGGTTTTGCCTAGGTACTTTCAAGTAGCCCAAGTTCTCATAACTGTAGATTTTACTTGGATTCTGTTGGTTTTGAATGGTTTCTCCTCTGGTGTGAGGGTGTAGATAAGACTGTTTACAAACACTCAGAAAGATAACACCTGTTCTGGAGCGAAACCTTTCTGATGTTCCAGTATATTGTAAAAAGCAGTCCATGTTGAAGGAAAAGCAGTGAATAGCATTTAGCAAAGTCTTAAATAGAATATTGGTTTGTGGTGAGAAAAACAGATGTGTTTTTAAAAGTACTGACTGATCACGCTTAATCCTTAAGGCATTACTCTCTCTGAAATAGTGGAATTGCTTTTAGTGTTGGTCCCTTCCTAAGTGAGGGAAAAGAATCAAAAACTGACCCATCACGTTATAAACACATGTCAGACTGTTGCTGAATCTCTCCATGCAAACAGCATCACTTTCTTGACAAATAAATCTTGGACACTGTTAGAAAAATAGAAGGCACTAGTGCTAACTGCTGCACTAACGTTATCTAATTCACTTTTTTAACTAGGTAATGAACTAAAGCCATCACGGTCTAATTGAAATAAATACATTAAAACCGTGAATTAAAGTAACTGCATTTTGATGGGTTTGGGTTATTCATATTGTGAAAAATGTTATTTTTAATCCAAACACTGCTGGACACATCTCCTTGTGCCCCAGGGATATTGGCCTCTATTTTTGTACCCCCATTTACTTCACGTTCAAATTGCTTTCAGATGATTTTTACCTAGCAAGATCTGATAACTTAAAAGGAAAAACCAATAAAAAAACAAGGGAAATGTCAAATAACATTAAAGTAAGGACAAAAATTTAGGTTTCTACTGTTAGGCATCTCTGAAGTGCCTCTGAATGTCAAAAGATTTTCAGAAATGCTCACATTTAGCCAAACTAAGTTTCCACTGAATTTGATGGGGATTCTACTTAGGAACAATTTGGCTGATACAGAGCTATTTTGAAATGTCTGCCCTAAGCTTATTTCTCATCAACTGAAGCATTTGATGCAATAATCCTAAATGCATTTTAGTGAAGACTTGCTCTGATCGTGCAAGACTCCTTAATGAAAGAGTTGTTTTGTCCATCCAACACACTGGTGGTCCTTCAGTGTTCTGTTACCCTTGTGCATCTGCTGCATCCTGTTGCTTGGGAATTCTGCGTTAACTCCAGGTTTGTTCTGGCCGTTGCATTGTGTTAGCTGAAAAGTATATTAACTTTTATCTTCCAAGGAGTCAATTTCCACAGTTGCTACAGAGATGTTCTTCCATCAGCAAGAGAGAGGCTGTAAGTGGCAGGAGTGCTTTCAGGAATCGTTGTGAAGCTGTGTTCTGAGCTGTGACTTGGTGCTTTCTCTGTGAGGTTTCTTCTCTTCTGACAAGAATATGTGACTTCGTTTCATCCCCTTCTTATGCAGCTGTGATCGGCTGGGCAGGTAGTAGTAATAACCTCTCTTCTTTTACACTCTTTTTCATCCAGATGTGCCATTCTACCTAGTCTGGAGTTGTTTTCATTGGCAAAGGTAGAAAGTTAAGAGAAACTTTATCTGTTCTAGGTTTACACCCACTTAAACAGGGATATAACTTATACCTCTACATAGTTACGTCTACAAGTGACTGCTGCTTTAGCCCATGGCTATTATCTGTGCTGGCTCCCTGCTTCTGTGGAAGGAGCAGTTTTAGGTTATAAGTCAAGATTTCTGCATCTGCAAGGATGCCTGACCTGTAAAGTGAGGGAGTAAATGTTCACACTATGAAAATTGATTAATCCTGGGTTTAATTTCTCTTTTTCTCTTTCGGCTGATAAAAGTGGACAGCCCTGTATTTATCAGTTTGCAGATATCACTAAAGGAGCATAACTGAGTGCTTAAAAAATCCCCCTAAAAATCCAAACAAAGAGTCAAAGACCCTGGAATAAATACATTACATTTGTATGAAGCAAGAACATAAAATTACACCCAAAGGAAAGCCCTTAGTTTCTAACCTACTACACTCCTGAAATACTCCTATGCCTCTATTAAGTTTTATTAATGAGGGCTGTGAGATCTTAACAGGAATGCTGGCACTGCCATTCTGCTCTGTTGTTTTAAAGTTTGGGGCAAAGATTAATAATAGAGATGATTAATTGTGGGGCAGGGGTCCATGGAAGTTTGGGGCCAGAGAAAGCTTTCTTTTAAATTTTTTAAAAAAATTCTAATTAATTCTGTATCACCTGTTATATAACAGACTCCTGATATCAGCAGTGTCAGAAATCAGGGCCTGATCCTACTTCTCACTGAAATCGATGGGAATTTTGTCATTGATGGAGCAGCTATGCAAGTAACTTGCAAGAATTCATTTATTCAACAAATCTGGCTGCTGCTTCTGCTTATCTCTATTGATTGTACTCATGTCCAATCAGGTTTGCAGCATTAGCTGCATTACCTTACAATAACAGGGTAATTCACTTGGGGCATGTTCTTACCAAGTCCTAGAATCCACACAGATAAACAAAAGGTTTATCCCAGGCCTTCGTTGTTTTTTTTTTTTCCGGGGGTAGCTGCCTCTTTTGTTAGTTGTACATCTTAAGGAACTGTACTTCCTTTCTGGAGCTGCCAGACTATAACCAGAAAAGTGAAGTGACTTGAGGAAGTTTAGCTAGTCCAGTGGAAAGATGATGCAGCAACAAATATAAACTTCGGGCTTGGGAAGTCTAGTT
Organism: Athene cunicularia; assembly: GCF_003259725.1. Lineage (NCBI taxonomy): Eukaryota > Metazoa > Chordata > Aves > Strigiformes > Strigidae > Athene > Athene cunicularia. The sequence continues at coordinate 10,975,838 of NW_020799125.1, read as the reverse complement.
TCAGATTTCAATTCTGCCACAAGCTTCTCTGCCACCTTCTGAGTGTGAGACAAATGGCCTGCGGGTGGCCTTTCCTTACAGGATGTGATGTGGGGGCGCAGATTCCCATAGCAGCGAAGGTGTGTTGGTGCTGTGGAGAAGACTTGGGCAGGCAGCCTGGGCAGAGCGGGTCCCTCTGGCGCTGCTGTGCGGCTGTCGCTGCCCTTGACTGCAATGGCTGTGTGTAGGCAGCCAAGGGAGAACCAGGAATAGGATCAAGTTTCCTGTGGGCAGCCCTGCTCCCTGTGTCTGACAGCCTAGTAGTATGCGTGCTTGGAAAAGGGGGAAAGAATGTTATTTTCCATCTTCTAAGTGGGTGTCATAAACCACAAAGACTAAAAAAGCAAATATTTAAACATCTTCAATGAAACCTTTTCACAAACATGGAGTTCTGACCAGGACCTGTACGTAGTTGAGTGTACTCAAAGGAGAGCCAACACTTCTGCCTCCCTGTGGGACCAGGCTTTGTGCCCTGCCCTGTCTCATGCCCAGCAGGAGCAGAAGAGCAGGTTTTGAAAAAGTAGAACATCTATGACTATAATTCTGGCTTGTAAAGCCATCAAAGGAACCTACCGTAGGAGCGATTCTGCCAAGTTTAGCGCAACACATCTTTTTGCTTCAGACTCTTGCCTGGGCTGTGGGCCTGAAATCCTTGATTACTATTGCTTGTTTTTCTTTTTCCCTTTCTACTTTGCTGACACCCTGAAGCTTTTGTTTTCTGAATTCCTTCTCCACTTTCTATGACTTATAATCACAGAAGATAAGCAGCTTGGTTATTAACCACTTGTTTTCCTTGTACTGCAACTGCAATGTAAATATCTTCTGGCCACTTCTTTTTTCATAATGTCATTCAAGTTCTCCCGTGTTTCGGGTTCATTGTATCCCAAGTTATATGCTAGATTGTAGGGATCATCTCTCTGGACTTTAGTGGAGAGTGGTAATAGTGGAGAGCAGACTGCTGACTGCCTAAAGGAATCCATAGTTCCTTCCAGGTGATAGAGTTTGATTCTGTAGCAGTAACTGATCTGGAGAACTAGAGGAGCCACTAGAGGTACGTAATGTATGAGTCCTGTGATATAAATCTCTATGAAGTGGCAAGAAAGCAAGTGGTACAGACATGCAATACATCCTGTGGCAGCATCAGGTAGATATTAGGTCTTGGCTGTTTGGTTGTCTTAGTTGCTGTATTATCCACTGGACAGTCAGTGGTTAGAACAAGTCTGGGTCTGTGTGCTTCTCATAGGAGGGAGAGAGGGAGGGAGGAGTAGCTGGTCACTGTTACTGAGGTAACTAGACACCTGTTGTTCTCTCTGACAGTTTCCCTTCCAGGCCAGACCTTTCCTGGATACAAAAATACTCTAACTCTGTATTGATAAAAACTTGCTCTGTTGAACGGCAAAACATGAAGAATAGATTTTGCTTTGTTATTCTCCCATGTGGTCATGAAGAGGGGCTGCTGAAATTAGCAAACCTTTTACTTCTAATTCAAAGCTTACTTTTGCTGATATTGTTATAATTCCTTCTCTCTCAACCACATTCCCCCCCTTTTTAATTTTTTTTAATAATTTCAATTAAAAAAGAGCTAAGACATGATATAGGATCGGTCAGACCTCTGCGGCTACTTTTTGCATAAAGAAGACAAGTGCAAGATTCTAGACAAATAGCTTTCTAGTTATGTATATTAAGTACTTTATGGAGACCTCGATCCTGCAAAGAGCTCTGTGTATAACCCAGGGAAGCACAGGATTTCTGCAGAGGGCAGAGCTTATAAATACGATTTACAGCCTTGCCTGTGTTAAAACTATAACAGTGTGTTTAAAGCAGTATGGTTTTCTAAGTCCTGAATCCTTTACAGGTATGGTTATATAAGGTTGCTTTCTGAAGATGTGTTCAACTCTGTATTCACAGTGACATAATTATGCTGGAGAAAGTAATCTTTATATAAGTATAACTGAGTCTTCATTGAAATTTTTAAAGTATAACTTGTCTAAAAAAAGATACGGTGAAGCACAGATGTGAATACAGTATCCTTAGTCAATGTTTTTATCAGCAAAATCTAAATATGCCTAGATGAGACTGAATACCAACAGTGTATTTCACAGTTCCTGAGTGCATTATATTTCAATGTAATAAAACCAGTTTTCAATGGATTTTAGAAACAGAAGTTGATCAATTTTCACTTTTATAAGTGTTTTATAATTTAATCAAATTTATTGTTTGCTTTAAAAAGTATTCCAACAGTTCCAGGTACTTTTTGGTTTATTTAGTCCCCCAGACAGACACATAGTAGGGCACAGGCTTTGCTGTTCTTAGATAAGCACAGCAATTAATACCAACATGTTTTCCTGCCTAACTTCACATTCCCTGAAGTGCATATTATTCTAGTAAGAGGGCTGTTGGGGAGATTACCCAGGTGATTGTTGCTCCTCTTTGTGTTTGCACACAGAATAATTATTAGTAGGCTTGTGAAATGGTTCCTTGAAATGAAGTCTGCTTTCGTACGGCATTTGCTCCTAGGAAATCCCACTACTGAAAAATTTGGTCAACTGAATTCAAATTTCAAAAGATTTTGGACTCTTAATGAAGTCGAGAATTCAACATTAAAATGGAATTTGGAAAGACAGGTTAAGATAAGTTTGTTTGCCTGTCAGGTGGTTCCTTGAGTCACTTCTCTGTTATCAGCAGAATAATGTATGGAAGATGTCCTGTACGTGGGACTTGTTTATTTCTGCCAGGGGTTGCTGTGTTGTACTGCTGTGTCATATTTCCAGATGTCACTGACTTCACAAAGTAGCACAGGTGAAAACAAATGACAGCTCCCCTTTCCACCTGATGCTCTTGCAGAAGTTTGTTAGATAAGCAACAGGTGACTGAAACACATTGGCAAGCAGGGGTTAATCATTAATTATAGATTAATTGCACTCACAAATAGCTGACAGTTGCTGTTGGATGGGTGATTCTTTGTTCCTCGAGTTGTCACTTAGTATATTTTTGGTGTATTTTGCATGAATTGTTGCAGAAGTGTCTTTTCAGGGTTGATATACAAATGTAGTGTGTGGACAGTAAGATGAATATATCTCAAGAGATTTCTAGACAAAGGGCCTCAGGTAAGGTTAATGGAGAAAGGATGGCATCAGCTCTAGCACACAGAGCTGGAATTGTGCAAGGTAGGCCGAAGGAAGTTCTGACCGTCGTTTGACTTTTAGTAGAAACTGAATCCCTGGCAAATTTAGGCTATTCTTCAAAATACCAAAATTAATAATAAAAATAAGCACCAGGGGGAAGATGCACTTTCTCCTTCTTTATTTCACATCTGTTTTAAAAAGTCTTCATCCCTGCCTTCTGGTTTCATTGCATAAATTTTATTTCAGAGGAAGTGGGCTATTAAGATGAATGTTGTTGGGGAGGGAGTGCTGGTATTACCCTTAAATTTTATGCGCCAATTATGAGCACATCTACAATGTGAAGAGAGGAGAGAGAGCTAGTAGACTGGAAGACCAGAACTGCTTTCAGATCAATAGATGAGCTGACATTGAGGCTAGAGGACTGATAGAAGTAGTGGAAAGGATAGACATATTTGGCAGATTTCTGAAGACATTCAATAACAACACCAAGATGGAGCTGATAAATCAATAGCTCTTTGGGCAGATTAGATTGATATTTTAAATGTATATGGAACTGTCCTAGCCAGGAAGACTGAACAACACCGAACAAACAGATAAGCATAGAAACATTAATTCATATTTCTGTATCATTTTAGTGTGGATTTTTAGAGGGACTGTGTGGAATGTGGAGCTGTTTGCTTTTTTGCATGTGGGAGATTGGATCAGATATAAGCTTGAATTGTGCTATTAGTCTAGAATTCCTAAGGCTGGTGTGGGTTAATTAAGCAATAATGAATAAATTATTATAGTGAAAAAGCGTTTAACACAGAGGTTGTCAGTTAACAGCAGGGCAGGACTGGGACAGTTGTGTAATGCTACTAGGAGCGGAGTGGAAGTTGGCCCAGTCCTATCATATATGTTATCTGTGTGTGAGTGTTTTTGGGAGCATAAGGACGTAAAGAGGAAGGCATTATGGCAGTCCTTCAAACCATGCCATCAACAAGACCTAATCTAAATTATGCTTTATTGCAGAGAAGGGGAGTTTTGTCACTTATTCCAATGGGAGCAAAACTGGCCTTTTGTACACAAGGCTTTGTACTACTTTTGACAAATGAAGCTGTTTCCTCATGCTACCAATTATATCAGCTGTCATAAATTAGAGACAAAAAATAATAAAGTGGTTTTAATCATCCAGTGATTCCTGGGGTGATTTGCAGTTTTTTCTGTGTGCTGCTCCGTGTTCGGCTCTCCCATGATGTCCCTCTGTCTTCCCTTAAAAACCTACTAGAAGTTCAACTTGAAGGGTTTATTGTGAGTGATACTATTGTTGTGTTCACCAGATGTTGTGAAACTAAATTAAAGGAGAGCTTGTACTAATGGAATTTCCTAGAAGTTTACAAGTGAGTTATTATGGTTGGAGAATTTAGGGTATTTAATATTTCATTCCATAGAGGCATGAGAGGAGGACTCTGAATAAAGCAAGTGTATAATGATGAGAGGGGAATGATGTCCTTGGTTTCCCTTCACTTATTTTGAACTTGAAGGAGACTGAATCAGCCTAAAGATAGATCAGCCATTCATCTGTGCAGATTATGTTAGCCAAAGTGGGGTTTGCCTGGTGCTGTTTCCCTTTCCAAGACACACTGGACTGGCCTTGCCTATTCAACAAGCACGTTACATGCTAAATTATTTTTAGAATAATTTTATGTAAAGGAAAAAAAAATGCTAAGAGGAAACCAATTCCATGACAGCTAGGTTAGAGTGATCTTGTCTTTAACTGAAAATACCACTTTATTATATTTGCATGTAAATAGATGCCAGATAACTGTGTCAGATGAAGAGAATGTTTCAAAGTCATTTGCTTTCTGGAAAATAGAATAGATCAGCAGGACTTGGAAGGCTCCTAGGTTGAGATGTATTACACTCAGCGCTGATAAACTTGGTCTTTGCAAGTTTATAACCTCCCAGAGTTACCCTGAAAGGCCTCTTGCTGATTACTGTTAAATTGCGGTATGGTGTAATTAAAAGGAATGAGAAAGTGAGGCCTGGCAACAGTGCAGGGCTACAAAAAACACTTACAGGGCTGACAGAATGGATTTCTTTACTTGAAAAAAATCAGTGTGTTAGTAAAGAAACTGGAATATTGCTTTCTCCACTAGATATTTGTTATCATACACTTGATCTTCCTCCTCTTGACACAAATATTTGCTTCTACTTACATATACAGTGATTGCTCAAATCACAGCCATATAGTACTGTGAGGCAGGGGTGAGGACCAATTGATTCCATGCCTAAAATATTCTCCAGGCACCCTCAAAAATGGCGAGGCCAGCCAGGCCGTGCTGACTCTGGTTTTGTTGGGGTATAGACCCTCCCTCTACAACTGGCAGAGGGTCTGATCTTGCACTCATAGGGAACTGGGTGCAGTCTCAGATGGCTCTTACCTGTAAACTGGATGACTTTTGGTGCAATGGAATGTGTGTTCTTTGGGCTCCCGATGACTTGAGCAATGGAGCAATCACTGCGATACCTCACACCCAAAACAAAAAGCTTGGAGAGGAAGTGTTGAATTACACCAGAATGTTTCCAGGCCAGAATGTTAGTGTGTGTCAGATAGCCGTTTTCCTGGTGATCCTGTCATTCCCAAGTGTGAAATACGAACCAATAACTGACATCAGTCTTCCTGAAAACTGAAAAAAGTATCTAAAGTTAGTGGCAATGTGAACTTAGTACAGAGAAGTTTGGAACTGGATCCACTCAAATTAGGAAACTTTTTTTTTAAAGAAAGTATGATATCACTAAACATAAGTAAGTCTGGGCTCAAAACACTAAAATGCTTTAACCAAAGCAATTTGCATTACTCCAGGGCAGAGATGAAGTCAGGAGGATACTTTAAATATGTGCTGAATCATAATTTGTCTGGATTTTTTTTTAGCTTCACCTAGCCATTGCATTTTCTTAAGATTGATTTTGAAATTATTTCAGTATGTCGATAATTACCCAATTTTAATCCAAATTTCATTTTAATTTAACTTTTGACTAGGAACATATATATAGGTACTAGTAGTATATGTGCATGCATGGTCATGCCTTTGTGTGCACGACTGCCTGAGTTTCACCTCAGATTTGGAAGACCTGGTTGTTGGTCTTGATTCTCCTCCCAGTAAGAGGCTTTGCAAATGTTCTTGTTTTCTACACCCCCTCTTGCACTTCTCACTTGGCTATGGAGACCATAGCTTTGGGGGGAAAGCTTGCTTTGCTTTGTGTTTCCTGCATAGTTTTATGATGTGTACCAGAGTACCATGTTGATGGAGATGGTGACTTTTGGCACCACCAAAATCCAGAGGAAGGGAGACGCTTAGGAAGTGTTCAGCTGCAGGCTTATATTAATGATTAACAAACACAATGCTATTTATGATCACTAGAGTTTAAAATAACATCTGTATGGTTTAAACTGATGTCTAAGTCTGGGCAGACTAAATATATGGCTTTGTGTAATGTTCCCTGGGCCATCCTGGGCAAAGAGATTTGACCACCTCTTCTACAATTTCATCACCAGAAGCTGAACTTCAGTTGCTGAAGATGAATGGCCATACGTGCTGTTCACCACATCTGCCTGGACCCTGGACCTCGCACCCTCCTGCGTCCCCTTCTCCCCACGCCAGTCCCTCAGGGCAGCGCAGCGGGCTTTGCTATCCATCACCCAGCCTAACAATGACAGGCAACTGTCTGCCAGCTTTGTACCACCTCAGCTCCGTTGATGTCTCAGACAATAGGTGGACACATTTGTCAAAATTCCCTGCAGATCTCTATTAATTGGAAAGCATGCTTCTTGCCCTCGCGTCCGCGTGGCAGTCGATGTCGGCTCACCATGCTGCTGTTCCCCAGGGACAGTACAGCCAAGAGGAAACAGAACGGCTTCCAAAGAGCTCAGCAGCTGCACCCTGTCAGCCTCTTGAAAAGCAATCTCCCTTAACAATGGACTAAAACATTAGCGCTACTGTATAGACATCACAGGCTTACCCTCACTGAGCAGTATGTTTGTGTATCTCGTGGCTGCCACATACAGGACCTTACCCATCCATCAATATCATCACTTTTAAGAGGGGAAAAAAAGCGGTAGAGATGTTCCAAATGGTTTCACACTAAAAGGAAGCGGCAGACTTTGTGTTTGGCATGGCATGCTGGAGGTTCCCATGCTGGGCAGCACCTCTCTCCGCAGATGGGCAGGGTGAGTTGCCTTTGGGGCATAATGCCTTTGATTAAAATTGGCAATTCTGAATCTCCTGCTGGCCCCAAGGCAGCTTGATGAAATGTGAGTGTTTGTGACAGCACGAGCGCAGAAGCCTGTCATTCCCTTTCCAGCTTGTTTTAGTGTCGACACAAGCCTTGCCAAAAGTAGTTCTCCCAGTAACACTTATAGTAAAATACCCTCTTGTCCTGGAACCTTTGTATTAATTAAATGAAAATAGATCAAGCAAAATCAAAGGTTTTCTTTTGTTGATTAAACCATAATTTATGTGGCAAATATCCTCTGTCTGTTTACAGAAGATGTTGGCTTCTGACTAATACCACACTAACCAACTGCAACCACAGACTGTGCTGGAGCCCTCAAAACCAGACTGAATTCTCCCTGGGACAGCACTGCCCCACACGGCTGCATCCCCTCCCTTACCTGCCACCTTCTAGGAGGAGGTGGGGCAGGTTTAGCTGCAAAGTTGAGTCTTACTGGCAATGTAAAATGAATAGCTAATAACAGGACAATTTAACAGAGCAGTTCCAAACAGCTGAAAGCAGATTTGTATCAGCACGTTGATTAGTTGTTGGAGACTTGCAGGATCTTGTATTTCTGAAGGGGCCCTGGCCAGATGAGCTCTGTTTGATGATATTACTCCTGCTGAGTTTTACAGCGATTCCTCTTTATTACTCCCATTTCCTCTCCAAGAAAATTTCCAGGTGACAGGAGCTTGAGGCCTGTGGTCCTGGCCCATCTGAAGTCTCTAGCATTTGAGACATGTTATCTAGGAAATTCAGACTTTAAAGAGGGCAAAGAAGATAGGCACACAAAGAGAGGTGAGAGAAGAAAATGGCACTTACCTGGTTTGATTTTTGCTTATGGAGCTCAGGTTCCACGAAGACAAAGATAAACCTAAAAGTAGAGGGTGATTAGAGATGTCAGCAAAATAAAAGGTGCAAATATCAGTGCAGACCCTCTAGAGTCCTCAGATTAATTTCTCTTTGTATGGAAGTACTGGAGTGGAAACAGCAGGCACAGCTAATACTTTACTACAAGTTATTATTTGCAAAGATCAGAGCATATTATTGGTAAAGAGGATTTCGGAAGTCAAAAGAATGATAGGATATGCAGTGGAAGACCATTGAATTTAGGCTAATTCTAGTCAAGAGTGAGGACTGAAAGAGCAGGAGAAAATTCAGGTCAGCCCTCAGATACAGGAAGAGACTTGGGCTCCCCAGTGGATGAGTACTTGTTACTAGCCCACATTGATCTCAGAAGTTTGCTTCTTTGAACTCTTCAGACTGAAGATCTGGCTGAAGCTTTATAAAGCTTTTCTTGTGCAAACCAGCCTCAAACAAAATCAAAGTTCTTACAGGTATTTTAATCCTCCAGGAGATAATGAATCATCTGGTATGAAATAAGAAAAGGAACAAGTTTTCAGACTTTATCAATGCTTAGATCAGCACCTAAAACTGCTTTGAAACACAAATACCCTGCCCATCTTAAGGAGACTAGACATATCACATGGTGCTAGAACACGGCCAAAGATGATGTACAGAAATCTTGAAGTATTGGGTAAAGCAAGGAGTGGGAATGCAAAACTACAGGTTCTGTTGGATAGCCTTTGCTAATTTAATCATATGTGCATAGTGAAGGGTGAGGGAAAAACTATTGCTTTTCCTTACAGTTAAAGCCAAAGACCATATTTTCCAAGCTCTTCAGGCTGCTCTTCAGGCTTGATGTGAGTGCAGACACCTGAACTTCCTGTAAGCCAAGACACGCGGGGCTGTGTGCTGGGTTAAGCCACGTGGCAGGAATGGCTGTCTGGTTCCCTGGGCTCTGTGGTAGGTTTGGGCTTCAACTCTGCATTGCAGCTGGGCAAGAACCTTCAAGCAGTGTCCTTTGAGCATCATCGCTCCTGCTGTGCAGTACCATTGCATTTCCCTCCCTGACTCAGCTGCTCAGCAGATCATAGTTCAGCTGCATCTGACATGTGGGGTGATAGAGCAGGAAAAAGATTATAACGTGGCTCTGTGAATTCATGAGATGGTGGTACCTCTGTGGAGAGCAGTGGTCTCCAGATGTCATAGACAGCTTTGAAAATCTCAACCTCTGCAATGCTAAAATTCAGATCGTAAAATAATTTTCATTCAAGTCCCCCTCTCCCATCCCCTACTCCTCCCCTCTAGCCCCTCATTGCTTAGTGTGCTGAAATCTTGGACCAAGCTGTATGGAGCAGATTGTCACTTTGTGTTTGGGATGCCTAATGTAATGGGATCCTCAGTTCCCAGTGGTGCTGCTGGGGATAAGAAATAGTTATAGTAAGTAACCTACGCTTTCTAATATGATGGCTTTGGTTTTGGATTGTAGTTAACTTGTTTTTTGTCTTTCTCATCAATACCCTTAACATTTTAGATTATTAATCTATCATTCAGCTACTGTGTAAAACTTGGCTAAGAAGGAAAAGATCTGAAAGCTGACACAAAATTTTTACCGTGAACTTCTTTGACCTTTGAAAAAGAGATTCATAACTTTTCTAAAAAATATTTTCCATTTTTACTCAGCTCACTTCCTGGTTATGCCTGGGAACAAGAAGCAGGAAGCACCATAAATCTTGTGAAAAAGCCTGTTCTGGCAAGCTTCCTAGCCCAGCTTTGCTGATCATTGAGTTTTGGATCATTTGAATAAACTTCATGTAAGTAGCCAAGCTCATGTGCTTCTCCAAGCCATTTGCAAACTCCAAATCCCATGAAGCCAACTCATTGCTTAGTCTAGGCAGCCTGAACTCTGCCCTTTCCTGCCCAGCTTTCTCTCACATATAAAGCAGAGTTTTAGGGCTGCTTTGTTTTTTTGGATGAACTTGGTGCTAATGTGACTTTAAGTTTTACAGCCAAGTATAACATAAGTAATCGTCGTGCAACCTTTCTTCACATTGCCGTGCTAATACATCCTAATCCGTCTGGTGATACCTTGTCTTGTTCAGAGACTGAATTAATCCTGAACAGAGTTTACCAGTTATGCTAAAACACCCCAAAACCACTGCATAGCTTTCCTAGGCTTCACTTGAAGTTAACAGGTTGTTCCCTGTGCAACAGAGAAAAGCAGCTTTGAACCCCAAAGAGGGTAGCAGCTCATGAAAAATGACTTGAGAGTAGATTTTCAAATTCATTCCCTTCTCATCTAATGGTAGCACAAGGCTCTGTGATAAGCGCAGTAAGATAAGTTATCGTGGCAGGCAACCAGGGAACACGTTGCTCAGGTTGTACAGGTACACATACAGCTGATATTCCCAGATGTCTGCTCAGTAATGCTAATAGGGTGCTATTATTCTCTCAGGCATTAGGTCCATTTTAGTCCAGGAGAAATATGGTATTTGATGAGGGCAGAACAGCACTGGCTGACAAAGGGGTCTACTGCCTGTCACACCTTGACTTGTTGAGTGCTAACACAACCCGGGGGATCACAAAGCTGTCATTACAAAGCATTAGCATGAGAAAAGGAGCACTCCTCATGTTTTGGCATGTCACACCCAAGTGACAGGGAGCACAAATACAGTCAGGCACACAGAACAGTGCAAGTCAACGTCGGCTTTGACAATGTTGGGCACCAAGGCTGTCACTCCTTTGACACAGCCCCTCCTTCTCCCTACCCACGCTGCCATTTGCAACAGCAGCTCGCCCACTGCTTTTATTTCTGCACAATGTGTCAATAATTACTTGTCAGGCCTCTGCTTATAGACCTGGGATGGTGAATAAATGCTTATTATGCCTGAAAAATGTTGCAAGCTTTACCATAAATCTTGTGTTACAAATGCACACAATAGGGGCTATTGACACAGAGGCAAACACTCACATTAACATGTAAAGTCATGCTGCCGAGAATGGAGTTTGACAAACTAACTTGCAGCAAAGGAGTTTGTTGACCTTTTCTTTGCCTTCCTGGCAAGCAGACTGGGTTTGTGTGTATTAAAAACCCAGATGAATGGGAGATGAGAAGAGATACTAAACATCTTCCTGTTAGGGCCGCTGGAGTGAGGATGCTCTGCATCTGAGAGCACTTCAGAAATGGTGTTATCGGATATCAGCCTTCACATATACAGGAGCTAAGCAAGCGTTCAAAAGCTACAGTTGACTGTATTTAAATTCAGCAGCCCGTAGACTTCGGCCTGTGCCTGTTTACCCAGTAGAAGCCCTGGCTGCAACGTTATTTGGGACTGGCAGCTGTTCATGGCTTGCCCCTGCAAATCGCATCTCTTCAACTGCTTTACCTCTTTGGGTTTCAGATTGCTTCTTGCAGTGGTTTGGAGGTTTGGTTCTGAGGTACTGGAACAAATTGTACGGAAGGTATTTATGTCAAAGGTGCGGGTGTCAAACTCACACTGTTCAAAGAAACTTTACAGAAGTTATATTTAGGGCCTGAATTTAAAAACCTAACTGAAGACTGATAACAGACTTTTTTATTTTTAATTACACAGGGATACCCTCTGTGTGCCATTAGGAGGGACAGGTGAACTTCTCTACAGCATGGTTCTACCTGTAGGTAATATGAACTACTCCCTGTAATGTTTCAATGGTTTCCATTGAATTCATGTTATTTCTGTGGTTTCTGATGTTTTTTTTTTCTTTATCTATTTCATCTTTGAAATGTTCTTGTGTAGTTTATGCTTGTTTGTCCCTGCATCAAGTAATTGGTTTTATCAATTTTTAACCCTTTCATGTTTTCAATATTCTTTTTCCCCCAGCTGTTTTCTGTCATTTAATATCCCCTTCTACTTATGTTTTTATTTATTTTGGCAGTGAAAGTTCATTTTTATTAGCCAATTTCCCATAAGCTTTCAGTTCTAGATATCCTATCTGGATCTAGTGATCCAGATTTTGTGTTTCCAAATGCTATAAAAGAATATTTTTAAAGAAATATTGCTTAAACCACAATGTCATTAAGAAAATGGTAACACGTTTCTTTTGGCTTTACCCTTTACAAAAGACAACATCTTTTAGGAAAACAAGCTTTTGTTTTGCTTTTAATAAAAGCTGAAGTGTGGAATGTATTTGACCTAAACTCTTTAAGCGCAATCCAAAAACTCTGGTAAATAAAGTTTATATTGTATATGTAAACTTGTGATTTACATGCACATTGTGGTACACAGATGAATGTGTAAAGTCCTATGTACCAGCTGCAGTCGAAGTTGCACAAGAGTTTATATGCACGTGTGTATCAATAGAGCATTCATTTTAACTTGTAAAGTCAGTCTGATGTCAAAATAATCTCTGAAAGAAACGCATGGCCTGGATTCAGACCACCTGATCTCAGCTCCGGTTCCACAGTAGTTTAAACCAGTCTTAGACTGCGCTGCTGTTGTCCTGCGCCCCGCTCCTTGCACACACACATGCATGCCCTGGGCGCTCTCCTCCCTTGCATCAGGTCAAATGCTTGGCGAGTTGCTTCAGGGACCTAAGCTGGCAGCAAACTATTGACTTTTTTGGAATGATTAATTTTCATTTGGTTTAGCTCCCTCAATTGGTTCATGGCAAATTCAGACAAGCACAAGGGAAGAGTCATAAACACAGCAGGGGAAGGGAGACAGGGAGTGAGGAGAGTTTTAGCTTTTGCAGCCACACCTTTCGGCACTAATTCACCTGAGTTCAAAGGAGAATTATCCCTGCCCTTATCCTTCTGCAGTCAGTAAAGGTAAAAAGCCACCATCAGAAGGCTTTGCAGATCCTAGGTTTCCCTGAGATCTCTCTTCTGACACTTTCATTCTGGTGGTATTTGGCATAATGAATTTTCATCACTGTTATCTTAAACAGAGCCTGTCAGCTTTGTTTTTAAGTTATGCTGGTCTCAGTCTGGGATAAATGCATTGATTGCAAACGTTTTATCACTGTAAATTTGATTACTGGATTACCCTCTTGCTGCTTAGCAGTGAACTAGGAAAACTCATCTTTTTGCTTTTGGGGAGGGAGGATCTTTTCACTTTTCATTCTTCCACTTCCTCTGTCTTGTGAGAGCATCTGAAAGTCTCTATAGTGTGTCCTGGGGCCACACTGAGCTGACCTAAATTCTACTCAGAGCCCAAACCTAGAGCTTTCTAATGGCCTGGGTTTCTCTTATGGCCTGGGGCTAAAGCACACAGAGAGGTGTAGCAAGGCCAGTATGTAGCCTTGATAAAATGCCTTCTCTTAAATCTGCTTATATAGGAAAGTACTTGAGGTGGAACTTCTAGTATTTCCTCTTGCATACCTTTTTGGTTCCCTCCTCTTCCAGGAAAATATCTAAAAACCTGAATTCCAAAATAAATTAATTGGGTTTTTTTCTTTCTGAGCTCTGCAGAAGGTCGGAAAGATGAAGGCTCTAAGGAACTTGTTCCACAAAGAAGTTGACTATGTTTTTGCCCCTTTTTGCTTTAGAAATAATAGACTTAGAAAGTTTATTCTATTTTCAAGGAAAAAAAGTATTTCTAAAACACTTACAAAGAATACGGTGTATGCTTACTATTGCAATGTTTATGGCTTTTTCCTTTAATTCAGTGCACAGGAGTCACGTTAGTCTTCAAAACAGTGCATGAGGTATAAAAGCTAATAAATCCAGCTGTGCTACTTCATAACCCTGTTTATAGAGCATTATGCTAAATTAAAGCCTGTCTCTGTTCTATGAATCTGCACAAGTGATAGGCATCTTACCCTTCTCACTCTGTTAATAAAAGTTTCAAACTGCTTATCTGCATTCCAGTAAGCTACTTTGTTCTTTTTGTCCCCACTGTGCCTAGTCTCAAACTTTATGGAAAACCGAGAAGATGTTAATAGCTGAATTCTTTATTCATAGATAGATATTGCACTCCCTCCCTCGATCACAGGAGGAGCCCTGGAGTGGAGCATGGAAGCTGTTTAACTGAGTTTTGCTTTCAACGTTAAGGACAGGGAGGGAACAGGGTTTGGTTTAACTGTAATTGCAGGAGGAACTTTGAGAGGCAGAACTTAATGAGGAGCACTGGCATTTGGCCTTGAAGATAAAACTAAGCCCATCTCTTAAATAAATAAATAGTCAGATAGGTTTTTCTGAAATACAAGTGGGCAGGAATTTAGTCTCACATGCAAAAGTTTCCAACTGAATGGCCTCCAAACTCTGGGCTCTACAAATGTTATATCCGTGCCAGAGGTATCAAGATGTTGACAATTTAAACGGGAAAGCTTTCATTCTTCACTTTTTTTTTTTTCCATGTGGCTACTCCCAAAGTTAATCTGGTACCATTAGGGAAATTAGAAGAAACCAAGAGCTAGTCACTTTGTTTTTTGTTTTTACTTTTTTTATTCTGCAGTTTCTGACTTTTGAGTTGATTGCAGGTTTGTTTCAGGGCTGTGTTCTGTAACAGAAAACCTATGCTTAGAGTTCTGCAAACAGAGCCTGTGCTACAGTACTGACAGCTGCTAACAGAGACATGATGGGCAGAGATGGGCTGGTTTGTGATTTTTGGCCAACTTAGTTCTTCCAACAAGAGTCACTAGTGTAAGAGTAGTTGTACTGACAAAACTTCCAGATTATAATTTTGTCACTGCTTATATGACATGACCTTTTCCACCCAAAATAAACATAGTACAAAAAGCTAAATAGTTGCCTAATAGCCACTGTCTCCTATACAGGCTCCTGAGATTTTCATGTGAATCTGTGGGCGGAAAACAGGCCCGGGACTCGTGCTGGTAAGTCTCTGTGTATAGTGGCATGCCTTGTTTATGGCTCCATTAAAAGTCTTCTGAAACTATTATACTTCTGAGTTGAATCTTGGCGTTTGCTTTACATCCAAGTCTCCTGAGTTCGCCCAGTGTGCAGTTTGTGTCTCTGGGGAAAACTCGGGGCTAATCCTCTGTTTTAACCTAAAGATTAACAGGCAAGGGAAAGCAGAAGGGAAAAATCTGTCTCTGGAGATAGTATGATCTAAGGTCTATATGCAGCTCCTCAAAAAAATGCTCTGCTGGTATTGGTGTTCAAAATGTGCTTTCAAAATAGAACTTAAACATTTAGTCATTCATCTTGGCCTGGCTTCAGCTTTTTAAATTTCTGAAAAGTATGTTTTTTAAGTAGTATATAATTTTTGTCTTAAACATGACAAAAACTGAAGTCAAGATTTCCATGTTCAAATTGTTAAGAGACACTTTTTTTTTTTTTTTGTAGGTCATCTCAGCATAGCTATAAAACGTTGCCTTATCATTACACCTGACCTTCCAGATCTGAGGCTAATATTCCTTAATGGAAGATACTGAGATGGAGCAAAATAAAGTTTATTGCTAGAATCCCGATAACAAATTTTATCTGTGGAGAGACTGGCACTTCATTTTCAAAATACTGAAGTGAAATGCTTCATCAGGATACTGAATGCTGTGGAAGCAGTTTTCCTCTAAAACCTGTTAGTAGCTGTTGAGGGCTCCTAGGCATCGAAGACACGAAGAGGTAGTTTGGTTGAGGACAGTGATTTGGGGGTAGCTGGATTATCTAATGGTTGTCATGCAGTCTGGTTTCATTCACTCCAGAATGTGGATTTGTAGTGATTTGTTCATCTCTTCTGCTACCCTAACCTCATGATGACAGGTTGCCCATTTAAAAATTTTAGATCTGTGTCTAGTGTGGGGTTTATATGTACCACCAAGATGAGGGATTTGGTTGAGATACTTTGGAAGGTGACCATAGACAATGCTGATCTCATGACAGAGTGTGCAAGTATCTCCCTGTAAATTCAGGAAAATGCTTCAGGATGTGACGGTCAGGCATCTGTCGTATATACCGATGGAGTCCTGACTTGGCCTTGTATGCTCCCAGCAACTGATCAGGAGTTTCTGTATGAATTGAAGCAGATGATTGATAAAGGACAAGATGTAGAGGAAAAAACCCTCTACTTATTTTTCAGAAGCATTGCCATGAGTCAGCGGCACATGACTGTGTCCTTCAAGGTTACATCTGCAGGAGAGGACAACAAGTAGAACTGTCTGTCGGGCTGAGTGTGAGAGCACGCTTTCAGCAAATTCCCTGCCCTTATCTTGGGTTGTTTATGGCTCCTCTGGGAGGATTATGACCTTCTATCTCCTGTCTACGGAGGGTGGATTCTGTTTTGAAAACATCCTTTCCTAGAGAAGTGTCATAGCCAGTTGGAGTCAATTTTATAAACCTTACTTCTCAAAATGTACTACCAGCAGACCTTTGTTTTTTACTTATAATGGTGACAAATCCGATAACTATGGAGTGTGTTAACCTCTCTGCTGCTGCAATTTTATGTATTTTTCTGTTTGTTTTCTGAATTTATTTGTCTGAATCGGTTCTAACCACTGAGAAACTGAAAACCTCAAATTTAAATGCAGACTACTGTAAACTACTGTTTTCCAGGCTCTTGTACTGACATACCATTGTTGCAGGGCAAATGTATGTGTGGTTATCCCAGATTACAGTTCTGTCCTTCTAACTGTTGAGGGCAAAATATATAGTTTAAAGTGGTTTGTGCATACCAAGCCCGATTGCTATGATGTCTATTAGGAGTGGAAGTTATATTATTTTTTGGAGAATGTTATCTGCCCTTACTTTCTCTCTACAAAATAATCTTTCCAACAGAAGGCTCTTACCTCAGCCTCTTTCCATGCTGAGCTTCCTCTCTTTCAAGAACGGTCCTTAAATTTTATTACAGCTTCTTAGACATTCTGGTACTGAAATGGGGCACAGATTATCACTATAACACAGTTTCTTTCTTTCTTTCTTCCTTCCTTTTTTTAAAGACTGGCCTTCTCAGCCCTCTGACCTCTGAAATGCAACTTCCAGAAGTTTGCTTTGACAGTTGGTCTGCTCATGCCACTGTTTTCCAATGGCAGGTGATTATTTTAAATGGCTCATCCTTGGCCTTTGAGTCTGTAATCATTTGGTATGTGGGCTTGAATTTCTTCTGAGTGAAAAAGGTCTTCACCCCACGTCTCCTAACTAACACATAAGTGCTTCTGCCTCTAGACAATTACATAAAAATATCCTATTGGTGTTTACTAGTGTCTCCTCCCCATGTCTGTAGTTGTTGCTTTTCACTAAACGCAGTGCTACTGGTACCTAGTAGCAGGTCTTGAAATACCCAGGTAAGATCAGTAAGCTGCAAAATATATGTACATGGATGCAACTTACATGCATTGCTCTTTCAGCTAAAGGCCTAAATTCTACTGCAAGTGAAATAAATAATGACTCTCCAATTTTTCATTCTTCTTTGGATAACCAGTTCACTAGGTTATGAGAAAAAAAATATATGAGATAGATCCCAATTTTAGTGAGGCTTTTGACAGTTTATCTTATAGCTGAAGAAGGGAAATGTAATCAAGACTAAGTGACCATAAAATATGTACATAGTTGTTGGCAGGGGGATGGGGATGGACATTAAATTAATGATTAAAAAAGGTGTGATGCTGGACTTGGAGGGTATATGAAAAGAACAGTCTTGTAGATGACTGCTTGGCTCGCGTATGGTCAACATTCCTTACTAGTATCTTGAATTATGTATTTATAAGGTGAAGTATGAGATTTGCAAAGAAGAGTGATCTGGAAAGGGCTATAGATATCCTTTTGCATGATGCTGGAATTCAAACCTTTCTGAGAAATAGAATAAATATTTAAAACCAAGACACTGAAGTTCAGTAAAGCCAAATACATGATTACCTGGCAAGTCAGTGGAAGTGCAGAAAAGGATGTGGAATTTGTGCAAGTTTTTTCAGACTGAAGATTAGTCAAGTATGGTATGTGGTTACAAAAAAGACCTCTTCATTCTGGTACATATTTGCAAGAGTACCATATGTGGAGCTTAGGAGGTGGTTACTTTTGCTATATGTAAGAAGTTCTTATAAAGAAGACACTGGCATTATTCTCCATGTCAGATGGAAAAGTAAAAAAGTAATTGGATTCAGTTACTGAAAAGTTGCAAGTTGATTCATGTAATCTATTAGGAAAAATTAAATGATGAATGATATGAAGCACAGAAAGATGTATCCAAGGAGTCTTAGAATTTCCTTCACTGTACATTTTTTTTCAACAAATTAGACTGAAATCAATCAGGAGTGGTCTTGAAATATTTATCCAACTGTTGTGCAAGAGGAAGAACTTGCTGACCTTTTGAGTATTCCTTTTCTATGATAATCTGTCTCAAAAATCAATTCCTGTTATTTTGCCTACAAGAAATGCAACTTCTAAAATTCTTGTGTGTGATGCTGGTTTTGTGACTGTTTTCCACTTTGTTTTTTTCTCTTACATGTTTTGTTTGATTTTGCCTCACACTTGTGGATGTGTGTTGGCTTTAAGACATGCACAGAGCTGGATGGAGAATGATGTTTTCCTGCATTGAAAGTATTGAGATTTCTAGAACATTTTTGTTTACTTATGAAGAAAACCGATTTTTTTTTTTTTTTTCAAGGAAACTCCATAAAATTTGGTAAAGGTCAATGTACAGTATTCACTTTGATATGTTTGGCATGTTTTGATGCGTATCAGTAATAACACATTGGAGAGAGGTGTGGAATTAAGAGGGAGGAGGGAAATACTAATGTTATTAGAAGACTAGGTTCATGTCATTGATTCTGAGGAAATATAACAAAACTGCTAGTTAACACAATGCTAATAAGTGCTTGGACAACAGAAGTAAGTGTGAGAGTTGGGGTTTGAGCACACAGTTGGCATGTAGCATCACAGAAAACCACTTCAGGCCGTGTTGCTCTACATGCCAGTGCCCATGCTTTTGATGTGGCTGCCACATGTGCATGGCCTTGCCAGGACCGAATTAGGCAAACATTTCATTAGAAAGAAAATTGTCAACCACTACTTTTGCCTGCTTCCAAGAATGAATCCTTCCCTCCACCCCACCCCCACTCCCAATACTGGTATTTGCAGGGAGGAAAGCTTTCTGGACAGAAATCTGATTTCTTGATTGTGTGAATAACTAGAACTGTCCAGACGCAGAATTTGCTGCCGTGATAATAGCAGTGCTGATAGCAAGGCTAGGACTTCTTTTGACTCCAGTGATAGGGGTGCTCATTTTCTGGGATGATAGACAGGTGTCTTGGTGTCTTGATTAATATTGTTAGACCTCAGGTTAGCTACAGAGATGACAGAAGGAAGAGAAAATAAATCAGTTAATGAAGTTGTGTGAGTCATTGCTGGGTATCCACGTTAGAATAACGCTTTCTCACCCTCCTGGCAGGATATGTGACCTCATATGTCCACAGGAGACTATCTGTTG
Source organism: Athene cunicularia (assembly GCF_003259725.1). Classification (NCBI taxonomy): domain Eukaryota; kingdom Metazoa; phylum Chordata; class Aves; order Strigiformes; family Strigidae; genus Athene; species Athene cunicularia. The sequence continues at coordinate 10,956,220 of NW_020799125.1, read as the reverse complement.
GATTTGTTCCATTTTGTGTAATTTTGAAATTCATGAAGTTCATTGGAAGAATTAATTATGTATAAGGCATGTGTCTGCATGTTCTTTTCATCTGTGAATGTTACCCTGCATGCAGTTATTAGGGGCCTGATTGGACTGAACATTTTGACAAGAATTCAGTGACAAAAGGGGCCCATTAGTCTTTGAAGTCATGGGCCAAGGAAGAGGAACGCGAGTAACATCAGTAATGACCTCACTTAACTTGTGACAGAGTACAAGATAGTAATGAAAGGTCATTGTAATATAACTGTATTTTACTCTATATGCTGCACTGCTCCTGTTTCAGCCAGTCTGTATTGCAGTTTTAATGAATGCTGAAATCCTCATGTTCAAATACAGGAAGGATGGACAGAACAAGACAACAAAAACTGGAAAGATCCTTCACTCTCCCATAAGTGAATTAGTAAAGAGCTAGAAACAATGAAAGACTTTTTATCTACTGTGAGTTTTTAATGGAAAATTTTCTTTTTTACTAAAGGAATGATCTTGTTAAAAGAAAAAAAAAAAAAGAGTGTCTATAGAAAATGTCTTTTCATCATAGCTACAAAGCAAAAAGATTTTTCAGTCAAAACTGAAAAGCTGTAGGGACAAACAGTCTATTCAAAATTGCCAGGGAAAACAAAACATAGTCTGCATTAATAGAACATTTCTGTGAACCTCTAATGCAATTATCCAGCTACTTTTATGAGCAGCAGGCAAAGAGTATTCAGTGGCCAGCTTTGGAAATCCATCTCCTTTCTCCATAACAGTTACACCAAAAGTAACAAAACATTTGGGAAAGAAAAGAAAATATCAAAATAAAACCAACTCTATTGTCTATTTCATACTCTTTCCTTATATTTTGCCTTCTTATGACCCTATACACTTTTAGATTTTGGAACAGATTTATATAAAAGTACAAAAATACTATAAACCAGACAATTCTTCTAGTACTTTTGTCCTGGTAGGAGACAGGAATTACTGGAAATCTCTTGGAAAAACCTGCTTGAGGAAGCAATTTCCACGCAGTCCCCAGAGATTTGAGTATTTTACAATGGGCTTGGGTCAATGTAAAACTTTTACGTTACTAGTGTGGATCAGCTTTTGTGTACTGACACTGTAGACAGCTTCCATGAAATGTCTACAGGCTTTCTCTTTTCTGTTTTACTACTTAGCTGTGTCTTTTCAACAGTTAACTTTTATGGTTTCAGCAGTTTCCACTCGAGGTTTGCAGATATCTCCAGTTAGGATGAATTGTCATCTAGATGGACAGACTTCTGTTTCCACAAACTTTTGGACTAAAGAACTATTTTGCTATCAGCACAAGAAAGGGTGATATTTCCTTTGTTTAGCCCTTGTTGGGAATGTTGAACAGATGTAGCCCACAAGGGCCTGATTTCCAAACCCCGCTCTAGTTTGTGCCATGAGCTTATTCCCCTCCTGTACAAAATTGTCTTTGTGTTTTATGCAGCAAGCCATCTAACAGCCAAGGTCATATGCACAGCCAATTATGTGTGGACCTATTTACAGAGGGTGGCAAATCTACGTCTGTGTGGACCTGGGGTTCATCACAATTGAGATACCTTCACATTGTGTCTCAGAACTAAAATAACCTTGTAAGAAATATGTAAACCCTCCCGTTATGCACAAAGTATATCACATTTAAGAGACCAGTGAAGCAAGAGGTACATATGATGGAAGGTCTTGTTTACACCTTATGCACAGCAGACAAAGTTATTTGGAAATCCGCACGCTTTTCTGATTTCTTCATAGTGTTTGTATTAGCTAAGTACCACTGACAGTAAGCACCATGTGCTCAGTGTTCTCCATTGATCACATCAACGCTATGAGTTTTCACACAGGGGTGACTAAACTTTGTGGATCCTGCCTTTCAAACACGGTATGGATTTGTCAGGCTAATTGCTTCTGCTAGAACTTCACAGTCCTTGTCAAGAGTTTTTGAAGGGATATTTCTCATCCCCACTCCTAAAATGTTGAGCAGTGCTACAAATTTTAATTCCACAGGTCTGCTTGAGCATCCAAACAGTTGACTTTTATTTCACAATAGCTGGATGTTTGAAAACATTCAAGTGTGTAGAAATACTGTTATACTAATTTAAATGTCCCACAGTCAAGCCTCTCAGTTGTTTTCTTGCAACACGTGTCTCTTACTGGAAGCAAAACAAGTGGGGCTAGTGGAAAACATGTGACTCTATCTGTTATTTACATCCCCTTTCCACCCCCGCCAGCCAGCACAGTTTGAACATGAAAGTCACTGGAGAACAGCAGCCTATAAATATTCAGAGAAATCCAGGCAGGGCAAAAACGTTGCAAAAACCTTTGACTAACAGTTCACAGACCCTGAGAGTTCGGACTAACCACTGCTGGCCAGGGACACAGGCTGAATTCAAACAAAGACTGATTGTAATTTTGTGGTTGGACATGAATGTTTTGCACAACACTGATTGAGGCCACTTTGAAAACTGGGCCAGGGTTGTAAAATAGCCTATTTACTGCAGTGTGCATTGTATTTGAAAACACAATGAAGCCTTGTAGATTCTAACCAGGCTTGGTAGAGACCTTACAGCTGAAAAAAGCTCTTCTGGCTCTGAGGAACCTTGTGGGATCTTGCTTATTTTATTTGTTGCCTTTGATTACGTGAAGTAAAGTGAATTAAACACAGAGCAAGGAATTGGGTAGTTTCAAGTTCTAATTCCAGTTTTCTCATTGATTTTTCTCATTGACCTTTGGCAAGTCACTTAACCCTTTGGCCCTTTGATTTCTGACCCAAAGAACTGGCATAAGACTGTACTATGCTCAGACAGCTTGGTGTGATGACTAATGAATTAATGTTAATGAATTAATAATTGTAAAGCCTGTAGTACATGAAAAGCCTTATGTTAGTGGTAAATGATACAGGAGCCTCATGGGTCTTTGTATGACAAAGCCACCTCCCATTGATTTACTTGGAGCCTCAGTTGGACCCAAGCTTGAGCTTGGGGACTGAACTTGTGACCCATGGCACTGGCAGTGTGATGTTCTTCTGCCTGGGGCAGAATACTAGGAGCTGGAGTCTTAAAAGTAAGTAGGTGTTGAAAGATGCATGTGGTCTCTTTTTGAGGTTTGTACAAAGGCCTAAGTACCTGAAGTCTGCTGGTCTTTGTGGAGCTCCCTCAGAACCTGTCTGTAAGCAGCACGGTCAGACAGCCAACGGCACCTGAAATGAGATGGAACCCTTCTTCTCCTGCGTGGTACAATCTGAGGAAATTCAGACATCCCAAGGGTAGTCCCCGATCTAGCTAAGGGAGTTGGGAAGCAAAGGCATATGCTTCTCCTCGTGGGAGGAGGCATAACCTGCCTACCCAGGCAGGCTCAGTGCAGCAAGGAGAAGAAGGGTTTGCTTGGTGACCTGAAGTTGTTGAACAGTCTTTTCATTAGACGGTTTGTTACTTCCATCCTTCCTCTTATGTCTTGCACAGCAGATCTAAGTACCTGCCTGCCCTGGAATACAAGTGGTTTGAGATCTGAAAGAAGTGTTTTCTCTAGAGATTAAGGCTCAGTTGAGGGACTGGCCCTCCTTATCACCCTCAGACTTGGCTGTTTGTGGCAAGCTGAGCAGTACACAGCATTCAGTAGTTAGCATGTAGTTGGGTCCTGTATCACTTTTCCAGTCATTTTGGGGTTTGAGAGAGAACCTAATTAAAATAATTGCTTTGGTTAAAAACAAACAAACAAACAAACAAACAAACAAACAAACAGGTCTATACTAAATTCCAATAGCAATGGCAAAGATGG
>NW_020799125.1:10944844-10952357 GCF_003259725.1 Athene cunicularia | reverse complement strand
TTATGGTTTACCCTATAGCCCAGCTTGTCAACCGCCCATATGAAAAGCTGAGACATCCAGACTAAAGGTCTCATTCTTTTCCTGCCTTTTTCAGTATGGATGCTTTAAACATTAAACTCTTTATAATATCTATTGGCATTGGGTTGGTAGTGCCTACTAGGCTTCAAAATGAAATTAGTACTTTGTGGAAAATGACCCAATATTTCTTCTTTGATTCCTACACTACAGCCTATCTAAACCTTTTGAAGTTCTCACTTAGATGGCAAAATGGGGTTCGTTATTAGTAAAGTGATATTTTAACAGCTGAGTTTAAAAGATTGTAAAAGGGTTCTTCTGCATTTAAGTTTTATTCCCCTGCAGAAGAAAGGCCCAAAGCAAATATGTATAATATAATAGAACATGGTTTATATAAACTTTCCTAACAGAAATACGAGAGTTAATAAAGATTGGCTTCAAATGACAGTAGTACTCTGTTGTTCACACTCCAGGGTGCTTCCTAATTAATTGTCACAAGCCTTCACTGAGAGATACTTTACCAAAAGTGGTGTGATCAAGGAAAATTAAGAGGCTGGAGTACTCACTTGGTGCTGCATCTCTCCTGAGAGTTACTCATTTGGTCCCGTACCAGCACGTGATGAGATCTTTGTTCTTGATCAGGCAGCTGGATCACACTGCTTGACTTCCTTTGAAGCCATGTTGACCTGAAATAACAAATTTAACACAGAGGATCTGATAGCAGGATTGGGACTCCCGTTAACTCTGGACTAGAATAAATGCAGAAAGTAGCACCAGAGTGGTTTAAATTAAAAAAAAAAAAAAAAAAAGAAAGAAAGAAAAAGTAGTAACTAATGTGTAAATGACAGCAGTCCACATAGTTTCATACAGAGTGAAACTGGGGTGCTGTAAAGACTGCATGGAACAGGAATTACAGAGAATTGGTCCAAGCAGATTGATCCATTGTCAAACAGGAAGGAAAGGACATGTCAGCTGTAGTAGAAAGGTCTGGCATGGCCTCAGAACGGATGGGTACGTGTTACTATTTTATTTCATTGTTAGGATTAACTGTTTTATTGTATTGCTAATTTGTATTTTGTGTTGAAAATAGCGAGATGACTTGCTGTTGTTTGTTGCTTTTTTTATAGAAGTACAGAAATCCAAAAGATGCCATGATGAGAAAATGTTTTTGGAAGCAGAGAAACAGGCACCCCCTTAAGCATTCCCTAGCAGGTGGGAAAGGGTATATGGTGAAATAATCACTCAGTTTGAGTTAATTCTACACCACTGCAAGTAAAAATTAGTAAATATTGTGATAGTGGGACTTCCTTTGTCTTTTAAAAGAAAATTTGGACACCTTCATGTTAGTAGGAGAGGTAATAATTTCTTAATAAAAAGACTCTAATCTCTAAAAGATTACCAATCTTAAGCAAACAGCAAGAAAAAGATCCTTGAAAAGGTATTTAACTTGTATGTCTATTCAGAGTCTGTCCTTGAATAATGATAAATAATAATGCCTGTTACAATCTCCATGGCACTTGTGTGTAAAGGTCTCAAAAACACCCTGCAGTGATTCATTACGAGTCACACAGTACCCCGGTGAGGTCGCTGGCTGTGATTATAATACCTGTCTGACAGATGAGTAACACGAGCCGTAGAGATGTTCAGGCACTTGCTCGGTGTGCTGCCGCAGCCTGATGACAGTACCAGGAATAGACTACAACTCTCCAGCTTCCGTGCTCTCACCTCTAGACAACACTGCTCTGCGTGCAGAATTCCTTTGGCAATTTTTTTTTATACCTACATTATCACACTTTTACAGAGCTAGTAAAGTAGCAAAGCTTACTCATTTTACTTTATGATGAGAAACATTTTTCGCAGCTCCGCTTGGTAATAGAATTAGATGCTTGATGCTTTTTCAGTCATGCATGTTGTGATTAGGGATTTGTTTTATGCTTGCTGCAGCCCAGTTTCTCTGAGTGTCTTGGATGCATTGCAGGAAAATTTCTCTCTGTTCCACAGATGGGACTTTAGGCCATCTTGCACTGTGGTATCCCATATTTCAGTGTACTTGTGCTGTGAGATGACTGGAACTCTTGCCTCCCCATTTTTTCATTCTCCCTTTTCCCCCTCTGTCTGCTCCCAAACTAAAAAATATTGCAAGTAATGTGTTTTGACTATTGATTTCTTTTGCTTGTATTCCTTAGCCCTGGAAGTAGGAGGAAGAGGCTCTGAAACAACCAGTAGGATGAAACACAAAAAACGTCTGTCTTAAATTTATTTATATTAAAAAAAAAAAAAAAAAAAAAAAAGAATTTTTGTTTTTCTCAAATGGTTTCTTCTATGGGGACATATTCTGATTGGACAGTTATAAGCACTCGTTTGTATTTCTTGTGGGAAGAAGACTATTGTCAGAAGGATAGGAAAGAATTCACAGTGATTTTTGTTTTCTCTTTGCACTCTCCTAATACACTATTCCACAGTGGGGCATAAGCCTGTTAGATCCTTGCTAATAATGTAGTTCCAGTGACTGTGTGAAGAAATGTCAAAATGTTATTATAGTCATCATGAGCTCCCATGCTGCCTCAGCTATTTGAAGAGATCTCAGGGAAAGAGTTCTGATCAGAGGAACAGTTCCTTGCTTGGAGTTTAAATATGCATTATTTACTGTGAAGGCATTTTGGACCCTCTTAACTTCCTTCCTAAAGACATAGCTGGGGAAACATTTGCCAACTTAAACAACCCCCATTTTCCCTCCTCAGTCATGCACCTGCTATTTGTTTCTGTGCTTCTCCATCCTTATAATCGTGGTGTTACAGTAGTTGCTTAATGCCACAAGGGAACGGGGGGGTGTAAAGCCAAGGTAATTTAAGGGAAATGGCAGACAGATGTAACTGCCTGAATTTTCATTTTGGCCAATGTGAGTATGCTAATGCACATGTATTAAATGTATTAAAACAAAAGCTTTCCTATATTTCAGCATGACGAATGGCCAGAGCCTGGATTTCCAAAAGCACGTGAAGAGCAGGACCCCTGACCAGCCTCATGCCACCTACCCCTGCCGCAGTAAGTCCCCACTTGAGGGTAGAGAGACTTGCTGTGAGTAACCACCACCGCCTCCTGGCTGAGAAATTCTGTCCTATTTACTTTGTTGTAATTTTATCACCTAACACAATTTCAAGTTTCCTAGGCAAGTTCATTAAAAGATATGTGTTTTGCTATAATAAAAACAAGAATATGTATCATCTTAACTATGGAGAAATGGTGGCTATTTCCTACATCTAATTGTATTTTGATTGGAGATGAAAATGGACAGTGCTTCCCAGAAGAAAGCTTGACCCTGCACAAGACTATATTGGAGGCAATTTAGTTTGTGTTTTGTGGAAAATTCAAAATGTTGTTATGTGGAAAATTCAGTTTTCAGGAAGTCCACAAAATTGGCCAGAGAGAGAGAGAGAGATATTCCACTACTTTCAGTCATCAAACAGTTGGTTTAGATGAAAGGGCTTGTTGTCTTTGTCTTGTGATTTCTGCCTCAGCCTTATTGCTTGTGAGCCCTGTATTTGTAGTCAGTAGACCTGAAAATGGTACCAAAGTCTTGTCAAATTATTTGATTTGGTTTTTCTGGTCTGGTGTATTTGGTGTGTTGGAAAATGACTTAGCTTACCTGCTTTGAAGGCAAAAATCTTAGACAATGGTTTGAGAAAGCTGAGAGAAAGGAAAAACAGCAAAAGCTGCTGCTGCTGTATCTGATTTTCCAGTGCATCCTTTCCAGTGGTATCATCAGGTCCCTGGGACACACCTTCAGCTCTTTTACTCTCTGGAGTTCCTTTGTGGTTGCTTTTTGTCTCTTCCTCTCAGGACCCTTTTGACCATCTGTGGCTTGTGGAGAATATGAAAGCTCCTTCCTGTGTCCAAGATCAATAGCTTTAAAAACAGAGCACAAGAAGCCACTAATCATCTTTTCCACCAGGCGTGATTAATTTCTGAAGCGCTTCAGCTAGTTCTCTTTGAAGTTCTGTTTCTTTTTTTTTTTCAGCAAGTGTCCAAAACTCAGAGGCCCACGCCCACATGTGTCCTGCAATAGGTTGGGCCTGGCGATGACTCCTCTGGAGTCTGTGCTGTTTAGACGTGGGTGGGCCACAGCACTTTTTTTGGAAAGCTCTCCCAGGTCCTGGAAATAAGATTTCAAAAGCCAGTTGAGAGGTTTCCCAAAGCACCCTGGCTTCAGTGGAAAGCGGTGCTGCTTTCCTGTCTGAATCTTGGATTAGGAAAAGAAGGAAAAGGGAGGGGGAGGAAAAAACCCACCCAAACAGCCAGTCTACAAACTTAAATTGAATATGATTCAGTTCCTCAGCTTCACTTCAACTGAGTGAGGGTGTGACTGAGAGGAGCAACATCCCCACAACTACCTCCTCTTCAGGTGAGTAAATAAGTGTCATGGGGTAACCCCAGCTGGCAACTAAACACCACACAGCTGCTCGCTCAGTCCTGTCCTCCCCAGTGGGATGAGGGGAGAATTGGAAAAAAAAGTAAGACTTGTGGGTTGAGATAAGAACAGTTTAATGACTAAAATATAATAATAATAGTGGAAATAGATATAGCAAAAAGAGAAAGAGAAATGAAGCCCAAGAAAAGACAAGTGCTGCACAGGACAATTGCTCACCTCCCGCTGACCGATGCCCAGGCAGTCCCCGAGCACCGATCTGCCCCTCCCAGCCAACTCTCCCCATCCAGGTACTGAGCGTGACGTTCTGTGGTATGGAATAGTTCTTTGGCTAGTTGGGGTCAGCTGTCCTGGCCTGTCCGTGCTCCCTCCCAGCTTCATGTGTACTTGCTCGTTGGCAGAGCAAGGGAAACTGAAAAATCCTTAACTTAGGCTGAGCGCTATTTGGCAACAACTGAAACATCAATGTGTTATCAAAATTATTCTCACAGTAAATCCAAAACATGGCACAGTACCAGCTATAAGGAAGAAGATGAACTCTATCCCAGACAAAAACAGGACAGTAAGACAATCTAGCAGTGGTGAGGCTGGGCCAGTGGAAAGATACTTTTAAAAAAATATATTATTACATTTTTAAAATTATGAAATTAAATTACTGATTTTTTTTTTTTTTAATATTATTTTTTAAATTACTAAAGTAATCCACAAATCCACCTGGTCCCTTCTGCTTCTGTTGCACTCCACAACAGCACTGAGGGCTGCTATTACTACAGCATTACTTGTAGAAGGAGAGATTACATGTAAGGTGTGCAAACTTGTTCCCTGGAATTCTGAAACTACACGAATTCAACACTGTCTTCTTTGCAAGTACCAAAAAAAATGGTTGTACTGCAAAATGGGTGATGTGCTATTGGCTCACTCAGAAATGAACATGCCAGCATATCAGTGTGGATACGTCCACGAGCCTCAACATTGCTTCCAGTTGTATTTGGCCAGAATTGTCTACTACATGTTTGGCACTCAAATATGTGCACTTGTATACAAGCCATTGATGGCTGACTTGTAATTGATTGTTGCTCAGCTTGCAGGTACAAATAAACATATGCATACATTTCCTCTTTTGCGCAGATATGTTTCTGATGATCAGACTTTGAAAGTGTGTTGTATTGCATGTGTGAATCAAAAATGTATGCTACTCTTGTAAGACTGCCACTGAATGCTAGGCAAGGAAGGCATCCATGATCTGTTGCCAGGAGATCCCTGTTTGAAAACAGGACCTGGCTATCATTTATTTTTAATATACTGAATTTGTTTATTTTTTGTTCATGTACATTTCAGTCATAACCACTTCTGGCTGCTACAGAAGTGCTGAGGCTCTACAAGAAAGTCTGTTTTCTTCATTTTTGCAGCATTATTTAGGATGGAACTGAAATGTAATGAGGAAGCTTGAGTTGGCATGGTTTATTACGCAAATGTATCGGCTTATGAATTTCTGGGCATCTGTGCTCAATGTGAAGCACCTGCTCATATAAGGTATGTCCTGTAAGGATTGGATGGTGGCCCAATTGGAAAGGAAGAATTCCCACATTTAAGAAAAAATACCTGTTGAAGGCACAGCAGTGAGCAAAGAAGCATGTGGCTCTACAATACACAGGAATAACAGAGATGGGAAGAGTCTCTACAGCGGTAAAATGTAGTGTACACGAGAAATTAAAATGTTCTGTAGTGATTACAGCAAACTGCTAATGTGTAAAACAGAGGAAAGTGGTTCCCTCTATGGTTCTGGAAGTGTGAAATGCATTTTGTGCTGTCTCTTGAAGGTGACCCACTTATAAAGCAGTTGAATGATGACAGTAGACTTTAGTGAGGCTAAAACTAAATAGATACAACTGTAGATCTTTTCATGAAAGAAAATCTCCCAGGAAATATGTCTGTTAGGGAATCCAGGCCTTGTTTGAATATTGTTTCTCCTGATCTTACTGAAGAGGTATGTTTGTCAAACTGAGTATAAAAATTATGCTTCATTTAATCCGTTCTCTCTGTTTTTCTCTCACCTGTCACATGTAAGGGGGCTGTTTCTGTTGTATCTTCCAAGATGACTTTTCAGCTCCCAGCACAGAATGAGATCTCTGTTCTCTGGGCACTTCATGTTCCAGGGTTTCATAGATAGTGCTCATGTCTCTGGTGTCTCCTTCCTTGTGCTGGATATTGTGGGGGAATCATGATCAACGTGATTTGCAGTATACACATAAACTGGGATTTTCAAGTGCTTGTAAGAATCAGGTGGCAAAGCAGACAGCCTTCACTGAGCTATGTGATAAATAATATATTAAAAGTTATAACATTTTTCACATTAAAAAAGAAAAAAGAGTATTAGTTCTTAAATTGGATTTTCATGGGCTGGTCACCCAGTGTGAACCAAAGTTTCCTGCATGGTGGTCCCCAGTTCTGTCCAGAATTACATGCAGATGATATGATGTTAATTTGGCTGATACACAGATAAGGACTTAAAGTGAAATTCTGTCCCCAAGAAAGGAAATGGCAGCATTGCTAAGTCAAGGCTTGGATTGTCACTGAGCCATCTTACGGATTTGTTGCTTGGAAAAACGTGTGATTTACAAACTAGCTGTTAGTGCAGAGACCATTTGAAATATCAGTTCTAATTGCTTTGCACTCTCCTAATTTCAAATCAGGCATATGATTTTTTCTGTCCTGATTTGGAAGTGGAGAAAATATTTGCTTCTGGGGCTGTAAACTTATATTAAATACCAAGTTCAATTCTAATTCAAATACTTACAGATGAGTTATGACTGCCTAAGGCTCACCAAGCCCTCCTTGAAAAGAATGGGGTGGTTTGTTTAGACAGTGGGGATGTTAGTCTTTAGGAAAAGGCTGCTGGTCTGTTTATTCCCCTCCTTCTTGTGTGCCATACAATGATTCCTCTTGCACAAGAGATTTTGTTGTTAGCTGTCCATTTACCACAAAGGCATTCTTGCATCTGCTTCAGCAGCTCCTGGCAAGGAGTATGGGGTATATGCTTGTGCTTATGCTGAAAGTTGTAGGATGTTTTAA
>NW_020799125.1:10941500-10944794 GCF_003259725.1 Athene cunicularia | reverse complement strand
CAACTAATCAGCAGCCTTTCTCATCACCTGATTAAATGAAATCCTTTGTACTGTCCTGCCTTTTGATCAGTAATGCAATATGATGCATATTCCAGTAATTATGAATGCGGAACAATGAGTCTTCTGCCAGAATTATTTTAACACAACTGCACTGCCCACTACAACCTTCATGATGGAAGGGAAATTCTTGTTCTTGATGTCCATGAAATAATCACAATGAGCCAGTAAATATCTTCTAGTTAGCACTTGTTTCTGTTCTTTTCTGTCTACATTCCTCATCCATTACAGATTTTCCTCTCCTGGTTTTAGGGGGGTTTATGGATGAAGCTGTAGTCTCACTGAAGTTTGTAAGAACAGTGTTTCATCACCACAGAAGTTATGGTTGGTGGTGCACTGTTTCTGTACAAATGTTTCACTGAATCTGTAGCCGTTCCATTAAGCTGCATTTTCTCCCTGAATGGTTTTAAAATGTTTGGCAAGAGAGGATTTCAGGCCCTTCAAATCTCACCCCACCCCCCAATAAAATTAATGCTGTTATTGAACATTTTGGATGGAAAAATAATGCTAAAAAAATTTGCTTTGAAAAGCTATGAATGTAAAACTAAGAGATTTTCCCCATGGTTGTTTAGTGTCTCATGCCTGGGAATGCTATTTTGGATGCATGTGTGAAATGGCGGGGGCTTTTTCCCCTCATGTAATCAGTCTATTTCCTTCTTGTGGAGAAAGAAGCTTTGCAAAAAGAAAGGAGATAAAGAGAGTTCTACATGACTGTAAGGGATAGATGACGGCGTGCTAATATTGGCATGTGTACAGGTCTGCCTTTTATTTGTGGCTAACTGAAGTGCACTGTGCATATGCCTCCGCAAGGCACTGTCTGCCTTGGCACAAGAGGTCCTTAATGTTCATGAAACTTAAAAAGCACACGAAGATATGTTTCTTTCCCTTCCCCTCCTTTCCCCCTTCTTTTGAAACCTTAAGGTGTTGACTGGTGGCTCACTGTAGCACTTAGTATGTTACCACCCATTCACACCTCTACTTGTCTACTGTCCCCACCTACTCTCACACTTCTCTTGCTGTAATGATGTGTTGCAGAAATAAATTCTGTTGCACAATGAATGCGTAGAAAGAACAAGGGGGTATTTAAAAGCTGAGAAATAGGAGAACTAGTGTGGAAAGAGAGAGAGGGAAGTGCTTTTGGCACATTGAGCTGGTAGTGTATTATAATTCAAGCTAGATGACTGCTGCGCCGGAGTGATTATAACATTCATTTGAATGCTGGAAGTTGAATTTAAGAGGAAATGATTGGAAAGCTCAGGGCTTGGGGTGCTTGGGAGAACAGTGTTGCTTCTCTGCTTTGTTCTAGAACCTGTATGAAAAAGGAATATTGGGATTTTTTTCATTTTTGGGCTTGTTTCCCCCCCCCCACACACACACACACTCAGCTCTGTACCTAAAGAAGGTTTCAGGCAGGTACTGGTGAAACGTGGATCCCTAAAAGTCCCACTCGGCATCTTGGAGATTTTATTTTATTGTCCTCAGTGTGAGGGAAGACACTTTCTGAGAGAGAGAAAGGAATTGAAATAAAAATTCAGCATTTCAGCCGTGCAATCATAACATTTTTCTTTGATTCCATGTCTCTTTGGGAAGATTGTGCCCCTTGATCACACTTTGAACGAGCCAAGGCTGCGCTTTGCATTCACAGCATGACTGGACCCCGGGCAACTTTCGCATTCCATGTGCAAATCTCCTTTGCTCGCTCCTCAGAAGGTGGTGCTGCGAGAGATGGCGCAAAACTTTATTATTTTCTTTCCAATTTTGTTAAATTTCAGTGAGCTCACAATTTGAAATGATGGCTTGCCCTTAATGGGCTGGTTGTACTTGACAAGTGTGTGGCAGTACTTCATTAATTACAAGCAGCCCTTCCCAGTGCAACCTCAGTTAGGTAGAATATTTGTTCAGCGCACATAATTATCTCTCTGTCGTTCTCTCTCTCATATTGATTCATGTGGAAAATATGATTAAAACATGAACATCTACAAATGATTCAGAATAACAAGAGAGGAAAGGCCATTGTTTTTTTGCACTGACTATAGTAGATTACTATAATTACAGCTGAATGGTTATACATTTCTCTGTGTCCCCCACAAGACTGTATGCTCATTCACAGCCTTGATGTACCATCTACAAGTGGAGATGTTTAAAAGAAATATCCTCTTAAGGATGTTTCTTTGACCCATTAAGAACCTTTACCTTGGCACTTGTACATGTAATCTCTGGCATAAGGTCATGCAAAGCGGGGGTAGGGATAGGAAAAGAAACACCAACCCTTCAGACATCTGTTCTGGTGTTTCGGCCAAGAATGGGAGAGAAGGCTGTGCCAGTTCGGCAGCCGTTCCTGCAGATTGCAGTCGGCTTACTTTTGATGCCAGCGTTAATAATGTGGGCTTCCCGCTGAGGGGGTGGCACTGCCAGTTTCCTAATTAGAATCCACTAAAAGCAGCAAAAGGTGAAGTGGTCTTTTCTTTCCACCCCCCGTGTCTTCATCTCTTCTCCTGGTAGATTTGTTTAGCCTCATTTTTATTTTGGCCACTTAGCCCAATAGAGAAGAGTGGGGCGGGGTCCTGTGTGCTCTCGCCTTGATCTCAAATTAAACAACTGGAAATTTTGATCTGCTGAACCCCTCAGGAAGGCCTGATTCACTGTGGTGTGTGTGGAGATGACAGAACTAATTTCACACTTCATCCATTGTGCGCAGTGGGTTCACTTGTTGTTTGCTCTTGCAGCTGGTGCAGACTCCTAAGACAGGACATTATTTTCCTCAGCCGATGTTGGAAGAGCCTAGTTCAGAGGACAAGAACACATTACGTGTATTCCGTTGGCAGTTCTTGCTTCCTCTTTAGAGACTAAATACTGTTCCGGAGGTCTTGTTTGTTCCGCAAAAGCTTCAGGCCTTTTTTTGATCGGTTCTGGATCAATTGGCCCACTTGGAGATCCTTGAAAAGGTTCTCATAACTGAGGCTGAGAAATGATTGCATTGGCATGAAATGTTGTTGGTATAGGTGTCTGTGTGTCCGTGTCCTCTGGGGGAACAAGCCTGGAAGCAGCCAGGACATGGGCACAGCTTGGAGAAACCAGACCAGAGTAGCACAAGCCAGCCATGGCCACCCCTCTCAGACTCAGTGGTGTCATTTCCCAGGAGCTCTGTTGTAAAGGAAAGGATGGCAAGTTTGCTGGACAGTGGAATAACAGTTTTTAGGATAAGGTTTTTTCTCGCCCCCCCCCCCCCCCCCCCCC
>NW_020799125.1:10837057-10941450 GCF_003259725.1 Athene cunicularia | reverse complement strand
CCCCCCCCCCCCCCCATCCCCCCTTACACACTTCTGCTTACTTTTCTTAAGAAGAGGCCTTGTAGACATTTATTACCTGTTTCTCTCTGGTTACTTGAGGAAGGAATGGGATTAGTTGTATGAAAAAGCAGGCAAAATGCACCCTGCAAAACACGGGCCAAAGAGTTCAGCAGGAATTGCAGACCTGAGCCTGAAGTGACTGTCACCAGAGCCCTCATGAGGAACATGAAGCGCTTTTTTCTTGACATGAAACAGGGCATTCAGCTTTTGCTTACAAGGTTTTGAGTTGCAAACCTGGAACTCGGGCTGCACAAAGTTGCTTATGAATCAAAACTGAAGAAAAGAGTCCCGTGAACCATTGCCAGCTGAAATTTCTGACTTTTCCTTGTCTTTATCTTTAATTTGCTGTTAGAAAACCTGTGATCAAGTTTTAGCCTGTGAGCCAGAAGCAGCCAACTAATCAGCAGCCTTTCTCATCACCTGATTAAATGAAATCCTTTGTACTGTCCTGCCTTTTGATCAGTAATGCAATATGATGCATATTCCAGTAATTATGAATGCGGAACAATGAGTCTTCTGCCAGAATTATTTTAACACAACTGCACTGCCCACTACAACCTTCATGATGGAAGGGAAATTCTTGTTCTTGATGTCCATGAAATAATCACAATGAGCCAGTAAATATCTTCTAGTTAGCACTTGTTTCTGTTCTTTTCTGTTTATGTCTGATAAAACAAAACAATGTCAACTCTCTTTTTGGCTATCTACTAACAAGGACATACTATTCATAATAAATATTTTGGAAAATGCCTATAACATATGGGTGGATATAAATGAGAAAGAGCAGAAAAGCTGAAAAAAGTCCAGGTTTCAAACAGGGTGAGATAGAAACAGGGGAAAAAAGATTTTGAGAGAGACAGCAAATGTGTATCTTTTGTTTGGTAATACGGTATCCATGTAATGTCTCTGAAATGGCCACAGTTAAAGTTCATGCTACATTAGGAAAGCAAAGTGGTTTACATTGAAACTTAATAGAAGTCAATTGTGTTTGAAACATCTGATGCAGAAATAAAACACCTTATGTTTTATGGGAGCGAGGAGCTGCATATTTGGCACTTGCTCTTCTTTCTAAACACGTGTACGCTCTCTATCAGTTTGAGATAATCCAGGTCTGGCTCTTGCCCAGTTGCTCCTCCTAACCAGAATTACGTTAGACATGCCTCTACACACACACACACACACACACACATGTGCACACACACACATGTGCACACAAACACACACATGTGTGCACACACACGCCCTCTTGAACCACTAAATAACTTGAGTGAGAATTAGTTGGCATCGTTTATAAATCTTACACCTTCCAAGAGAATATTACTAACAATTGATATTTCTTCCTTCATCAATGTGGTCTTTTCTTTATTTAGGAAGAGCTTGGTTTTTCCCCCCTGTATTTTTGCTCTTACTTAATGGTTTCTTGATGCAAACGTCAAACTTTTGAAGTTCACAATCAGAGTACAAGCTATAGGACTGCTGTTGCTTTGATCCACTTACCTAGACAACCAGGAAACGTTGTCTGACATTCTACAATGACATTTCTACTGACAAAACCACTCTATTTTATAGATAGGTATGCTTATGAATTGACCCTCCAATTGAACTAAGTTTTCTTGTGGACATCTTCCAACTCGTGTTGCTGCTTCTACTTAATTGCATTGTTATTTTCTCATGCCTCTACTTGACAGGCACAGATTTTTACATTTTTGCATTCAAACAGAAGATTGAACCTCTGTGCTGTGCTACATTAGATGTGTGCAGGCATTCACACCTCCAGAGTGCAGGGGGATCTAAACACAGGGAGTTAATCTATGAAAACATAATCTGTAATTTACAAATACTGACACATTTCTGCACCCTCTTCCTGCCGAGGCTCTGAAAGTCAATTTAATTAGCTATTGCAGTATCCTGTTTGGTAGATTGGTTAGGATTTGGATTTTATGACAAGATTAATGTTTTGTTCCTTACAAGGTTATACGGCAAGTCTACAACAGAACTGAAAATAATAGCCAGCGCTCCAAATTCATATTTTGGTACTTTCACTGTTGCTTCATAGTGCTGCCCTTTAAATATGACAATGTTTTCACTGGGAGTAAGTAGCAAACTTTATCCAATCACATATGTATTTCAGATGCAAACTAAATTACTCAGTAACTTTAAGTAAATGACATGTTTGGTTTTTCCTTGTCTAAACTTAGGTAAGCTAATGTGTAAAAACTTGTAAGACTATTTGCAGTCAAAAAAAGACAAGAAAATGTGAGCTCGTCAGCCACAGTTAAAACTGTATACTTTTAGTCAAATCTTTCACAATAATCCTTTTATTTTCTTAATAAATAATTATTTTATTTTGATGGAAAATTAAATGTGTTTTGTTTAGTAAATCCACTTTACTGACAGAAAGTGAACACTCTTCATTGGGAGACTTATACATTAACTTGTTTTGTACAGCTAAGAGTGGCTAGACCTAGTAACATTTTCTATGCTTTCAGTATATTTTGGTTAGCTGTTAAGGATAGATCCCTTGAAATTCACATATTCTGTATTAATTATGTGAGTTTCTGACTTGACTTTTTCCAATTGATGGTGTGTTATTGGAAACCAGGATTTGTCTAGAGTCTTGATCAGTGCAAGAAACGGAGATCAGGTTGTTATATTTTATATAACAGTATATTAAAGCATATTCTCCTAACAGCTATTTCTAATAAATAGGAATTGGTCACTTTTGTACTATTTTATACTATGCCAGTTTCATAAATAGGAGAACAATATGTTTTGTGAAACTATCTAAAGTGTGTGGAAAAACATAATCCCAAAGGGGAATGCATTAAAGCAATGAACTTTTTATGTCAAATTTTTAAACTCTGCTCTAGCATTACCTTTCCTAAGGGATTAATTTCCATAGCACTGAAGCCATAAGTCACCTTGCGTTACCATGCTTTATTTTTGTTGGCTCACTTGGAGGTTTTCTTCCCCCCCACAAAATTTTGGTAAGTATGTGAAGGCAATCTGGTTAGCTGTGCATGAGAAGGTGAGGAAGGTGAATCTGTCTGTAAAGAGGAATGGATATTGTTCTGCCTGTTGGAGTAGTACCTTGTATAGTAAAATATTTGTCAAGAGTAAGGAAATAGTCTCTGCTCTAGAAAGAATTAAGTGCTGAGCACAGAACTGGGGAAGGAGCTTATGTGTTGAGCTAGTGTGCTAGTGCATAGTGCAGAGCTGTATTTTTAAGGCTAGTCCTCTCTGAATATGCCTTCAAGATTTAAAAGTTTCCAATATGAAATGTCTTCCTGTTTTTAGCTAACACTGCTCCAAGCTTTGAGCAATTGTTGGGTTTTGGCTTTTTTTGTAACGCAAGAGTGGTTCGGTTTGATGTTTTCAGCTTTTCTACTTCTATCCTTATTTGTCCATCTCTTTCTGTCTTTTTCATAACAACAATTCAAAAAAAGCTCCAAGGAAATGAAATAATAATAATACCCTTCTATGTTAATGCAAATTTAAAGTCATTTGTATACATGGCATAAGGCAGGAAATGCAAGTTTTCTCACATCAACATTAATATTGTCATAAAAACCAGGTGGTGGTGTTGCAAAATGTCAGTCCTACCTGGGTTTTCTCAGTATTTTTCCTAAAGCCACAGTTCATGGCTTTCTAGAATTAGGTGAATATCTGGTCCTCCCAAATGGAAGAAAAAATTTAGGAACTTGAGCAAAAAAAAAAAAGATTTAAAACTTGAAAAGATGACATGTGACTATTAGTTTGTAATAGATTTTTTTTTTTTTTTTTAGAATAACTTTGTGACCTTTAAGTCCTGAGTCCTGATTTTTTTGAATTCTGGATCTGACATTCCTGGAGTAGTCTGAAGCAGAAAGCCACTCCTGGCAGGGCAGACGGACCCAGACACCACACGTCTACCATGGTGCGTGCTCTGTGAGTGGGCCTAGTGTAAAAATGAAATTTAATATTGCCCTGTGCTAAAAGCCAGGGGAAGAGAGACATTCACTGGACAGGCTGGGCTCTCAGCGCAGTCACCAGGACAGGAGTCCTTCCTTCCTTCCACTACACTCCCTGGGTATATGGTCAGCTTTTGCGTCAGCCCTCGCCCCATCTCTGCAGAGGCTGCTGGCTGGGGGTGAGGAGATGCGATGGCCCCGCAGCTGGCCAGCATCAGTGCTGCTGTCAGCAGCAACCACTAGCCTGGAGCACACACTGCTCCTGTACGCAGTAAAAGCCAAGTCCCAGCATGGCTCCCTGGCCCAATCTGTTGAAGACAGTAAGTCTCCATGAGCAGGGAGCTATTGTCTTTGCTCCCCTTGATAATTACAAATACATTTCATGTATGATGTCTGTGGAATTCATGCAGCAGTGCAGACCTTAGTGTTTCCTGGTACTTCTAAGTTCTCAGCATTAGCTTTGCATTCCTCTAGGACGGTCTATCTCTTCCCTTCGTCGCTGCAGTTTCAATACAGCAGGAAATCCTCTTTTGGGCCCAGTCATCACTGTCTCCTCCTTCCTCTTCCAGCCCCACACTTGAGCAATCCTGTTCCTTGATTGCTATCTAAATTGTCCTTATCATATGCCAGACACTGAAGGGGAGGTGCAAGGCGTCATTTCCTGCAGGGCAATGCCAGGCATATAACATATGCTAGACATCTACAGGCAGATGGGGTTGGTTAGGGCCAGTGAAGCATGAAAAAACAGGGGATTTGGTAGGAAGAGGCTAAAGAACTCCACAAACTGGTTGAATGCCATATCCCAAGCAATGTTAACAGCTCATTAACATTCCCTGCAGGGCTGGCAGGTCAGAACAGGAGGTCAAAAAAATTAAGAACTATTTTCTTAAGGAAACAGGAGGTAAAGAGGGTTAGATACATACAGCTGGTGTAGGACACAATGTAAGAGTTGGTCTGAGAGAAGGCAAAGGGGAATGCTTCGTCTCAGTCTCTGCCTGCTTAACT
Organism: Athene cunicularia; assembly: GCF_003259725.1. Lineage (NCBI taxonomy): Eukaryota > Metazoa > Chordata > Aves > Strigiformes > Strigidae > Athene > Athene cunicularia. Next base: position 10,936,435 of record NW_020799125.1, on the reverse strand, counting down.
AGGACCAACCATCTGTCCATTTTCTACCTGGGATTCTCCCCATGCTGAGCTGAAACTTGCTTTATTATTCAAAAGCAAACTTGCCCAATGGCACAAGATGTTGGAAGGCAGCTGATTCGTGACCTAGCCAAAGACATCGGGAGGAGGGAGCGAGGTTTTCCTTTGAACCAGGCTCTGTAAGCATATGGTAGGCCTTGTACTTCAGGACGTGATCCATATGCTGCTCTTCAGTGCCCATATGCTTTCTATATTTTCTGTATTTATTTATTTTAATCAGGATTGAGTCTGTGATCTTGATTTTCCTTTTGCTGCTGGCTGTAATTATATTTGGTTGTGCTACTGGAGGTAAGGCAACAAGGTTAAAAATGAACACCAGAGTGTTCAGTTGTGTCCTTTTAACATTGTCTTGTCCTGTGCATTTTGTGGAGAGAACTCCATTCCGGACTAACAGTCTCTAATGCTGTTAGTTTACATTTCATCTTCTTGTTGCAGTATGGGAATGAAGTTTCATTGACTCGAGGTCAGAGGAGAGACAAGCTCCAACAATAGAATTCTACAAACATTAACTGATACTTGCTGTTTCTTGTGGAGTTAGAGGCTATAAATCAGTGTATTCTTATGTCACTGGAAAAGCAGTGGGATTGAAAAAGCAACTCCAGTCTCTGTCTCCAACCAGCATGGCAGAATTTGACCTAAGATAGTTAAGATTTATAGGTACAAGGAAGAACCATCAGCCATTCTCTTTATCTTCCTTTACTAATATGGGGATATTTTGACTTCAGTAGGGCAGTATTTCCCAGTCTCTTTAGCTGAACCCTTCCTGACTACATGGTGATGACAGATATGGCTCCTTACAACCCAAACCAAGCAAGAACAGTGCTGTTGAGAGCCCACCTCTGCTCTGCAGACCCGACCACAGAGGGGGCACCGCAGCCAGGGACTGTTAGCCTGACCCAAACCAAGAGGGGCAACACCTACTGAGCACAACAGTGGGGCTGTCCCGGCCCGCTGTAACTGTGTACAGGATCCAGCAGCACTGTAACTCTGTTAGTGCCTGTTCCCTCCTCCCCTGCTCCTGCAGGGATGCCCCTTATGTTCCTTGTGCAGCCCTACAGCAGGAATAAAGGGCTGTCGGCGTAGCAAGCCCCCTCCCTAACGTGTCCAGCCCATACCCGTCTGCAGAATGTCTATCATGTGCTAAAACAAAGTATTTAAGAGTTTGTAGGCACTAACAGGTATTTAGAAAAAAGAAAAGATGCATTGTCCGAAAAGAAGAGCTGCATTTTCACGTATTTAGTTTTTCAGCCTGCAAGAAGTCTTGCTTTCATACTGCCTGCTGGACAGCCAGCGCTAAAAACAAAGTCATGTCTCACAGTCAAAGGGATATATGGCCCAATTATTTTAACCATGTGGTTTTTGTTTTCTCATGAACCTGCTAAAGGATAATAGTGGAATGTGATTTCTTTTTCATTTCTGCCTTTTTATCTGTATAGAAGAATAATTCCTGACAAAATAATTCCTCTTTGATTTTGTGATACTGGAGGGGAGGTATTGGGTTTTATGGTATACTTTTTTTCTGTGGGAAAGAATTCACTATTCTATGGGTCTAGCATTAATGAAACCATACTTTTTTTGAGGATTCACACCAGTAATGAAATACGTATTCCTCACTTTTCATTGCATAGAAATAGCAAATGAGCAGACTGTGTATTTCCTGCATGAAGGGATAACATCTGCATATTATTGGGGAATAGTTAAGTTCTTTATCACTGTGTAATAACTCACATTAAGGTTATTTGGAATCAATGACAGTTTTCTATGAGCAAAAACTGTCCTGGCTTCTTAAAGTCTTTATTGCTGGTGTGTTTTACCACCACAAAATTCTTAGACGCTGAGAAGATCTTATGATGTCAAGGGCTTGGGACAAAACAAGGGCTTTCTTGCAAGAACCATCTCAAATCTTCATTTAAATCTGGTTCTGAAAAAATTTCAGGTAAGGACAATTTAGAAATATTTTTCCATAAATACTTTTTGATTTCTTATTTGTTATTACTGGAAAACTAGAAGTGTCAAAATACTGCATGGGAATCTGTTGTTTCTGATCTCAAAAGGAAGCAGGGAATGCTATAAACCTTGCAGGAGAGCTTGGTTTTGTGAGCATTTGGAGATCTTTTTCCAGAATGAAGCTTTAGGAAGAAAACTATTCAGAGATTTCTACTGAAGGCCTTTTGGTAGAGAATAAAGTTTTTAAAAATCAAAGATTTTGCAAGGGAGGTATAACATGATCCTTTCAGGAGAATGGGAACCACGTGGCAGTGAACTCCAACTCTTGCAAGGCATCACAATGTATGAAGATGCACTTCAGAGTTGAATGCAATCCAAATTGGTTCTAACAGGGGATATAAAAATGCTTTGTGTTAACAACAACAAAATTTCTACTTGCTCCGGTAGAAATTGTATTGGAGTGCACTTCTCTATCCTTTTCCCTTGATAAATACTATTATTTTCATCTCAGTTGGGGAGGAGAATCAAATGAAGAATTACTGAAGTTTTCATCGCACATGAATTCCAGTGTTTAATGAACTCCAGTTAGGAAAGAGCCTTTCAACAGAAAATGTAGGAAGGGATATGCATTTCAGATATTCCAAGGTTCAGTCATTTCTCTACTTTAGAATTTATCACATTAATATAGGGTCTCATTTATTAATTTTAACACTTTCCGAGTTGTAGATTGGAAACCAAGTATTTTAGGTTATCATAAGCTAATTCTCTGGGCAGTCTTTCCTTTCTGTCATAAGCAGCTGGGGAACGTGACAGCCTCACTTGGCTTTTCCAACATGGGGAGTTAGGCTCCGCTTTCTTAACCTGTGCAAGCCTCAGGCTGCTGTCAAATCAATTGCTGATAATGACAGTAATTGTTGCTCTACTGAGGCTTAAATGACAGTCTTTCTTATAGTTCTGGAAAGAACATCGTTACCTTGCAACATATTCTAAAAGACATTTTGACTCTCCTGGAGAAGCCATGGAAAGTACCTGTGTGTTTTATGGCAAGCTTTGGATGGGGGTTTCCAAGCATAAATAGACAATAGAGGGCAAAACCAGTCTTGACTGGATTTTAAGAATCCATGTGAGTCAGGGTATGTCCTTGATAGGAAGGAGAAATAAGCAAGATGGTGAATGGTTGCTTGAATGTGTTGCTTGCGTGCTGAGCAAACTGTTATTGGTCAGAAGTGATTTGGCACTCTGGGCTCCAGGTAAGTGTGGAGCAGAGTAACACCTGCATTGTACAGCTTCAGGGAAACCTGAAGAACTGGGACTGGGCAAGAAGAGGGGAAGCTGTGAGACCTAGACCCCATCTCTCTGGATGGGAAATACTATCATTTTCTCTTTGTTCTCCTAGTGAAATTTCAGTGCATCTGTCATTATCTTTTCTTTCACTGTTTAAATGATAAGAACTAAACAGATCTGAAAATGTCTCCTGCATTGTGCAGCCATGAGCTTTGATTCACACTTCCTTTAATTCACTGCTGTGAAAAATGGGCTGGCATCCTACTGTGAATTTAAATACTCCCAACCCAGGAATAAATGGGTCCCATGGCTCATTTATCTTTCAGCTATTAATTAATAGTGGTTAATTGTAGTTATGAACTGCAGCATTCCAGTCTCCAGCATCCATACATTTTATTTAATATATTCTGATTAAGGTGGAGTCAGCGAGTTGGAGAATAATTAAACCAGCTCCTTGCCATCAGCTTCTTACAAAATTTCAGCTTCCTCATGAGTTTGTAAGATAATTGCATCTGCCTCTTTAGAGAGAGAGTTGTTTTGGGACTGAAGTATAGCAAACCCTGTGAGAAGATCCATTTGAACATGGTACTCCTTTGCCTGCCCTTGATGTCACAGACTAACCTCTTAGAGCCTTTGCCAGCATTGCAGTAATAGAATAACACTGCACATCTGCAGTCTTTGTTCTAGACTCAGAGGATGAGAACAGTCTCAACTCTTACATCTATCCCTCCTTTATGCAAAGTAGTTGATAATATGAGTAGGACAATACATGTCCATGAGTCTACACTTGGAGATAATTCCATGAGTGTGTTCTTCTGTAGTAACTTTCTGAAACCTGTTGCTACCCCAGAAAGGGTGGATCATAGAACAGGGCTAGGAGGGTAGTTTGCCTAGATGGACAGCATTTTCTTAATTCAGAATACACATTTCTTTTTTTTCTGGAGACATATAAATAATATTTTTCTGTGCTTTATTGAGATTTTGTTTATTGGTGTTGTAAGAAGTAGATTTTAGGCTGATGGAGATACAGAATGTCATTTATTTGAATGTTTATTAGTGAGCTTTGGTTTCAAAGCTAACATCCCCCAAGTTTTATTTTGAGTGTAGACCTATGTTTGAGTCACTTTGTGTAGCTCTAGGCAAAGTGGGGGTCCATGAAGACTGGCAGGTGTTAAGGCACATACATTGCAAGCTTTCAGGCCTGTTTCCTGAGAGACTTCCTCCTGAAGGCAGCTATTGTTCGTTTAAGAGAAAGCCATATCCACTCTGCTCCCAGTGGCATCCTGAAACATAACTTGCAACGCAAGAAAAAATGATGACTCTAAAATTGATTTGATGATAAAGCTTCTCCCCACCACTCCTAAATGCTTGCGGCTGAGCTCTGGCATAGAGATGTCCTGTTGGAAATTGAACTTCGTTCTTCTGTACTTTGGTGGGAACCCTGTGTTCAAGATAAACATGCTATGCTCTTTGAAGTCGTTTGCTCATCAAAAGCACAGTTACTTTGTTTGTATTATGCTTGATACTCCCGTGAGATGTAGTTCAATTTATGGTATAAAATCTTGGCAAGAGGAAGGCAGCTTACAAAAACAAGAAAATCCCCCCCAAACAAAACAAACCCCCCCTTTACACTGCTGGGAAGGTGGGAATATTGTCCTCAGAGTCCATCATGTTTCTTTTCATAGCATTTAGTGGTTTTGCTTGTAGTTTTCTGTAGTTTATATGAAAAGTCTTCCATATGTCTCCCATACTTTCCAGAGTCTTTTGGGGTAAGCTACATGTAAATTCCCTTGAGATTTTAAACTGGGCTGGAGACTGTAGTGTGTTAATATGGTTGTTACTTCTTTTATGATCTTTGACTGTCATTGCTGTAGGAGTAAAAATCAACAATCGTTCGCTCCCTCTTTCTCTGCATCCCATAGGATGGACATTACTGATGTACCTTCGGTAGCTTTGAGATGGTTTCATTTCCTTCTATATTTGAAAATGTCCTTATACACAAATCCCGAGCTTGGTGAAATACATGTTGTAATTAGGGCATGAGGAAGCATCATGGAAACATGGCAGGATGGGAATAAGTACCGTTCCTCATGAAGGCACCGTCTGTCCTCACATGTGCTAGGGTACATGCACAGGTATCTATGACTAAAGGTATTTGAAATGTGTTTTTATTGAGCTCATATGGTTTGTTGCAGTTTTGCACAAAGAGAAGAGTGTGTTCTGTTCCACTGGCCCCCAACCTTCTGGAGTTGAACTTCACCTGGGAAATACCTGTCTGTCCCTTACCTATCTTCATCTCATGGACCTAATATGGATTGAACTAAGGTTGGGTTTTGGAAGCACAGTGTGCTTCACCTGCAGTATGCTTGTTGTCACAACTGGGGGTTCACTTCACTGGCTCATAACTGCTTTTCTCAGGTTTTTTGTGTTTTTTTAATTTTATTTTATTTTTTATTCAAACTTAAATGGAGCCTTCTAGGAATCTTCTTGTGTGAACTGTGCCATCTGAGTTGCAAGGACATAATTTTCTGAGACAGACAATTTAGCATCCACAACTTAATGGAATTTGAGTTAGTCTAGCAAGCTTTGCTAGTGGAAACCCTAGTTTAGACCTTTTTCCCCCCAATCATAACTTGAAAAAACAAAAAAAACCAACCAAAAAAGTTTTAGAAATAAGCCATAGTAATGAACTCCTCACTCTAAAATGTAAATTGTTTTGTGCAAATATAATCACAGAATCTCCAAGCGTGACGAATCTGTGAGTACTATCAATTTATAGCAAGCGATGTACCATATACATAAATATGTATATTTATATACATTACAAGTAGGTAAAAATGCTTTCTGATCAATCATAGCTGAATTGAGGGAAGTTTGTCATGACTTGCTAAATGCCCAAAGAAAATAGGAAAGGAATATGACTTTTTTTTTTTTTTTTTTTTTTTTTTTTTTTTTTTTATGGTCTGTTTTCTTTGAGAGAAGTGTTATATTCCCTGTTTGTCTTTCTAGTCTCCATTAATGATAATTGATACATCTGAAGAAGTACTGGTAAATTAAATATAATTTTAAGCTTCTGCATTTCCTCCTGAGAACCTTAAAGTAATTTGCTTTTAGTAAAGAATTAAAGAAGGATGCCACTGTTACGAAAATGGCCATCATTGTAACGATGATAATTTTTTAAAAGGAGAGACATCTAAATCATAGAAAAGCTAAGCTCAGGACTTTCAGAGCACTTTAAGTACATCATTTTTGTGGTTGCTTGCCTTGAGGTTGCTTAATGTAGTCATCTAAAATTCAAGGCTCCTAAAATCACTCCATGAAATCACTCCATCACTACGTGGATTTTGCCCAAGATCACAGTGGGAGTCTGTAATAATGCTGGGCCCAGAACCTACATGCTGATTCTGACCCTGCTTAAGCTAATCTTAAATCTTCTGTAGTTATTAATGTCAGTAGATTTACTTCTGATACAATGTTACTGTCACTAAGGTTATACTTCAGATTTCCAGACTTTGCATCCTGTGCTTTAGCTCAGCAGAAAATAATTCTTTTTCCATATGCTTTTTTTTGGATGAGCCTTAAAATCAGATGCTTATCTCAGTCTCTTCTTTTGGCAAAAGTGAACTGGAAATCCCAGCTGGAGTTTTCTGTTCTGGTTGTGTCAGAGATGTCTCAGGAGCAGCTTGCTTTGCAGTGTTTCAGTGCTGCTCGTTCTGCTCCCATTCACCCATTCGGGAAGTACAAAACAAAGTTTACATTCTGGTGTTTCAGACTTAAAAATATTCTACTTGATTGGTTTAGTGGTGGCTGAAACCACTCATATTTTTAAAGTAGTGATGCATAGCTGGAGGTGAGTTCACAAATTATTTTTATGTTTTCTGTGTATTTCCCCACTTCAGTACCAAAGGTTGGATTTTATTTGGTAATACCTGATACAGCTCGTAAGTTCACTCTCTGTCATCTGGCAGTCAACACAGGGCATTATGCATAAAACTGTTCTGTCTTTCTCATTCTATCTTTATTGCTGTGTGCATGCACTGGTAGTGATGGTGCAAGGAAGTAGAATTCAGTTGCATACACGCTTCAGGTTTTAGCTGCTTGTTCGTAAAACTATCCCTTTTCAGGCAGATTTGACTTACCGCTTGCCTAACCATGAGTTTCGCAGTTACTGTTATGGTCTTACTCATTAATTGAAATACCCTATATCAAGAATGCATCCTCTCTCCTATGTAAGAGAAGTGCTCAGGTTTTTTTCTGTGCTTCATAGCTGTGGTTCCAGTGCAAGGGAGCTGAGAGAATGTTCTACTTTTGCAAGCAAACTTCACTGATGATTTAACTAAAGGTAATTTTTTAGATTCTTTCAGAAGCAAGTCTTTACATCTTCAGCAAGATAAAATCTTGGTTTGTCCTCAGGTGTTTGTATTGACATATAGTTGGCTATGAGAACAACCACATGTATTGTACTAATGGGAGACAGCACTGGATAGCCTGGCTCACTCCATGAAACTGTGTGTATGGTCTGGTTTGTGCTAGCATCTCAGCTTGTTTTATTTTGTGTGTCATCTTGGAGGGAGCTGGCCCTGATAATAAGAGATGGTGGAAAAGGGTTCACAGAGAAGAACAAATGAAAGTTTCCTATCTTCTGTTCGTATAGACTGGTTTTGGACAAGTGCATTTCCTGAGATGTGTACCGTACGTAAGTACTCTCTAAAGATGGTTATTCTTTAGTGTTGTGACTTCGAGAACAAATACGGTATTGTTGAGTTGGATGAGCTGCAGGTGTTTTCCCCTTTCTTTGTTCAGTATTTCTTAATTTCTACATTCATGTTTCAGTCCTATGTTTTTATTTGCATGTGACATCAAACAGACTTTCTGGTTCTGTACTGTCAATGAAAATCAGGATTCACCTGTGAGTCGGTAGACACAGAGTTAAATCAGGAGGCAATAACAAAAAAACCTTTGCCTACTATTGAGGGGTTAATTAAATACTCAGCTATGAGAGAGGCTGGAGGCCTTTAGGACCCTTTCCTCAGGGTCTTCCCAACCTTGGGTGAAGGGACTCTCCTGTCTTCCTCTTCTGCCAGAGAGGGCAGGTGTGGCAGCATATGGTCTCTTGTTCTGCCATTCCTGAGGGATCAGCATAAAAACCAGAGGAGGCTTCAGAAGCTGGATCACATGTTTTTGTGGGTTGACTAGTCCTCCAGCACCTTTGGCTTGCGAGGTTCCCCAGTAAAAGTGGTGTGAGCAGAACTAAGCAAACAGTGATTCTTGCTTCATGGCAACGATTTCCATGGCTCACAAGCTTTCAGGGTATGGGTAATTAAAAAAAAATATTTTTGTTTTAAAAGAAGGTTTAGAATCTGACCTGTTTGTTTGATTGTGGAAATTAGGATCGCACTCATGTTGCCAATACCTTAATTTGTTGTCCTGGAACTTCAGGTTTTCAAACAGCTTCTCAGTTGGCTGAAAAGCATCTTTGTTTGTTGTCCTCCAGTGCCTGCCATGAGGCCCATCCACTCCTGGCTGCAGTGAGAGGCTTCGGGACTGTTGGGGGGTTTTGATGCTGTGTTCGTGTCGTGAAAAGGGGGGGATATTCACAGCCTCATGTTGTCACCGGCTGCCCTGTCCTGCCTTCCTCTTCCTTGTCAGTTCATTTAGCTAATTCCTTCCCTCTTAAATTACTCCCTTCTGCTTAACAGCTTTCACAACTTGTTTGCAACCACCCGCAGTCACTGTGGTTGTGTATTCTTTTCTGAGGATGTATTAGGCTGTTTATTTAGGCTGAAAGTTGCTAAGGGAAGGTTTGCAACTGTGTTTTCATGTTGTCTAGCACAAACAGAGCCTGACCATTGTTTATTTCAAAATGCACTGCGATAGAAACAATTCATGGTGCATGCATTAATCAAAAAAAGTTATATCACGGTTGCGACTGAATCCCTTTATTAAGTTGTTGTGCCCCAACACCCTGTGAATGGGCCAGAGAAAGGCAAATGAGGCCTACAGCAGCTTCAACACACGGCACAGTAATTGGTGCTTTGAAGAGAACATTTCACCTGCTCCCTCCTCCTTGCTCGTTCCCACCAGTGTCTCTGCTTAAAGCTTGGACTCAGGGCTCCAATCAAGCGAGCACCCAAATTCCTAGAGGTACCATTTTGCAGCAATATGAGCCTAATTGTTTCTAGATTGAATATTTTCATGGGATATCAGTCTCAGTGTTCCTGGAATTAGCATGTTCACTGAAGGATTGAAGATGCTTATCGGGCCCGACAGCTTTAGTGTCAGCGGGATCATCGACAGCTCTGTGAAACTTAGCTGGGCTGGCGACAATATTTATTTATGCAGAATGGAGACATATGGCCAGAATCATCCGCTCCCTTTCCTCAGTAATTAAAACATCTGGGAGCACAAAAGGGCTGTAAGAAGAAAAAAAACCCTCTCTCTGCTAAATAAAACAGGAGCATGGTGCCTTTACATAATTGCCAAGGCTTTCTTGTGCAGTCGTGGTGGGGTCTCTGGAGGACCAACCTTCTCTAATGTTTTTTGAATGTGTGACGGTCAATAGAAATGCAACTGAACTGAGCACAGTGTTCAAACTTTTTACTAATATTGCATCTTTCTTTATTTTCCAAAGGATGGATTTTAATGCTCCTGAGAGGAATTGGGGACTATTTAAAGAATAGCAAAAGCATACTGAAGTCATCAGCTGTTTTACAGACCATGATTACACAGTGATAGCTTTCTCTGGAGTATTCTGCAGATACATCTTTGATAAACAGTATTTCACTGAGAGCTTTGAGGTTCAAATTCAGACTAGGTCAGTATGATGACAACTGTTATCATTTGATGAATATTCAGTACAGTGTGTGAAGTGTGTTTAATACAGTTTTATGTCATTTTTAGAGATTAGGTGTCCCAAACACAAAGCCATCACAAAATGAAGTAATTTTCTAACTTCTTGGCCCTTGCGAAATCCCCAGCTGAGCTGTACGCTCTCAGCCTTGCAGGGTTGGACTTCAGAGGAGGGATCTTATTTTTGATATATGATACTTTTATATCCTAAAATCTGTCATCTGCAGAGATGGGTAGCCATTTTGAGAGTTACTGTTGTTTTATTATACACAGGGCTCACACTGTGCTGCTTTGTAGGGACTTTACTTATGTCTTTTTTTTTTTTTTTTTTTTTTTGGTCTTCAAGTACCCAAATAACATCCCACCCATGTTTTTCTGGCAGCAGTGAATTTACCCTCACAATATCTCCTGTGGGAAGAATGAGAAACTGAGGCAAAGAGATGGAATAGAATTAGCCCACAAACATGTAAGAAGTGTGTGGCTAACCTGGAAATTGAATTTGTGTTTTGAAACCACAGCCGAGCAGTATGCAGTGCTCCCAGCAAGGAACCTGACTAGAGGGTCATCACGACTTTTTATGATCCTAAAATCTGTGCAAGTAAAAAAGCTGCTGCCATTGAGGAGGGATAGAACAGCCTAGTTCTGTGAAAAGTGCTCGTTTGTCAGTCCCAGTCTGTGAGATCTGCACCTGTGTGTGAAAAACAGAGTTGGGCCAAGTGAAGAGTGAGCTGGTAACGGGGTGATTAGTGCACTCAACTGCTGCATGGGCTGGGGTTCAGATCTCCTCCCTGCCTGGTTTAGAGAAGCAGCTTGGTGCTGTCTCCTCCATAACTGAGATGAGAATACTAGCTCCTTTCCTGTTTGCTCTTAGGTGTCTTCTCTGCTTAAAAACATTTTCAAGAAGTTACAATATTGAGTACCTGTGCCTCCAGTGCTGTGGGAAGCTTCTGGCAGTGATACAGCAGCAGCTGCCTGGCATCTAGAGATTCTGCTTTTTATAACTGCTCTGAGGCAAGGACTTCCCTGCAGGCAGTTGTGGGGCTGCAGTTTGTCGCTGTGTGAAGTGGCATCTCCTGCCTCTGGTCTCTCTTTTTGAACCATGTGTGGCAGTGCCTAAAGCAGCTTCAGCTTGCCAGGACTTGTTCTTGTGGAGCAGGATGAGGTATGGCCCAGGGTTCGTGAAATGGCGATAAACTTGATGGCTTCAGTTTTTACGTGGGCTTGTAAGGAAGGATGTGGGATGAAACGTTGATTTAGGGAGGTGGGTAAAATGTCAAGAGAAGCAGTGATGAGGAGAAGAACATGAAGTTCTTTATTGTGAATTTAGGAAAAAGCATGGGACCCTAGCAGCAGGGTGCTGCTGGTATTTAGTTTGCTCTTGACACTGACTATTGCTTCCAGCAGTACCCAAGCAAACTAAATTGGGAGCCATTGGCAGTAATATCCAGACTAGCTTTAATATAGTACTGGAAGCCTCTGCAGTGCAGCACACCTGCACTAATTTAGCTCTTTGTCAATAAAATTAGCTCTTGTGCAGTGCTGTGATGTTTCCAGTAACTGAACTGGCTTGTTGACCTGGCTGGGTCATGGCGTGCTGCATTGTGTTTTGGGCAGTACAGCTTGGCTCAGAAGTGAGGCATGTAAGGAGGGCAACATAGGGAATCTTACTGTTTGTCTTTCTGGTTTGTTATTCCTTCTGCAGGTACTTTATGGGTTCATCTAGCTGCAGGTAGCTAGTCCTGCACTGATGGCAGCTATTGCATTTCGTAGAATAACCCAGATAATGACAAGAAATTTTTTTCCTAAAGAAAATTTATCCCAGTAGAGGTCTAGTCCAATATATTTATATGACAAACAATTGAAGTCTTGGAAATGTCTAGCTAGCTCAAAGATTCAATTAAACCCAGCCCAGTTCTAGGTGTACTTCCTAATTAGAGTATTTGACATCCACACAGACATAAATATTTATGCTTGGTAGAACCTATCCCAAACAGCAAAACAAATTACTCTGACAACATGGAAAACATGAATGCTCTCCATGTGATGGCTCTATTATCTGCACTAATAGCTTAAGTTTCAGCAGGTGTCATTTTACAAACTGTGGAAGAAGCTGTCAGATGTGTTTGGAAGAGGCTGATGCTGTGAGGGAAGGTGCTAGTTTTAGTGAGAATGGAACAAGAATTCTTCAAGCAGCACCTTGGGCCCAATTCTGCCCTCACTGCCTTAGGCTCAGAAAGCTGACACTGGTGTCCTTTTACTCTGCCTGTGCATCACAAGGACCCTGACAGTGCACACAACTGATGCAACAGATTGTTTTTACCTTGGGAATTGCATGGAAGTGTTTGTTTGGTGGGTTCCACGTTGCTGTCTCTCACGCTGTAGCCAACACCCCCATTTAGATGCATGTTCTGTTTCCATGTTCCCTGGCTTCCAAACAAATCCTGAAACCATCCAGTCTCTAATAAATTCCAGTGTTATCAACCCATAATTCCTGCAACCCCACAGTCTAGTACAGACAAGCACTTAGCGAAATATTTAGGGGCTGTGTTTTGCTGCTTGCTTTGGAAGACGCAGTTGCTGGCATAGTGCAGTTCTTCTTAATTTATAGCATTAGTTAATTTGCCCTGGAGACTCAGGATTCTAAACTGTCCTAATTCTGTGCTTTAGGTCCTATCAAATGGCATAATGAGGGTGATCATGATTTAACATTCTTCTGGCTGGTGTAAACAAGGGATCTTGGATTCAGAAAGACCCCAGTGTTCAAACAAAAAAACAAATCTCAGAAGAAGGATTTGGAAACGAGATATATACAAGATTAGGTATTTCTGCTTTGTTTATCAGCCTTCATTTAACCCCTAATTTTTATTATCCCCAGGGCTTTACTGTTAAAAATGGGATTAAAAAAACAAGCCCAAAACTGGAGATGTCTCATAGAACAGAAGACACTTGCGTTTATTTTATTTATTTAGCAACGGACATCTATTTTTAAAGGAGTCAATAATCACTCACGTCCCTGCTTCCAAGCCGGAAGAACACTGATCATAAATAGTGTAATAGATTTGGTGCCAGGTGAGCATCTACATATTTATTCCATTTACCTCCCTTTGCGCTGGTGCTTTTCCAGGGCCTCAGAAAACCAACCATCTTCCCATCCTCCCCTCTGCTTCTGCAGTTGCTTACGGAGCTGCCACCCCTTTATCCCACCCACCTTGGTTGTTCCCTGCACAAATATCCTGACCTCTGGAATCGGCCTCTGGTCCACGTAGGAGACCATGAGCACTGCAGGCTTGGAGCACGGCCATGGAGAGGGGTGAGATGGGGATTCTCTTCAGGGGGAACTCTAGTTGTGTGCCTTTTCCCCAGGCAGATCTCCATTTGAAAGAACACAGTATATAGACCCCTGTGGAGATGTTTATCAGACTGCAAATGGTAGGATGGAGGAACCCGCACAGGCTTACCGCAGACAGCGTTTATAGGACTTGTTACTTGGGAGAGAAGCCCATATTTACACTCCATGGCTGTGTAGCTGGTTAGTGTTAACATTGCTTCTGTGAGCATAGGGGGAATTGTAGTAAATCTTCTAAGAATGGAGAGCTAGTTTCATCTTGTTTGACACATTGTTTCCTGATAAGAGCTGCTGGGAAAATACTTCAGTTTTCTTGTCAGACCAAGCTTGCTGAGTTGCCAGGAGAGAATCTGAATCCACAAGGTCCCAAAAAGAAATTTCAAACAGCCAGGCTGTGGAGGGAATAAAAAGGGCAGCTTTCTGAAGTACGTGCAACTGTAAAAAATATATGGCTCTGCCTGACGAAGAAAGGCAAAGCTTATAATTTTCTCCATGATTCCTGGTTTATGCCTGTTGCTGGTTGCCCCCAGTTGTGGCTGTGTGTGGGCTGCAACATGCAGGTGGGGCTGAGCATCTGAGCTGCTTGGTGCTGGCTGAAACGTGTAGTAGCCAAAAACTGCACACATGGGACTTGCTCCTGTGGGGAAACTTTGGAGGGTCGACGTGACTCAAAGGATGCTGTGTAGTTAAAGGCCTACGAGAAAGAGGACACGAAACAGCTACAGGGATGTTCTTTTTTTTGGCTGAAGGGGTTTGTGTTCATTGCAGCTTTGTCCTGCTGCAAATCTGTTCCTTATGTTGTAGTTGCTGTTGGTGTTTCCATGCATCCGGATTCTCTGATAATCCCACTGATGCTTCATGGAATTACAGTCTGTATTGCAAATACCATTGTTTTGGAAAGTGTGTGTGCATGTGTGTGACAGCAAGCATGGAGTCTTCTGTTCTGAAGCCCCAAAGCCTGGATAATTCCTGAGCTCTTTTTGTGTGGATGAAGTCAAACTTCAGTCTAGTTTTTGGAGGAAAACCCACATTAAAATTTTATGTCAACCTATGTTGCAAACCACAGACTGTGCATGGGCTCGACATGACATGATTACTATTTTTTTGCCTGAAGTCCTTTCAGAGTCTGAAATTCAAGGGTTGCAAGCTCAGATAAAATAAAACAGACTTCCCATGAACCACAGTGAACTGAAGCCGCCTATTTTCAGCAAAACTCACAGTGGGTTGGTTCAGCCCTGAACTTCACTGGCTCCAGCAGAGGTAGAACATTTGCTGTAAAACTGCTGTGGGTGTTTATTTTTAGCATCTCTGAAAATCCATCCATGAGCATAGGTGTCTAGCAAAGATTTATTTGCCACCTGAACTGAAAAGTATATCCTGTATATGCACATGAAATAAAAACATGAGTGCAGAGAGTGGTATGTTTGTATCATTTTATCTGCGTGAAGTGGGAATTATCTCTACTTACCTTTCTGTTCACTGTGAACATTTCTTTTCAATCTGAATGTCTTCTTGCCAGAAACAATAAGCACTTGTGGAAGAGCACACTTGTGACAGACACACACAGTGACAAACTTTTAAAAAATACATGTCTCTAATTTTCTGAGCAGCTGTTTAAAAGTAGATACATGTCAAAAATTACCCTAGTGATGTCAGCTCAGCCTTTTGCATTTTTCACTACCTGTCCCTGGGCAAATTCCGATCCATCGCCCTGCACAATGAGATGCGTTCCTTCTACAAATTAAAGTAGTTAAACAAAATGGGAGCTTGAATAAAAAAGTTTATAAATTAGCTATGAAGTTCTGTAAACATGTTTGGTGCTTTTTTTTTTTTTTTTTTTTAGATTTAATTGCAGCTCTAAATGTTTAATTCAGAGATTTCAACAGCAGACATAGCTGAGGGTTCTGATGGGGCTGCTGCAGCACAGCCTCCTGTCTGTCAAATGGACAGTGCTCCCAGAAAGAGCAACCCAGATCCCCAGAAGACATCTATGTCAAATTGATGATGAACTTGGCTGGCATCTTAGAAGGATCTTGAGATGACAAGATTAACCCTCAAATGCCCTGGGAGGCAAAGGGCATGCCATTTGAAAAGAGGGGCACACACATGACTTGGTGGATGGAAAAAGCTGCCAGGCTCAGCTAAATGCAAGTCTTCTATCACAAATGGTAATTTAAAACTGGGGGAGGGGATGCGATTAATTCTGTCGGCTCTCGGTGTTTTTTCTTGGGGGGGGTGGTGGTGGTGGTATGCTTTTTCTAGAAAGTATTTGCTATGAAAATAACCACTGTGGAGTGCTTCATGGAAGCTACAGGCTGTGTAACATTTTTCAGGCATTATCTTGGGAGGTCTCAAGCATCTTCTTGCTTTTCTGCCTAACTGTAGAAATCCTTCATAGCAGGCACTTGGTGCTACTGTGGTGCTGTCGGATACTAATGAACCACCTTAAAAATTCAACAGTAGGTCCTTGATGTTTCCCTGGAGAAAAAAAATAAACATGAAAGACAGACACTTGCCCTGATAGTGAAGGGGGAGCAGTTGGCTCTGTTTGAATCTGTGTGGTAATTACTGCTACCGTAGCGTCAGCAGTGTGACTCCTGTAATGGAAAGAGCCAGTTCTTCCACTGGTGTATACTGGTGGGTCTCTGCTGCAGTCGGCAGAGCAAGATTTATTTACACCAGAGGAAGAGCTGACCTTCATAAATTGTAAACAGTCCTTGACAGAAATATGTACCTATGGCCTTGTCAGCTCTCAAAGGTTTTGTCAGCGTTGGTCTACTGGTAAACGTATTGGCAAACTTCCTCTAGCAAAGCTAGCAAAATTTTGTCCTTCCTGGCCTCATATTCCAGCATGTCCTATTGCAGTAAGAAACCTAAAGGGCCATCTGACCAAGAGTGAATTTTGCTTTTGTGACTGCATCCATGGCGTAGTTATGTTGGTTAGAAATTGCACGTCACCGTTTCTCTGAGTGGCTGTATTAGCAAAGTTGAGCATTGTAGGCCTGACTTCGTGTATGTAATAACACCACCACCGGGAGGTAATTGACTGTCTCAGTGAATTTAACTTTATTCCCAAGGCATGCAAATATTTCTAGAGCCATGAAAAAAGCTTACATTCTGGACATAAATAGCTAATCTTGCTTGTAAACGTATTTTTAGATCTGACAAAGACGTAGACTGAGGCAAAGATTTTTGGATTTTCTCTCATAATATTCATAGGTCTCAGTTTGAAAATAGCCTTTTGAACCCAAATGTAAATTGTGTGCAAGTCATATTGCTAGTGGTGGTACGAGAGCATTACAGCCCCCTGTGCTCTCCCCTGCTTCTTGGCAATTAATCAAAGCGTGCTCAAAATTTTATAAGGGATCAAAATAGATATTTAATAGTGGATAAACACTAAGGGTATTTTATTCCTAAAAATGAGCAATAAATTCCCTAGAAATAGTCACTGAAAATGTAAAAAGTGTTTAATATCTATTAGGCAGAAGCTGATGGACCTCAAGATACTTTATTAACAATTAAGGAATATGGCTCCCACATACTGTTGTGATTGATATCAGTGACTCCATGTACAGATGTGAAATACTAATGGAGGCTTCAGTAGAAGAGTTAGGACTCTCCTGGGGATTTATCACATTGCTTTAGGCTGGTAAGAAGCAGAAGTTAGCAGCAAGTTGCAAAGACTGTCGCATTTTCTCACCTGCCTTGCATTCTTATTTAAGGGACAACAGTTCTATTGAAAAGTATGAAGAGGAAAGGCACTCTGAAAAGATAAACTTTTATGAAAAAATGCATTTGGAAAAATTTGAGGACATCTGAAGGCCAGGTGGGAGCTTTTAAAAGTAAAAATCCACTAAGCTTACAAGTTACATTTGGGGTTGCAGGCTGAGATGAGGCTTTGACAGAACTTAAACCTGTGAGTTGGGATGGTAAATGCAGCTCTACAGCTGTGAATGGCTCTTTGCAGCCTTTAGAGAGCCCTTCTTACAGTGTGGATGATGCCCAGGAGAATCGTGGCCATGACTGAGATCCAGGGGATGAATAGCAGCCACTTAAGATAAATGCTTCCTATCGGTCTGTTCAGTAGGATCATAAATACAGGTGACCAGCGTATTAGCCTTTGATCTAACTCTGTGTGAGGACATCCACCATCTTTGGGTTTGTCTGTCATTAATATCTCAAAATTCTAAACTGGCACAGACCACAGTGGTTTACAGCAAGTGAATTAGATCAATTAATTTCCAAAGCAAACCTAATGGGCATTTTAGAAGAGGATTTAATGTCTCATTTACTCTCTATAGCTATCTTGTTAAATGCCAATTAAGTATCTAAATATTTCTTACAACCTAAATGAATTACAGTATAGTAAGTAATAAATGATTACTAGTTTTTGCTGACATGTTGAAGTCTGCTGTTAACTTCAGAAAGTGAACATTAAATATTACTAACACACTTGTTTGTTCCAATGACATAATAATTCTTAATAACTGGATAATGTTCAAGTAACAGAATAACTGGAAGAATACAGACGTTTTTTTTTTGTCCCGTAGGTTAATGTCAACAAGGAAAAGTTCAGATTACCCTTAAGCCTCATATATTTGAATGTTTTTAAACTAATTTTTGCTCCTAAATTGTGCAAATACTTCTGTTTCTTCCAATTAGTTGCTGATATAATTAACCCCACTTTCACATGCAATTGCACAGCTAAACTGAAAATCTTTCAAACTGATGAAAATAATATTGTGGAATATAAGAGCACAGTAGCACAGATATCCTTTTCCAGGTGTACTTGGTGTCCTCCAAAAACATCTGTAATTTTTTTTTTTTATTTGCAGTGAGCCACAACAGAATATATATGAGCATGCAGGCACAAAAGAAATACTTGTAGGTGATTTCTCCCACCTCCCCCACGTTTATATTTGGGCTCCATTCTTTCTTTCTATTATTTGTGAACCATATGCAAACATCAAGGAAGTGATTTTTAATCATTCTTTTATCTTCAAAGAGAAAGAAATCTCACTTGTTGTTCTGGACAAACTTGTTTATGTCAGGATAAGAGGTGCATAAAACTGCAAAATCGTGCAAGCAGGGTCAGGTGGGGTGATGCAAAGGACAGGACTTTCATGTGCCTGTGCATTACCCATGGAATAAAATGTCAAGTGCACAGTTTCCACAATAACGTGCTGCTGATGTGTTTCGGACCTATTGCAAATGCGTATCGTTGCAGTGAAAGATGTTTCATTCTTCCAAGGCCAACCCAGGACTCGGTCCCTCTCACAAAGTGAACATCAATAAGTTAACTCTTCACAATGTGCTCCCTAAAGTTATGGCACCCCACTACTACCATGCGAGAACAGTCTCTGTTTTCCAGCAGGATGGAGTGTTGGCACTAGGTTTTTCAAGAGTGCTTCAGCACCTGAACTCAGTGGGTGAGTTTCCCCGGGTTGTGCTGAGCTGTCGCGGCGATGGGAGCTCTGCCAGGCACTAAGCTTTCTTACAGGCATGCCTACAGATTTATGTTCCTGTATGACTGCTGCTACAAAAACTGGCTTGTGGGTTTTTTCATGCTCAGTTCCCAGACTAGGGGCTCTTAAGAGTATTCTTTGGGTATTATTCCTAAGCAGTGTCTCCTATGCTGTATTAAAGAGAATGCAAAGGTGTTTTAGGAGTTGCTTTTTTTTTTTTTTTTTTTTTTTTTTTATTCGTAAAAGAAAGGAGGAAAATAGAAAAAGCAGCACACAAGCACTCAAACTGTGCAGCTCCCTAAGTGCTTTTTGTTCCAATTTATGAAACAAACAAAACAAAAAAATACCCTCCGAAGTTAAACTAATATGAAACAGCCCCAGCATTTGAACTTGTCGCACGAAGCTGGTTTAAATTTTAATGTGAGCTCTGGAGTAGATTTGTGTAAGGCAAGGTAAAGCAAGTCCCATGAAATATTGATTCTGTACATTTTCTTATGAATTTTTATACTCCAATTTAGTAAATTTTTCATCTTGCTTGCACTTAGAGGTTGCCTATAAAGTCGTTACTACCAATTGTATTAACTGTTGTAAATAAATCATCTTGGTTTGGGCTATTTGTATGAACATGGGCCGACAGGACCCGTTTTTGTTTGAGCTGTGGCATGTTATGACCTTAGTCTGAAAGGGCTAAAAAGGGATTATCAAAATTTAAAATCTGTCGTGGCACAGTGGCAGAGATGCAAAACCCATGAGCATCTGTCAGAAACAGGCATCTTCCTTTTACATTTCCCACCTGGGTCAGATAAAGCAGCACGGAGGACTCTCCAACAGAAAGGTTCTTTTCTGTTTCATGTCAGAAGAAAACTGGGGGGGTGACGTTACACCCTGTAGCCCTTATACCTGATCAGTGCATTGAAGACAGAAAAACTATAAAGGTTTGTACCACTTTGGGTGTAGTCTCACTTTACAAAAGAGTGTTTTCTTTAAAATGCTGTCTGAAAGGGAATATTGGAACATGTGATTTGGGGGAAATCCGTAGGTAAAGATTTTTCATTTGGCAGTTTCAGGCATCTAAATCCCAGTTCTCTCTATACCTAGAGCTTTATCTTGAGTTCAAATTAATATCCTCCATCAAACCTAGCTTAGAAATTCACACTGCCTCCTCATCTCTAATTATAACATATTAAGTGGGTAGGTAGGCAAGATTATGTTCTGCTACTTTGTGCCTCTATGCTGTGAAACATAGGTTTTCTGATGCCTTTCTTTTTAAAAGTATTTCAAAAAACCCTTCTAAAATATTAAATAACATTCAGCTGAAGATGCTTAATTATTTCTTTTCTATGAGGTATATCATTGGGAAGTTTGACTGCTTAACTGTTAATAGAAACGTAGCACTAGAGAGAGACTGTTTAAATGGTTTCCTTTATTAATCTTGAACTAATTTTCAAGGAATCTTTTTTTTTGTTTTGTTTTGTTTCTTATTTGTGTTTTTAATCCCCCTTTTCTGTTAAGACTGACTCGGCAAGTTTCAGCAAGATACTCTTCTAGGTTAAGGTTGGTCACGTCTGAACTCTGTTGTAGATGCAAGTGCAGGCTGTGCACTGTTAATATTGTGTATCTCTTTGGGTCGTAAATGTCAGCAATCATTTGATGAGGACCTGACCTGAAGAAAGTTTTTGCGTGTGCTTATACCCTGTAGTCTTGAGTGGTGCTTAAATAAGTCCTTAAAGCTAGAGTGTATGCTTCAGTGTTGTTCTGAAGATGGATGACATGAATGTGGCTTACTGTGGTTGATGTATAAATAAGAACAGATGGTTTTTCCAGATTCCAGTTAATGGTAATTAAAGTCTAATTTATTATTTTATTCAGAATAAATCTCCATTAAATTTCTGTTTTTGTAAATATTCTGAAACAACGCTTTTTTGAGATGCTGTCATGAAAATTTGGGCTATTTTGAAATGAGCCTTATGGCAATTTGACAACAAAGCATACCAGGTGCCCTTTTCCTGATTCTCTGTTGTCTGTGTATAATTTTCCAATCATTTTTTAGATCACCTACCTACAAATGAAGATAAGTTTATTTTCACATCATCACTAAACATAACTTGTTTCAGAAAATGATCTTGTTGGTAAAATAAATTCTTCAAGTATTTGGAGCAAGACAATTCATAACTGATGGAAATCCATTTAAAATGTTCAAATAATACCCTAACTTTACCTCTCCTATCCTAGCTTAGTCCTTCTCAAAAAAACAGCTATTCTCTATTGTGTCTTGTGTTGCTTGTAGCTTGGTTTGTTAAGTACATTTAAAGATTTATTTTTTTTTTTAATTCAGTATAGCAATAGTATTCATGGAAAAACTCAAATATTTTTCAAAAGGAGCAGCACCTCATTAGTTAAATGGCTCTCTGATAATCACCTCATATTCAGTTTAATTTGCCCTACATAGCTGGAGCTGACCTTTCAGCTGTCTATATTTTAAGTGTTTATGTAAACAGCAAAGGATCCCGTTAATTACAGAGCCTTCCTCCCATTCAGCAAAGCGATGTCCGGCCTTCTCTGATTGCGAATGCGATAGGAGAAGCCTCTGGGAGACAGGAAGGAGCTTGCAGAAAGGGAAAACGGTGGGAGGCAGGGAGGGAGGCACACGGGAGCGCGCCCTTCGAGAAGGAAAAGTGAAATGGAGCTGGGCGTGTAAGTAGCATCTCAGGAAGCTGCAAAAGGGATATGTGTAATTAACAGAGCTTAGTTCTCTGTCTGTGTTGAGGTTACAAGGGTTATATCACCAACAGGCTTGGCCCTGAAAGTTCTCCCTGAGTGGCGGGGTTTGATTTGCAGTGTATTCTCCAGTCTGGACTGGGGAAGTGGGCATACTGGTGTGCAATGGACTGATGCACATCTTTTATCCAAACTCACAGCCACTCCCTGAAGCTTAGTGGAGTTAAAAACCCAAACCAACCCCCCTCATGTTGCTGCTGTTCCCCAGGCAGCTGTTGCTGAGCTGCAGAGCAGGTTTTCCTCTTCAGTTACAGGTCTCGCTGCTTTGAAATCTGCCATTCCTTTACCCTGACACAGCATGGTGGTTTGTTCAACTTTGTGATCTTACGAAGAGAGAGCAGGGCTCAGTTTGAGGTGCCTTTTCTCAAGGGACACAAGTTTTTTGCAGAACGATGAAAGGAGTATCACTACAGAAAACAAGAAAGTGAGGTTGATAGTAAAACTTCCTGAAAGGGTCAGCATCTGCATTTCCTTAGTATACAGTATCAAGACTGGAAAGGAAAATTAGCTGTAGAAGAAAAACAAACAAAATGCTTAATTTTTCCTTTGTATTTTTATTTTTACAATCCTGATTAGTGTTGCTTATTCCAAAATTTCATGCTAGTCAGCTTCATCAGAGATATGATATTGGAATGGTGGTGATGGTGTTTTGCTGGTTTGGGATGGATGACAGCCCTGTTGGGAGCTATGAGACTCTCAGATGTTATTCTCCCACCTCAAACCTATATATTATTGATTATTTTTTTTTTTCAAAAATGCAACCAAAATCCTGCTGTTTGATTGGAACTGACAAACTGTAACTCAGTCAGTTACATATGAAAGCCTTTTGAGGGCAGCTAGAAAGTAATATTACATTAAGTTCAGATATTTAGACTTTTAACATATATGGCAAAAGCCATATATTTTAAGTTTTTAAAAGCCATTTAGTCATAGTATTCTCAGCCTAAAATCTTTCATTTTAATAGCTGCTAAATGCATCATTTTAAATTATTGTATGTGCAAACAGCTAAGATGTAGGCACAGCTAATTAATCTGGAAATAAAGTGTCAGAGAAGGGAGGGTAGTTGAATGCAGGGAGAGCCTTGGACATATTCAACTGAATCTTTAACAAATTGGATATAAAGGGATTGTCCTTTTGGCTGCGATGTTGCCTGGTGTCATAATACAAAATTGCTTCTCATTATAATGAAGCTGAGGGATAGCTTTGTGGTCACACAGGGACCTGTTCAGACATCAGTGGACTAGGCCTTCCAATACTTACGTATGGTTAAGTACTATTAATGTTAGTACTCTTTTTTCAATCAGCTGGGGAAGTGAAAGCATGGAAAACTGCATGTTTTGATAGGAAAAGTTGTAATTTTTAAGCGTGCTTTCCTTCATTTTGCATTTGAGGTACAAATGGAAGTGTGGATAGCTATCTACTGCTTTGTGTGTTTAAGTGAAATAATTAACTCATCTAGATACAAACTCCTAATGTAGGCATCAGCTTTGGCATGTATCTGCTTATTTGCTGAGTTTCCTTAACTCCTCATAATTCACTCTGAAAAGACTTGAATGTCAGGTGCTAGAAAGTTCAGCAGAGAGCAAGGTCAGACCCAGGGGCCCAGCATTTTCAGAGAGGAGCAAATTGAGTTCACCCTTCAACCCTCTACTCTGAGAATCTGCCACTCCTGTAAACCTGTTTTAGCTGTAGTCCCCAGAAGTCTGCCAAACAGAAACCAGAAACATTTCAGTATATATTTCTCCTGGAAGCAGACACTGTCAAGAAATGCAATTTTGTTAGATGACCACATTAGCCTTGAACTTTTCAGACAAATCTAAATGAAGAGAAAGAGTTTATTCTGGCTTCTAGAAACTGATGGGAGCCCTGTGGGGCACAGGTTCAAATTTTTAAATGTTCACATCAAATCAGATAATGGTATCCACCCCCTCAAAAGCTCAACGGGTGGAGAAGAAAAGAACATACCAATAAGCACATGCAATCCTTCAGAGTTCATTATACAGCAAGTGTGTTTCAAAGGACCTTGAGAGCGTGTTTCCAAGGGAGGGGTAGGGTCGATGCTTGGATGGGAGAAGCCAATTGAAATCAATGGGAATTGATTTAGAGTCCGGGGGCACTGTGTTAAAATCTCCAGTCTTACGATACAGCTTCATGAATATTAACAGGAATGGGATCAATACGCAGCTGATTTTCAGATGTACAGCTGGCTCCTTTTCGTCTGTAGATTAAAGAAATGGCAATCTTTCTTTCTTTAGATAAGATTGAGAATTCCAAAAAATGACTTGTGACTTTAGATCCCGTTCTCCAGGAGTTTTTGATAAGGTTTACAATATTGTCCTATTTTTTAAGTGTGCATTTTCCTAGTTAAATTTATCTCTAGTGTCTGTTTCAAGGATTTCATCTACAGTAATAAAGCAGAGTGGCTTGCTTTTGGGGCACTGAGGTGGCTCTTTCATACGCGTACAAAGGCAGCGTTTGGGGAAGCCCTGGGCAGTAGCCCTCCTTGGCACCTACCTGCCAGCAGATGGCTGCCACTCTCCTACGGCAGCCAACGACCCGCTTCAGCGCACGTTTGGTCTTGTGCTTCGCAGAAAGTCACAGAGTCCTGCAAAATGCTCTCTTTGTCTCATCTACGGCAGGCCTGCCTCCAAATGTATAATCTGCCAATCTGAAAGCCCAAATGACTGACAGCATCCGCTTGGAAGAACGCTTCGAGGTTCAAAGGCAGAAACCTGCGCTGCTGCTGCGTGTGCAGTACATCAGCTGAACCTTCGCGGTCCCAGATGCTGCCTGAACTGTGAAAGTGAAATCAGGCTTGAAAAAGTTCTCCCTTAACAAAGGATGCACATTATTTGAAACATCCTGAACATTTTTGTTTGTTTGTTTTGAAAGTGCAGGTCAGGATCCAGACTTGGCAGCTTGTCCTGACTTCCTCAAGTAGCTGAACAAATGCCCCAGGTCCAACCAACCTACTCATACTCTGGGAATGTTTTGGGCTCCTCTCTACAGCAGACAAAGATTTCCGTGTAAGGCTGCATAATAACAAAGAATCATGTCTCGATTTTTTATTTTAAAAAACCCCAACAACAACAAAAAAATCAACCAACCAACCAAAAGAAATCAAATGCAAAAAAACTTCCTCTAAATGAAGAAAGTTTTGATTTAGCTCTGATAAACTTGTTTTTGCCGTGTTTTCTTTGTTATCAAGAGTGTCACCCCTGAGACAGGCTGCTTCAGCCGAGCAGTGCTCGTGGGGCAGCACCAGCTTCTGAGCAGCAGCACTTCTTGCTCCTCTGGCATTGCAGGGACTGTGTAAGGTCAGCAGCAGATACAGGTCTTTCCATGGGTATGGTGTTGGATCCTAGTATGAACAAGCCAGATTTTGGGTGCTGAGAACTGTGAGAGAGGAGAGGAGGAGGGATGCTTCTGTTCAGAGTAAACTGGGGCAATTACAATGTTTGACTGGCAGTTTCCTGCCCCAGAGATCCTGCGCTCAGAGTCAGAGGTAGCCTGTTGGCTCTGGCTGAGAATGTGTTGTGCAGCCTGAAGTGCTGCGTAAGAACTGATTGTTTGTCACCTTGTGGCACCAGAAAACATGCTCAGGATGTGCTCCTCTCTGTACCAAAACTAGATAAACACAAGCCATGAAATGTAACAATTACAGCGTAATTTAAGTTTGGGGCAGAACGCCCTAAATTTCATCGTGCCAAGAGACTGTGGTGGATTGGGTGATATTAGTTTTATTTAAGGCAATGATAATTAAACTACATGGCTACTTAAGGGGTTTGGAAAATCATTCTGTAATGTGATAAAGATATTTTACATGCATGTTGCTCAAATAGTTCTTCTGAGGTTGTCAGGTCTCAGGTGGACCTTTAAATGATGGAACTGGAGCACCTGAGGGCTTCTCCCAAGCTCTCCAAAGTGAATGGGAGATAACAGCCAGCGAGCTCCTCCTCTAGTAGTTTAAATTTTGAGTGAATTTCCAAATACATTGCAGAATACTTATGGAAACCCGAGTATTTCTTAGGATTTACAGATTTATTGTGTGCCCTGTGGTAACTTTAGGTAGGACTGTTGAAAATATGTTTGTTTTATTCCAGTTTTATCACTGTGGCTATTGATAAAGATATACACAAATGCAAAAGATATGTATGTTATCTCTGTCATCAGATACAGGAGTAAGTTACTGGAGTTCAGCAGTTCACCATAGAGCCCGTGTGTGCTAAGGGTGGTCTTATGCTCTTTTCACGTTCCTGAAGTGGTGAGGTTTGCTTCCAGGCAAGGTTTGCTGGATCCTCACACTGCTAAGCTGCTCCTGGTTCCTCTAAACCAGTATTTAGAATGTGATGAAGTTACCCCTGTGCACCAGTGCCTTTGCACGTTGTGCTTGCTTTGCATTTAAGAGAGTGCTGGTTTGGGGATAGTTTGCTTAGATTGGTTATTGACTGAATTCTGCAAAACTGGACTTTGGAGGTTGAGCTGATACTTGTGACAGGAAGAAAAAAAAAAGTTTGAAAAATTAGGAAGAATGCTAAAAAATGATTCCTGTAAGTTTTTAAAGGTCCACATAGCAGCGCTGCTATGTTTCAGAATGGGTTTTGAAAAATAAAAATGGGGTGGGGGAAGGCAATGTGAACAATTCAATACAAAATGGGGTAAACTTTGAGACTTTGTCTTTCTATACATTATTCATTGCAGCTAATGAAAGGCAACTTGGCTTCTCTTGTGTTTTTGACGGCCAATTGGAAATGGTGAAAATGTTTGTAACTTCTATTGTGTTTTTTTCTAATTAGACAAGGCAAATAGTTTATGAACAGCAAGGACAGAATTAATCATGGGCTCTTGCACATCACAGCTGTGCTCTGAATGCCTGACAGAGCCACTTTATGGCATATAATTCAACATATAGAATAAACGTACTACAAAAGACGTAGTTTTGAAAGCATTTTCAGCGGTGATCATGTTTTTTTGCAAAGTCCTGAGCACAACTGATTACAATTGAACTGAATGGGAACTGAGAGATGCTTTGGAAAGTGAAATCCTTGCTGGCATTTTCAAAGAGATCTGAATCTGGATTACAGCTTTTTATGCAATTTAGATGTAATTTTCATGTCTAATTTGGTGGCTATATAAGCATATTGAGTGTTTTCTGCAGGCAGTTGGTTACCTAAGCATCCAACTATCTCTTTGGGTTTAAAAGCATAGAAATTAGGAGGTTCTGAAGGTACTTTCAAACCATATGATTAAAGTCTTCCCCGTATGTCAATATTAACACTAGAAGCTGTATTTATATTCTATATGAACTATAGGTATGGGATTTTTGATTGATCTGCCAGTAGCAATCATACTTAATGTTTCTCACTAACTTCAAAATTTTTATTACTTAGTATTAGCTTTTTAAATAAATATTAACTTGTGTGTTTATTACTCTTCGAATGTTTTTCTTTTTTATTTAACCAAATCTGAAGTACTTCTGCTGTACTGCTTTTATTTTAGAAGCCGTCTCCCACTTTTGCTTCAGTAAGAGTGTCCATACTTGAGAATAATATTACTCTTTGAATTGAAAAACACTAATTTAGGTTTATGGAGTGCAGCTGAAAGCAGCTTCTCAGTCTTTTACCCAAGCCAGACTTCAAAAATGATTCACAATCGTTTTCACTTGCGAATGGATCTTTGTCTGCCTTTTACCTGTGTATTCTGAATAACTGACCTACAGGTGCAAATCCTATCTAGATGTACAAATCCCATTTGCAGGTTTAAGTAGTTGTGTCCACACTTTAAAGGTCGGTTTTAAATCATTTTGAGTCTGTTACTGACAGACATAACCATGAATGTAAATGTTAATTCATAAAAAGCTAGCATAAAAGAGTGTAATTCTCTATTACATCATTATTATATTGCATTGATGTCTGTAATATCCACACTGATCTGAAAACTGAACTGAATGAAAGTGTGGCTCATTTGGCTCTTGGTCTGTCTATTGTTAGAACAAAATGTTCACAGTTTTCCATTTTATTTTGTAGTGTTTGTGTATAGTATGCTAAAACACAGGACTTATAAACTCTTCTGCTAATTCTGATTGAAAATACTGAAAGCATTGCAACTAGTCGGATTAGTTTCAGAGAGATTAGGTGTCTGAATACATAGGCGCTTAGTGAAAACTAACCTGGTCTTTTCAAATCTTTTGCAGAGTTCCATATCATGCAGTATAAGCATATGGTGGATGTTGGATCAAATACACGTTTGGCTATTGATTTTTAAAGCACCAGTTTTCATGGAGTGGAACAGTATTCTTGACTTGATTATTTGTATTGTAAATTACAATGGCTAGTCTGTTACTAGCAGACAGCTTTCAGATGTGGTTGTCTCTTTCAGTCCCTGATACTGTACACACTGGTGTTTAGGAGAGTTAAAATCCTCATAAGAATAGATCATGGAAAACAAAAATGCTACTCCTTACTGGTATTTGATACTTCCTTCAGTATAGCAAATCAAAGTTTTACTGGGTTCAGAAATGCCAAAGCAGCACATTTTGTACTCCTCAAAAAAATATCAGCTTCTGGAAGTGAAGAACATCTGCATCTAAAACACGACAATTAGCAAGAAGACACGAGTGATGCTAATGCTCTTGGTCTATTTTTGGTCACTGTCTACGTGATCAGGAAAAAAACAGAGAATGCTATGGCTTTGGTTAACTCTTCTCATTCCTTTTAAAAAACATTTCATCTTATTTTCAGTAGTGAAGGGTTGATGAACAAAGCATGCCAGTGAAGACTTATAAATATGAGTAAACTGAGCAAATACATGGTCATTGGTAATTTACTTGATATATTTACTCAGTATTCTGCAGACTACCAAGTATAATACACTGCACTTTCCCATATAAGGCCAAGAAAAGGCCTATATATTTACATGTCATATTTGTATAGCTAAAGCTTGAATTATCATGTCTTCATTTTCCATTTAGTTTTGACTTCTGTCATCTTACTTGATGTTTTCTTATAAAACTGCAGTGACAGTAAGCCAAAAGAAAATGTAAATTTAAATTTCAGAATTACTTGAAGTCTTCTTCAATGGCAAAAATAGCTCTGAGGTTAGTTTTCTAATGCAGTTCTCTCCCTTGGGAGCAATCATATATCTTTGGATTACTTGATGCTTGTCTACATATATCTCCATGACTTCATGATTCAGAAGTGACTTCTACAGACAGCAAAAACCACAGTGCTTGTCTGTGAAATACTATGCCATCGTAGGGGAACTACAGAAGAGTTTTGAATGTGTTGGTGTGTAGTTATTTTTTTATTCTGAATTGGGAAAATGTGATCGGATTCATAGCTGTTGCCATGTATGAGGCTAATACTCACATAATGTTAAGTGAAGCCAATCTCTAGACGAGGTAAATGGTGAAACAAACTCACTTGAAAATTGGTTTGGACTTGCAAATATTCTTCATGTTGTTGAAGTGACTTCCTTATAGTTGGATGTATCATGTTTCCATGAGTGTCCTAAGTTAGTCTCTAGGTCTAGTCCAAGTAACCCTGCTATAATGGCAGGTCGTGGTGCCATTGCCTATAGCAATGCATCATGTTTGGGGTTTTTTTGTGTTTTTTTTTGTTTGGTTTTTTTTTTTTATTATCTCCCTTTTTCAAACATCATTGCTTTCATATTCCATTAATTTAAACCCCAAAATAGTATTGAAGTATTGACCTGGAAAGAAACACGGTTCCTTTCTGTACGTTTCCTTATTTCACAAGGCAGTATATATTTTTTTTTATTTATATGCATGAATTGTAACATCAAATGAATTGCAATGTCTTTGGAGTGAAAGACTTATTTAGAATCATGTATGACTTTATTATACAGAGAGAGAAGGCCAAACTGTTTAAAACTACCTGGATTAGAAATTTTCCAGAGGATGTAATTTAGTTGTCCTTATCCTCCCAGAAAACTTCAAGGGATCCGTCATCCTCAGAAACAGGTAGAACCTCTGTTCTGTTTTGCTGGCAAAAGATGAAGAGTGGTCCTCTGGTGCAGTCTGCTGTAGCTGTGTTGTTCAAAGTGCTTTTAAAAATATGACCAAAAGTCTGGATGTGAACTAGCTAAAGACTTGACCTTGATCCATTTTGAAGTTGTTGTCCTCCTTTGTTTCCTGAAAAGTTTTGGTTATTGAGATTTGCTAATGTATTGCTGTCTTACCCCATATTATTCCTCATTGCAGCATGGTGAGATTTTAAAACCGGTAACTGGTACTAAACTGTGTTGGCAGAAGAAATCTGAGTAGAACCTGTCAGACTTTTATAAAACTCTGTTGACTTTCAGAGGACAGAGATGTATGGTTAGCATGGCTGCCTTTTTCTTTCAGTGCGGGTTTCTTTATTTGTAGTAACTTTGTTATAAGAGAATCATCTTTTTCCAAAATCACTTGTTGGAGAGTCTGTTGAGAACATCCTTCAGACTATGGGAAGGCATGAACTTGTAATACACTGTAATCCATTAGTTCTTCAGCCTGTGTCTAACTATTTCACAACCACCAAAGGACAGCAGAAGGTGCGGCTTTAAATTAATCAAGTAGATTTTGCCTTTTGCATAACAAGGCAGAGTGAACATCTGAGCCCTCATGAAGGACATAACAGACTCAGAGACATAATAGATGATGATATTGATACTGGTCATAAAAAACACTTCAGCTGGACATTGAATTGGGTTTTACAATTCAGTTACCTGCTGTTTATGTGAACTGTGTTGTAAGTTGGTCAAGGTTTAGCTTGAGGACTTGTGTGACTTCGTAGGCATGTGCAGAACATAAGGACTATCTTGGCTACACTCGCTCGTTTTCTTCCTTCCAGATGTCAGGCGTTGTCAGTTCGTGATACTTGGGATGGCCTTTTAAATGGACACCAATGGCCATTCGTCACTGATGACCTGATCAGCCCCTTTGAAGTGAAGGTAAAATTTCCTGTGGATTCTGTTGGGTTTCAGACAAAGCCATTAGCAGTGGTGAAGGCTCTGAACCTGCTTGTTGGGTTACAGTTTGAGGCCATACCTTAATAGCTTTGAAGCTTATCTGCAAATATTTTAGTGTTATTTTGCCTCAGATTTTTAGAAATTTTCCTGGTCCTTTCA
This sequence comes from Athene cunicularia, assembly GCF_003259725.1. Classification (NCBI taxonomy): domain Eukaryota; kingdom Metazoa; phylum Chordata; class Aves; order Strigiformes; family Strigidae; genus Athene; species Athene cunicularia. The sequence goes on along the minus strand of NW_020799125.1, from coordinate 10,905,582 downwards.
GGTAAAACCAACTCAGGAGTTAATTATTGTTATTTGAAGTGTAGCATATGTAAAATAAAAAACATCTTGCAACTTCAGCAATAAAATTAAATCCTAATCAGTCATTGGGTAAAACTGACAACAAAAGAGGGCACCAGTTCTCCACAGATCCTGGGTTTGGTATGTTCATAAGTTTCCCTCTCTGTAAGCGTGGGGCACTGATAATGGAACAGTTATCTTTTTGGGGTGGAGTGAAATCTGTGTTTACTCATATTTGCAATTTCAGTGGAATCTTTCCAATGCTATTTATGAGACCTTGAATAGACTCTGAGATAATGAGCAGGAAAGATCACTGCAGAACAGCAGTAGCCTCTATTTTAATCGTCCAGACCAGATGTGTTGAAGAGAGCTATAGTCTTGTTGCTGCAACGGTGTAATTGTTGTGACCTTTTAAAGGGACCACTGAAATGATGCAAAAGTGCACCGAATGGGGCAACACACCCCATCAAGCTGTTTTTCCTACACTAACAGTGGGGGGTGGATTTGTACCATGTTAGAGTTGCAGAGACCTCCATATTGCTTTCACAGACTCTGTTCCAGAGTCCACTGAAATGAATGAGAAGATGCCTTCAGAGCTAAGTCATGGTGACTTTGCTGGGTTTCAGGCCTTGTTCAGGATGCTCATGTTATCTTTTTCTGTGCTGGAAAGCAGTGGGTCTCATGATCTCAAAGTTGTATCAGTTTATATCAGCAAGAGTTACAGATGGTGAGTAGCCCCAGTCTGTGGAAGAAATAAAGGATTATAATAAAATTTCAACCATTTTCTTGCTGATTGTTCAAGGTCCATGAATATTCTGGTCTTTGGGTTTTGTGCATGTTGGATGTTTACCTTCCCTGGGGTAAGTGGATGGATGTTGTGCAGCACTGGAAAATGTGATTGCAGCATGGGTAGCTAGTTTAAACCTAGATCAGGTAAAGATAATAGGGAGTCAGTACCTTTGGGATCAGTCTCCAAAGGGCTCAGATAGACTTGTTAGGGTCTGCTATCACTACCCTATAGACAGGCCGAAGCCCTGAGATGTCTGAACTCTGGTGTGAACTGAACATCCTGGAAACTGAGCAGTGGCAGTGTGGGTAGTACCACTGCTCTCATGGTTGTTAAATGAAGTTCATCATTTATATATCGAGTATAATCTTGTTCCAGCTATTTCCTAGTTTCTTCATTTGAGTTTTGACTTAAATGGTGGTATATTTTCTAAAGATAGCCAACAAGGTAACCCAACAAGAATAGGAAATGATTCTATAAATACTAGTTATTGCACCTGCAAATACAAATGATAGGAAAAAAAATTTCACAGCATTTTTAACAGTGTAATTTTGAAATGGTATTATTTAAATTCTGAGTATTTTCAGCATGCTAGATTCCTTGAAATTAAGAAACCTACTTAATGTTTATCCTATAGTTTTTTTAAGTTTCTCACTTTAGTGCCGTTGGTGACCAATAGGCTCCATTTATATTAAGCTCTGTGTGTCAGTGTAATTAAACTGAAGCCAGCAGTGTTGCTTAAGCTTCAATGGAAACATTGAAATCCTCTGGCTTAAACTCTGAATTTAGGTCTGGCATAACTAGATATAGTGACTATGCATCAAGTAGTTCAAATACCTTTGCATTATAATTGATTTTTCTTACATACCTATCAAAATTTCTTTCAAAATTTAAAACAGCCTGGGACTTTCCCCATGTAAAAAGTGGATCCTGCCTTTCCCAGATTTGAAGAGTTGATTCCAGAGAGGTTTTCCAGTGTTTGGTTCCTCTTAAATGCTTGCTATTTCTGTACAATTCCCTGAAGTGTATGATGGTTTATTCAATTTCATTAACATTTGGAAAGGATTTGAGGAATTGCATGGTTTGGTCACTACAGTAAAAAGATAATAATGCTCTTGGGAGAAGCTGAATGTGGAAATTGCCTGTGAGAAGTTGCGTGTCCATCCTTGGAGGCTGTAACAGCCTTCCTCTATGGTGTGCTATAAAGTTTTAACTGCTCTAATCAGCAAGGACCATCACTAGCACTCATGTCAGAGGAATGACTCTCTTCTGTGATAACATCTGAAGGCTGTTCTCATTGATGGCCATGCCTATATATCATTTTCTAAGCATGAGACCATGCTCAAGTCCAAACTTGTCACATATTGAAATAATTTGGAGGGAAGGCCACCGTGAGAGGAGGACTGGTGGGGATCTGGCGCTGGATGGGAGAAGCTTGAATTCACATTACTTCTTTCCATGCACTCAAGCATGCCTGTATTCGAGGCACAGTTATAAAGCTATTTTCTTTACCTAGCTATCTGTTTTGCCAGCTACATAATGCCATGCAGGGGTGTCACACTGCCAGAGCAGAGCAGGCTAGTTATCTAGTTTCCTTTTTTAAAAGCAGTGTCATTAATGGGAAGGCAGCAGGCGTGTTGGAGGCAGCTGAGCTACACTAATCCACTCGCTGGCAATGGGAACCCACAGTGTGCTCCGGGCAGCTCTTCTACCAGTGCGGTCCGCGTGAACCAGCTGATCAGTGTTGATGCGACTCCTGTATTTCAGCAGCATGTTACAAAGGTGTTTGTGGAGTCTTGCAAGTTGTTTCTGTGCATTCAGCAGGGATGTGAAAGGACTTGTGAGATGTGGCAGAGTTAAAACAAATGCATATCACTTAGTGGTTTAGATTTTTACACGACTTCAGAAGAGGTTGCAGTGATTCCTGTGTCATAACTTGTTGGCAGTGGTTTGCCCCAGAGACCTTCCAGCGTTGCTTGCAGCCATGGGAAATTACAGTTAAAAGAGGTTGCTATCACAGCAGCCCAGGTTGACAGCAAGAATAAAATAGCGTGTGGCCTGCAGCACTTTCTTGCTCAGTATCACTGCCTGTGAAACAGCAAGAGTGCAGGAATGCTATTGTAGGAATATTGAAGTAGCCTCTTTCTTTTTTTGAACTTGGACTTGAGGGTCCTTATATGTTAACACAGTCATGTATGTGTTACTCAGCATTTTGGGACTATATTACAGGGTTTATCTCAAATCTTTGAAAACTGCTTACTTTGAAGTCTGGAATGTGTATGATGCAGCCATTTCTTGGGAGTAGGGGTGCCCTGCTCTAAATTAAAAAAAAAAAAAAGGCAGATTGATTTTCTTTTTCTTTTCTTTTTGAAACAAACTAGTTGTGAATGAGGCACAGAAAACTTATCAGCATACTGTCACTGTAGTCTCTTCTGCTGAGAATTCAAGCCGCAGTTTACATCCCTCCTTCCTCTCAGCCTTTCCCTCCCCACCTCCTCTCCCTGCACCATACATGTGTTTAATCTTAGACATGGATGTAAACCTGTCTATCCCTTATTTTGCATCCTTCGAGTATTATTATAATCAGGCCAGTTTATTAAGAATTAATGCCCCTTCATGGACTGAGGATAATGGAATGGCCACATTTCCTCTTGTGCTGGACTGTGATTTACTAATAGGAGCTTCTAGGGAAAGGATCATAAAAGAGTGAGGCCCCCACCTCTGGATTAATATTTAATCAGGTGTTAAGAGATCCTACAGTTCCTAGCAGAAACCTGCAGGGGAAATGAGAGGATCCTGCATCTTAAAGGGGCAATGTAATTATAATTAAAGGCTTGATCCAAAGCCCATGGACATAAATGAAAAGCTCCTGTTGATCTGAAGACCTTTGGATCTGGCCCAAAGGGAACCAAAAATAATGAATGTTTTTGCATGTGAGACAGGGAGGCATACTTTTTAAAAAATTATTATTATTATTATTGCAAAGGTATCAAACAAGGTTAACATGCACAGTCTGCATTTAAAATGAATGGAATTGAAAAAGTCTGCTGCTAAAGACGTGCACCAAACAAGCTGGGGGCCAAACTGTTCCAAACTTTAAATATGTGAATATCAATTCAGATGGCTTATTTCTTGTATTTCATGGCTAAATAAGCTACACAGAGACAAATGTGCAGTTGAGTTGTTCTAAGTCTCATTATGGTTCACGGACTACAGGTCAATAATCTGTTTTAAAGTAGACATAGAGCAGTTCCCTTCAGTTTACAAACAAAATCTATCCCCAGTTCCCTAAATCAGGTGTAGCCACAGCCTCTGCAGCGTTCTCCACTTGCAGGAGCAGATCAGGTGTGATTGCACTCAGGTTGCCTCTGCAAATGCCTCGCTGGGACACAGCCCTGCAGACCAGCAGAGCAGAAAATGCAGATAGCCCACCTGACAATGCATCTCGTAAACCTAATTTTTGCAAAGTAAGTGCCATTTTCAGTTACTGTACCACCATGTTCCCAGTACTGTTACTGGGTTATTCTGTTGTGAAACTAGGCCTATGGATTTACCAGGGCTTAAAGAAATGTTCTTGACTTGGAACAGGGTGTTGGGGTGGGTTGTTGGACATTATCGTTGACTACTGCATTTTATACTTTGCCCCATAAGAAAAGCCTCCAGGTGACACGAAACCCCTGATAAGCCAAAAGGAGGCAAAAATCGGGGTTGTGTTGAGGCTGTCCTCTGCAGATGGAGGTGCAAGAGCAGTGGCTGAGCGAGAATGAAGATTGACTGTGGCAGATCTCTCTTCTTGCTAAAGAGAGTATTTTGCCTTCTGGTGAGTGTGTTATGAGGGGCTGCCCAGCTGAGTTGATTTATATGATCTCACATCATCCTTTTAAATTGGCCTTTCAAACCAATATCCATGGTATGTATGAAAATATATTAAAATTGCACAGGAAGACGGCACACATAGCTGCTCAGTGTGGCTCAACGGGACCTATAGGATTTCATTGCAGGCTGCTGTGTACTAGGTCAGTGTGTTTCGATTGATCTGAGTTTGCATCTGCTCTCCATCTATGCTGGTTTTGCATTTGTGCTAAATATAGCGTAGATGGGGGACAGTGATTAGGACCATGTTTGTATCGATAGCTCTTCTCTCGTTCCCTGCATGCATCCTCTGGATGCCTTGCACAAGTTAACTTTGTGCAGTATAATACTGGCTGATAACATGGTGCATTATGTTTGGTTAATTTAGAAAATCTGCTGGTACTCCTTCAATTGATTTTGGCTATTTCCATTAAAAAAAAAAATTAAAAAAAAAAAATCCTAAAACATAAGCCCACAGTTAAAGTGCTTTTATGAGTGATAAATTCTTTGAGAGAACATATGTTGGACACTTTCTGTTCTTTATTTTGTGATTCTGCAATTGAGATTTGAGCATGAATTCTAGTTTTCATGCAATATACAGCTGTTTCTAACCTGCAGAGTTCAACAGAGAAACGCAAAGTGCTGCATCTTTCAAAACAGCTGTGGAACTGAATTTGTTTAGGTGACAGACAATGTCTTGGGAGAAATATTATCTTATAATTCATTTTTCATCTTGTTTAGGCCAGCCTTCCTCCACTGAGGATAGTAGCACACTTCTGTGAAAACTATATTGTCTATTCAACATGGAACAGTGACAAAAGAAAGATAGGGAGTGTGAGTGTTTGCACGGAGCAACGGCAGCCAGAAAGAAGAGAAAACCAGGAGAGAGGAATGAGGCAGTTCCTCCAGTGCCATCAACAGCTGTTTTGAGGATGGTCGTTGGGTCTGTACTGAGTACATGTGTGTCTAGTGAACAAGACTACAGAGGGTAGGAGAAAGCAGAACTGATTGATGTACAAGCAATAAATCTACAGCTGCATCATTGCATGAGCAATTCTATGTAGTTAGGCACAGGGTACATAGTGCTCGGGGATATGGTGTAGCTGAGAACGGTCAGTGTAAGGTTAATGGTTGAACTAGATGATCTTCAAGGTCTTTTCCAACCTAGATGATTCTGTAAAAAAAAAAGCGTATCTTTCAAGGAACTAGGCTTGGGGTGCCAGGGGATATGTTCCTTGTGTGGCAGCAGAGCAGAACAATGGGCTTTTGCTGCTTAGCAGTTCTGAATCTCTTCACAAATCAAGAGTATCACACTATTCCCTAAAAAATACAAAACAAAGCTGAGTGTTTTGTCACCCTGAGCACACACCATCTTGGCTTCAAGCTGACTTGACTTTTTTTAAACTGTTCATTAAAAACTGTTCATTAAAACCTGTGTTTTTAATGCTACATAGTTTTGGGGGACTGTTGGAGGAAGGAACTGGAGGAAGATGATTCATGTACAAAACAAGACTAGATATTTTTCTTCCCCTATCCATTAAGACATGTAGACATTTAGAAAGAAATGAATGGATACTTTGGAACTGGATATGTTTAGTCCTAACAACAAAATTCTTGGGAGCTGTATCTAAACAGGGCCACTCCACCACCTCTCCTTCCCTGTCTAACCCTCCTAAAGAGCTTGTAGAAAACTTTGGAAAACTTTTTAGCAGAATTTTTAAATTACTTGTTTGTGGATGTGTCCCCCCCTCAGCATTTTGGAATCAGAAATTAGAAGTGCTACTTTAAGAATTGAAACCTGTAACTACAGAAGAATTTTTTCTCCTCAAGATTTACACTGAAAAAGTTGATCTGATTACACCCTAGAGTTTTCATGATCTGAAGGCAAATGAAAATAGCCTGCACATTTCAGGTTTTTTTGTTTAGTTCTGTTATCTTCAGGTCTTTGCAACTACCTCAGGCTCCTTAAGAAGTTAGGGTGCCAAATTTTTGCATTTTTAAGTATTGCAGTACAGTCAGTGTCTTTGAGGATCAACAGCATGGAGGTGCAGGGATAAAGAGGGCACATTCGAAGGAAGAAAAGCAGAGATCAGAGATAGATGTGGAACCTACATCTACTACATCTTAGCTGGGCTCCTGAATCACAGAGCTGAATAACCATCTCTCTCATAATGATTGCTCCCAGAGAAAGACTTTCCCTGAAAATCTCTTTCCAACACCATCTAATAGGCAAGGCTTATTTCAGAATTTTATTCCAGCTCATTTAAGTTTAGGGACTTTCCTCGTTGGTCATTAATCTCAAGGAAAAATGCAGATGAGAGAAGTTCAGTCAGTGTGCAGCCACTCTAGATGAATCTGGGCAAAGTCTTTTCTTTCCTCCTGCTGGTTGAAGGTCAGGAGCCATGGCTGTATTAAAACACCTCGACAGAACAGTACCCAATTACACAGTCTCTTGTAAGGGCTTGAGATTGCGAGACCATTACTATTGGATGGGAAGAGCTGGATCTCCCCATAATTTGGTGGGAGATGAGAAATGATCAAAGAAAACTGTCTGGTGTTTGAAATGGAGTAGGGAAGGGATTTTGCTTTTAATGAAACAGTAACAGCTGCTTTGTGATTCAGCCTGCTGCCCTCTCTTGAAAATAGTACAAAATTGTCCATTAGTGGCATACAGCACTGAAAAAAACCTTATGAAAATTATTTATTGCTACATGAAGATGTATAGTTCCTTCTTATAAAGCAGGATATAGCATAAATGGGGTAAAGGTCAAGCATTTAGTATTAAGTTTCCAAATTCTAAGTTTCTTACCTAATGTGAAATGTATCCTTCGCAATTAAGAGTAGAAGATAATGAAGTTCATGACAGTCCTTTATTTTTTCCCAGGGAAAGTTTGTCAGTCTAGGGCTGGCCACAAAGCAAGTAATCTCCAATTCATGCAAACCTCAGCTTTGCTGAGAAAAGCTTTGTTCTTTCTCAGAACTTACCTATTAACCTCACTTTCCTTTTTTTGAGAGAGCAGTTCTTTCTTGCAGATGTTGCTGCTTCGGAGTTTTTGCCTGTGCTATCTAGGAGTGTCTCTCAATCAACCAGTCCCTGTCCCCTTGATGTTGGAGAGTTTCAATAGGTAACGGCAGGTAGCTGATCGGATCAGGCAAAAGCCTCCTCTTCCTGTGGTCAGTGGGAATTTTGCCACTGACTTGTTAGAGTCAGGATTTCAGCCCTAATGTTCTCAAAGAGATATTGATTATACATGCTGGAAAACACAACAAGGTATTTTATCAGAAAAACAAGCACAAATGTGCAAATAAAACCAGAGATAATAAAGGTCAAAGCTGTTTAATGGGCCTTCATAAAGTTATGCACCACTTAAATTCTAATTAACTCCTATTTGGGGCATTTCAGTGGGATTTAATAAATGGGCTTGTGGAGAACCTCTGCACAGGGTTGAATTTCAACCTTTGCAAAGAAAATGGGAGGAGGTTAGTTTACATTAGGCATCTGTGTATTTTGTTCCCAAAGTAGCATTTAGGAAAATGGCCACAAACAGCACATGCTGTGTTATAGCTAGCAATTTAATCTGCAGGCACAAACATATAAAATTCATGGTAGGATGAAGTTTGCATTGCTGTGAGTGTTGTATACTGGAAGTACTCAGAAAAGCCAGAAGGCTGAGCAACAAGTGCCATTTCAAACCTCCGAGTTTACCGCAGCCTCACGTATCTTGCATGCTGGATATTTTTCTTCGGTTTCTTGTATTTCAATGCTTTACTTACCGTGGAAACAACAGGGCTGCGTTAACATGGGTGGAGCTGAGTGGTGTTACTACAATACAGAAAAAAAATCAATTTATGCTGTGGCTTACAATTTATTTCATGGTTGGTGAAATATCAGTTTAAGTGATGATTATGTTACCCAAGTATGTGGTATACTGTCTCTGTGTCTAATATAAACAATTACTGTGTATGGGTTGCATGTGTGGTTATAATGTGATGGTGTGGTATTGAGATTTTATCAGGTTTGGGCTGGTCACATTACTCACCAAATCAGACTTTCCCTTTGGTCACAATCTATGCAGGTCATCCCAAATGAATGTGAGCAAAACCTTTACACCACAAGTCTATCATCATATATTCTGCTGTTGGCACATATTGAATAGGCATGTTATAGATTCAGTGTTTGCTGAGTCCTTAAAAGCATCTGTGGGACTCTACCTGGAAGGGTTGACTTCTTCATTGTCAGAAGTCCCATGGAACAAACTGTTGAGAAGAAAAAAAAAAAAAAAAAAAAGATAAGTTCTTTAAGAACCTCTTTATAATGTAATAGTTTGGTGATGCTCTGTGTTATCTCAAGATTTTTTGGCAATGCAGGCGTAAGTGTTTTGAGCTCCTCAAAAGTGAACAGGGAATTTGCTCTGTTGAGTAGCACATTTAGGTCACGAGATACTGGACTCTAAACCTGACACTTTCTGGACTAATCCTGCCATTCTTTGTCATCTGTTTTCTGAATTTGTACCACAGATAAATTACTTCTAGAATTGCAAAGCGTGGAAAATAAAAATGCTTCTACTCATTTCAACCTCATTCCTGGATCCTAGTGATGCATTTGGAATTGTAAGGTCGAGGGCTGGGGGTGAGATGCCTCTATGCCTAGTCTGTAGAGGCAGGAGGCAGTGTGCTGTCAGACACTGACTGTGGTTGTATGTGCTCCCACAGACTCTTCCCTGCCCTGGTGTGGTGTTTGGCAGGCTAACGGCCAGCCCAGCTAATCCTGGCAGGAGATCGGGGTCAGGTATGAATAGTGGCCCCGTTGCAAAGTCTCTGAAAATAGACAAAGCTCTGCTTTTGGTTAGTTAGGGAAGGAAGGAAGGAGGAAGGGATAGGACAATTTTCCCTTCCTAGCAGGCAAATAAGTGCTACTATCTTAACATGGCATTTCAGTCTTGTGTCTTGAGTAAGACACATTTCTTAAGTTCCCTCCCCCCATTCTCCCTTCAGCTTTAATATCTAGGTTTGTCTGATTTTAAACTGGGTTATTTGAATGTCAAACTTTCAATAACACTTTAATAGAGGTGTCCATTAACCCATGCTAAATTACAGCAGAACATCTCTGGAAATACATGTGACATCCACATGAATACCAAATGAATTCATTAGGATCAGCGCTATTACAATGAATACCAAATGAAACCCACAATGATGGGGACATCATCTTTCTGTGAATAATCGACAGCGTTCCTTTGGCACTAGTCAAACACATCAGCTGTTTGTTTCTGCTGATGAGAGGTGGCAGTCTAGGTTTTGGTTAGATAAACAAATGATGACACCAATAATCACTTAGTTGGTGGCTGTAATGCTTAATAATCACATCCTGATATCATGCATACTAGAAGCAGTGCTGCACTTTTTATGCATAATGAATCCCAAACACTTCATAAAAGGTGATAACTTTCTTTGACCACTGAATATATTATTTATAAAAGTACTCCATTCCCTTCCCCCTCCCACCCTTGGAGATCCTTTTAAATTTTTTTTTATCGTGTAGAATACACTGGTAGCACATCTTAGACTATGAGGTCTCTTCTTATACATAATTTATAAAACAATTTACAAGTGATTTATTTTTAGCAATACGATAAAACATGGTGTGAAGGGTTTTGCCAACAAAGATGTAGACGGTTTGGGAGTAATACTTGTGGAGGAGCGTGGGGTCAAGTGAAATTTAGTTTTCTGTTTTCCCTTGAGGTGAACCTTAAGGAGACTGCTTTTGCACTCATTTACATAGTGTGCTAACTATACACACTTCCCTAAAATTACATGAAGCTGTATGGCACCATGTTTTAGGCGGCCTTGAAAAATATCCTTTAAGGGAACATATTGGTAGATATAGTAAGAGTGTCCCTCCCAGCTGCTGTCTGGTTTAATGATAGGCTCTTTCTGGCTGAAGCCCCTGCTGAGCAGTGGAGCTACTGATGTTCACACAGATGATGTCAAACTCTAGTTTTATAATAGACAACTCGCTGATGAAAGCGATTGTGCTGTCTCCTCTCTCCCAGGAGATGGCAGTGTTTAAGAGCATTAGCAGAGCATCTTGCACGTCATTAACCTCACGTCCTTGCACCAACCCTGGTTCTCAACAATCGGTAATTCATGAATATCATGGTAGTAGTCTAATGGCAGAAGAAACAAGGGTTGACCCAAGGATGGAAGGCGGGCTGTGGTGCAGCAGAACCTCTGTGTCAGCTGCCGTGGTCTTTAATTTGAATTAGTTACTGTTTTGGGCTTGTGTAGTAAGATGTTAAAAAATGTTGACCTTGTAGCATTGCTTTTGTTCCAGCCTGTAGCTGTGCGTACTGCATTAGGAAAACCCATCTAACTGGCTTTCCTTTGTGCTAAGTCTCATTTCACATAGCCATGGCTTTCTGCAAAAATAAAAAGCCCGTTTCTACAAGGATCTTGCCTTGAGTGCTGGTAACCAGCACAGCACAAAATGTACTGGGCGTCAGAGACAATATGTGCTTATCCAGTAACCACTGAATGAGGTTCCAGCCTTCACTTTCCCAGTTTCTTCCAAGAGATGTCAGGAAAAATTGCCAGTTCGCTTTGGCTGTGTAGAAACACTGGTCAAAAGTGATCCCTGCCTGCTGGGATCACCAACTGGTGGCTTTCAGAACTGAAGCTAAAGGCTGGGTTTTGCAGCATCGCAGGTTGTACAGTCATTTGTAACTATGTGATATGCCACCTAATCAGCATGCTGGTACTTTGCTGGAGTGCTTATAGAGCTTTTTAACTTTTCTTTGTACATGACTGTGTAAGACATCGGAGAACAAGACTCCAAATCTCCAGTCTCTGTTTTTCATGTAACAGACTGAGCTGGTTCTGACTTCTGGCATTTATGTGGCAGGGCTGGGGTCTTCCAGGTAGGATCAAGACACAAGGCACTGCCCTATAGGGCACATCCTCCTGGGAGGTCATCAGAAAAGGTAAATATATTGCTACTTAACCAGAAATAGCAGTGCCTATGGTTGTGCTATGTCCAGACACTGGAATGACTGTGACATAAGAGGAGATTACAGCAATTGGGGATGTTCAGCCTTTTTGGGCAATCAGGTTGAAAAAAACTGAGGAAGAAGCTGGAAGCGCTGTCTGGGCTATTCTGGGGTCTGCCTGGTTGCAGAATTCCTTTCGTGCTCTCCGCTCCTCAGTGTGTCTCGACCTGCACGGCTGGGCTATCACCAAGAGCTCCATTGTGCAATCCTGGCCTTGAAATAGTTCAGCCTTCCAACTCCTAGGGAACTAATTTCCTACTAATCTATTTGTTTAAAATTAGTATCTACAAAGTTCACTCCTTGAACAGCCCAGACTTTGATTTGGGGGGACTGGGGATATCCACCCTGGAAAACTGTAAATGCAGGCACTGCTTTCCTTTGCATCCAGAATTCAACAGAGCTGTCAGATAACACATGAGAGATGGTTAATAATAAATTAAAAACATCGCAGCCACAGGGAAACTGCATCTCTCCCCTCCCCCCCAACTCCCCCTCTCTTTTGCTTTTTTTCTACCCCATGGGCTTAATCAGCATCAAAGAGTAACAAATCCAATAAAATGTTTCCCTGAGCCAGGAACCAGCCTGAACTGGATACGCACACACACACCAGCCTCTCTCCCTCTCCCCCTGACTGCCAGCCCCTTTGCAAAACAGCTGACAGTCGAGGTGAAGATAGAACAAAGGAAGAGATGGGGAATGGTAAATCACAGAGACACCCCCTGTCTCTCATCTGGCGTTAGAGAGCTCTAATAGTCCTCCTGTGCTTTTAGGCTACCTGTTCAGAAAGAGCTTTTCCAGCTCCTGACTTGGTTTTTATCCCGCTAAGATCAGAGATTCAGGGGGAGGGAATGAAAAGGGGAAGGCTTACATTCGTTTCTACTGATTTACCCCCTTTTAAAACTGAATTCAAACAAAAGCAGTTCTGACAAATTGCAGTGGGCCATATGTACACCTCTGATGGCTTTATGGCCCTGGTGCTCCACAAGCCCCTGCCAGCGCCCTGCTCGGCGGAGAGCGAGGGATGCTGCGGGGAGCTCTGCCAGGCACCGGCCAGGGTTCATGCAGTGGCCCCCTCCCCACCACACCTGTGCAGGCTCCTCATCTCTTTTCAGAGCTGGGGGAGATGAGCAGGATGAAAATGTGGTGTTGGGCTGGGTCTTCAGGGGTGAAAATTGACGTGGGTGTATTTGACATCAGTGGGCTCACATTGCTTTTCCTTGGCTGAAGAGTCAGCCTAAAGTATCCACCTGTCTAACAGCAGTGTGTGCGTGCTCTAATAGTGCTTATGGCACCAGGAGATTAAAAAAAAATAAAAATTAAAAAGGTTTAGCAGGAAGAACTAAGGAGAACAGAGCCTCAGCAAGTTCTGCATTCTGTGCTGCTCTTTATGGATCACTGCTCTGGGTATGTCTATGTCCCCCGAAGCTGTAATATCTAAGCACTTCCTAGTTATTAATATTGTGAGCGCATCTTCTCCATAGCCTTGGAGAGAGAGTTGCCATCATTTCTGTCTTAGAGATGAAAACTGGGGCACAGAGGAAGGAAAGTTTTGCTTATGGCCATGCAGAAAAGCCTATGGCAGAGTTGAGAAATGAATCCACATAACTCAAACTCTGCTATATCAGATCATAGCCGGGAGAACATCCTTGCCTTTGGCTGTCTATGTGAGCCGTAACAGTTCCAGGTGAGTTCAGGCATCAAGTCTGCTCTGTGCTGAGTCCAGCTTTCTAAACCTGCTCTTCTGTGCTAGAGCGTAATCGTGCTAAAGCTAGGGATTTCATCTGGCAGCTCCATCTGCCAGTGTAACGGACATCTGGGCAGTGAACACTTCCTAACTCAAAAAGTTTGACTTAGTCTTCCAAGCGAGGCAGATTGGCTGTGCATTTTGGCTGTGCATACATCTTTCAAACGAGATCCCAAAAACCTGATCCTGTACATCACAAGAAAGATCCCTTGGCATTTTTCATAAGAACAGATATTCTTTTGCATTTCCTGTTCTGTAATAATTCTTCCTTTGTGTCGCTGTGCTGTCACCCTACCTGTCTCCCGACAGCTACTCTGTGAGTAAAAATGGTTTCGTTTGGACAGGCTAGGTGTAGAACAAGAGGAGCCTGTGGCTTCTGTGCTGGCCCACTGTGTAGGGCTGGATCACATCTATAGCATATACAGTATTAGTGATGAGAGGCACGTAAGGGGGTTGAAGTGGTGCTGCTGATGAAGTAAGTCTACCATAGCACTAGAAAATATTATCTTTCTTAGAGAGAAAGTGCCTTGGAGGTACTTTCTCTGTGAGGAGGTGCAAGTCTCCCCTATGAGAAGCTGTAGCATGGCTGATGCTGTGAACTAGTCTGGCTTTAATGAATGAATTCAAAAACTACCAAAGAATTCTTATGGAAATACAGACATCATCCACATTATGGCCATAATTAATTAACCAATCAATTATCATGATGAATGCTATTTTAATGAATCAGTTGCAAATCATTTTCAGTTCCTATGGTTTTCATTGGGAGCACATTAATCACAGCAGACTCTTTGGGTTGCAGAGGAATGCAGGATGTAAATCCAAGACCTGAGTACATCTCTAACAGAGGTGAGCCAGGTTCTCAGCGATCAGATCCAGATGCAGGTATGGAAAGCTCTCCTGAAGGTCAGAGGCTCTTCAAATTTGGAAAAATAGTGCTGGCACATTATAGCGATTGGCCCAGAGCATGAAACAAGCAGACCTGAAGTGACCCAGGACTGGGCTGGGATTTGAAACACTTGCAGATACAGACTTTCCTGCTAATTCCATTTAATTCAGGAAGAAGGTGAAATAATGTTTGTGAAACTTTGTATCAGTAATCCTGGTTTTATTTTTTCAGGTAGTTTTGTTGGTTTGTTGGGGTTTGTTTTTTGGTGTTATTTGTTTGTTTGTTTGGGGTTTTTTTTGTTGTTTTTGTTTGTTTGTTTGTTTTCCCTGAAAGGATTCTTGTCCAGTTAACTTTGGCAATACTGCACAGGAGAAGTAGCTGTCCAAATGGAACCATTTGAGGAACTAGGGTTCAGTCTGTAGAGGCCATTCTTAAATGTCTGCTTGGGCGTTGCACTTATTTTCAGTTTAGTGTTCATTTACTCCTGTGGAGAGCTTGGTGGTTCTGCCGTCTCCGAATGCTTCCAAACAGTGAGACCAACAGAAGCACCAATTTAAGTTAATGATTAGACTTCAGCCCTTGGATGTTAACATCTGTATTTGACTGAGGTATTGCCAAAACTCACTGATTGCTCCTGGAAGTAGCCAGACGGCATACTGATTGAGTTGGGGTGGTTTATACAGCCATGCCTAAAGCTCCTTGGAGCTGGAGCTGCTACAGGGAAGCACAATAGGTGCATCACAACACTCATAGCATTGATGGGGAGTGATACAAGGAGTACAGACTTTTCTACTGCAGGGAATAGTGGATTTGTGGTGTGTTTTGGGGTTTGGGGTTTTTTTTTGTTTGTTTGGGTTTTTTTTTAATAGCTTAAAAAGAAGTAGGAAGGGTTGACATGCAGTCTTGGGGAATAAAAACTCTGAACCGGTTTGAGGACATTGATAGATTTTCCATTTCAGGCCATTTACTGAATGGAGAGAATTAAAATGGAAAATAAAATGAAACCAGTTAGAAAATATGTTAAGTAATCCACAATGTAACCATATAAGCTTTAATTTAGGAACTGATCTCTGTAATGCTTCTATTATAAATGCCTTATTTCACTTGCAGCTAATACATAGATACCCCTCTTGCATAGCTGAGGTAACCTGCTCATCATGGGATGGAATTTCTGTATTTTATTACATTATTTCTACTCACCTAGCTGGTGTAGCAGGTTGGAATGCAGTAAGAAGAGGTATCTTTAATGACTTTAATCGTATGGGTAGAGATCACTGGAAACTCTTTTGTGAACACGGACATTATAGTCCAGATAATATGTTTGTCTTCAGTGTTTATTATATGCTGCATTCTAAAAAGCACAGTTTTGGCAAATGTGAGCCTAATATTTGTTTCCTAAAGCTATACAGAAGTATCTGTTGGCTTTTGGAAGCCCTTGGAAACCCCCTATCTTCTGATGGGATGTGGGCACCCATTTCATGTAACAAATACAAAAGTTGCAAGTAGTCCTGACATGGCTATATTAAAAAATGTGGGGAAATATTTGTGGGTTATTTTTTGGAGTCTTTATACTGCTTTACTGGCAATCACATGAATTTTATATCTGTCATGAAATCTCCTGACATTTCCACCAATATGTTGCAAGGAGGTCATTAGAACAATTACTGAGATGTGGGAAGAGAAGTAGCATTCCATAGCATCAATTGCCAGCACTGCCAATCTCTAAGCAATTAAAAACCATGAGAACAAAATTTGACATTTTTCTGGACTGTGTATCCATAGGGTGCAATCACATTTATTTTTGAGGTTTTCAACACTGCTATAGCACTAGACTTAGGTTCTTGAAAAGGATTAAACTCTTTTGGAAAAATTAAAGTAAATTGAAAAAAATCTCGAGGAAACTTTTTTTTTTTTTTTAAATTCGTTAAAACTCGCTGACTTGATACATTTAAAATTTTATAGAAAACACTCAACTTTGAGAACTTCCCACGGGAAACAAACAAGTTTTGTTAGAAATTCAGTTTATTTTCTGAGGTTCCATCAGGTTTTATTTCAATTATTTGTTCTGAAGTAAAGAGTCAGTCCAGTCCAGTAGTCGTCGTTGTCTGAGTCACTGGCTTGGCCAGCTCAGGTGGGCTAAAGGGGAACGAGTGTGTCTGGGAACATCATCCTGAGCAGGGGGGAATGGTTTCTGGGCTCTCAGCTCCTCACCCATCTGACGTATTGCCAGTGACCCATGGGTTTTACAGGCTTTTGGATCTCTGAGGTCTTTAATTGCCAAATGGCTGCGACAGATTTGAAAATGAATGTGACTGTCTTTCAGCACGGAGTGGTAATGGCAAAATTACCGAGATGCTATTTCATCCTTGCTTGGCAGTGATGGGCAATGATGAAGCCAACGAAAATTTTGTCAGGCTTGGGCTGTAGTGACCAAGGCTCTTTCACTCGCTATAGTCCTCTAGGAAGGTATTTAGACATCTGAGTGGTCGTAATTCATTCTGGAAATGACATATTTCAATATTAAAGTTGAATTTCACTTCCATGACATGGAGCTGATTTCTGACTCCAGATGGAAAAAATTCCCAAACTTAAATAATTGAATGGAGCTGATATCTGGTTTCCTGACCAGCTCTATTTCTCATGCAGCAATATGCTAGAGTTCTTGAGAAAATTGTCAAGTATTGAAAGAACTGAGGAATGGGTGTATCGAAAGGCTCAGTCAGTCTCCCACTCTCAGTGAGGCATGTAGGATTATTTCCCTGGGGACTAAGAGCAGAGCCTGCTGATGGTGTGGCTGTTAATAAAACAGGAAAAATATTAGTGAGGTTTGTCTGAGACCTGCTTTGAGTTTGTGGAAACACCTTTTAGTCTTCTTGGATCAAAATACATGATTTATTCCCCGTAAGTCCTAAATTTATCAGAAAATAAACCAGTCTGGGCTTTCCTCACTTGGATAAGGAGTTTAAGTATGTTATGTTGCTGGACCTTGGTTTTGGACTGCAGGAATTCATTCATTGATCAGCAAGACTACATCTTCATTGTCATACGTCTGCTTAAGGGTGGGTGCCCCTACCTTTTGACATGCCCTATTTTTTCACTCGTGGGAGCATTAAGTTGATAGTCTGGACAAATAATAAAACCACATCTGAGTTGCACAAGACAGGGTCTGCAGTGGGCCTGGCATCTCCTGTTTGGGCACAGCTGGGATGCAGGGTGGGGGCTGATGGAGCGAGGGTTTTGGGGAAGCACCTGCCACCCCTGGTTGGGGTGAGCCCTTTCAACTGAGCAAACTGGTCCTGAGACTCCCAGATCAAACCCCTGGAGACTTCACTACTGTTGGAGAGGTGATGGCTTGCACTTTCCCAAACAAAGCACAGCAATGTTTCCTGTAATTTGAAACAAAGAGACAACTTGCTGCTTTGTAATCTGTGGGTGGGGGAGGCACTGTTGAGTCAGGAAGCCCCCAGAGGGTGCTGGCTTGACTGGTTTCAGCTGTGAAATCAAAACATGTGCATGAGTCAGGCCAGTGGTTAAGTTCTGCTCACTTTGAGGCCCTGGCTTTGATTAAATTCATGTGTCATTTTCAAAGGTCCATGTTTAGCTTGGTTTTAGATCATGCTTGCATAATTAGTTTATTTAAACTATGTCTCATGTTAAATCAGATTTTGCCTGTGGACTTAAGTACAACTATGTAATAAGATATACCTATTAAACAGATGTTTAATCTTAATGACTATGTTCTTGACAATCAATTGAAATTGAACATCTAATAACTACACTCCAACTAGGCATATCTCTTTGCATTTAATAAGATACTATAGTAATATAATTATAGTAATATAGGATATTATAAATAACATATTCATGGCAATATACCAATGTTTGTATAATACACATAATATATAGAAAATCATCTGAGAAATGAGGAGGCTTTAGCTCAGCTCATCATTTCCCTGATGGGAGAGAAAAAAAAAAAAAAACCAACCAAAAACCAAAAAACCCCAATGTTATCCTCTTACAGAGGAAACAATTTGTATTGGCAGTCTGTACTGTGTGTCCTCTAATAGCTCTGTGTCCGCAGGTCATCACCTCAAGGAGTTACTCACCCCAAGTAATGTCCAAAGCAGTGGTGTCGCAGAACAAAGCTCGGGTTTGTGTTCATGGGTGTAAGTGACTGTTGGGATGCTTTCGTCAGACTCGATAAAAAAAAAAAAGGAAACTAAGAAAAAATAAAGAGGAACAAATACAGGTGTGGAAATATTTGTTGGGAAAAAAGCCAGCCAACTCTGTGTCAATACTTACTGCAGTTGTGCGTCTAGTTGCATGTAAATACGATACTCCTGCAGTTTGACACCCGAGTCTCTCATTTGTGATTGTAAAATCCAATAAACCAGCTATTTCATTAACCGATCCCACAGAATATCTGGTTGTTCCACCAATTTGATCCGATATGCCTGACTCCAGAGCTTTATATTCTGCTGTTAAGACATGTACAAATGAGTTGGTTTATATCCCTTTGTTATGCTTCCATACTGTTAAGTGTACACTGAGGGACATTTAAGTATAAAACCGAATAACAGATTCATAATGTGCTGTTCAGAATTAACAAGTATGTGTCAAATAGCATATTGAAACTATTGAATATTTTGGTAGATGTGCAGTATTTTAGGATTTTCTCTCTTTTTTTTTTTTAAGGCCCTAGTTCGAGGAGGCATTTAAGCCCATGCTTAAGTCTATCATTTCAGCAAATCTGTTGCACATGTGTTCAGTATTAAGTACATGCTAACTAGAAATAAGCTGATTAACTTCTGTCTTATGGTTGGATGTAGTATTCATTGGACTCTATAGAAAATTTTCCATTGAATCCAGTGAGCCCGCAACTAAACAGTTTAAAAATGTGGTGGGAAGGCAGGGAGAGAGGGTGGGAAACAGGTGGGTTAAAATTAGACTTTGGATTATTTGGTATCTTTTTGGCTATTAAATATGTATAGAATGGAACTCTTGCTAATGCAAATTAAAAATGTTTCAGAATCTGTTTTATAGCACATGCACAGTACAGTGATGGACTAGTAACATATGAAAGACATACTGATGATAGTAAACACTAGCTCAGCATTCTGTTCTCCAGCATTGCTCAAAATTAGGGGGGAAGCCTTCAAACTTTTCATGTTCCATAAAAATAGTTATCAAGGTCTTTTTTGTTCAGCCTCCCAGATTTCTCTTTAAAAACTAGCTCGGTTTCCCTGAGCATCTCTTTCCCAGTGCATTATATTTTCTCCATGCATCCCTGCATTAATTTTAATATTGTCATTGCCATCTTTACACTAAAAAAAAATGCATGAAGGAGAGAGAAGTGTGTGTGTGTGTGTGTGTTCTTCCTCTCCCCTTTCCTCATCTAACTCAGAGACAGGGGAGGATGGAGAAAGACACTTAAAAAATTTTTCTTCTGTCACATGACAGATTTACAGTGTAAAACTAGTGAATTCTTCGGTGAAGGCCTATTGTGCTGGCTTTCTTGTATTACTGCAGGGCACCTCTAGCTAACACTGCACTGGGGTAAATTAGGGCTAGAACTTGTCAAGAGATTATTTTTACTACTGTCTTTATTTAGTCCCTTTTACCCCATATTTAAGCTGGGAGGGGATGATGCTCTGTGTTTTGGTTTGTGTCCTTTTTTTTTTTTTATGTTTGGTAATTTTTCCACACACCTTTGTTGAAGACAGTGATTGCAAACACGTTCGACTTGATATTCAACTCACACTTTAACTTAACAAGTGGTTCAAAGATTAATTACCATGTACCTTGCAGTTCATAGATTCTATTATGATACAGCTCAAGCAAAGAGAACAGGGGAAAAATCCAGCTGATTAGCCTGTGATTACATGTTAGCCTGTGCTTATGGTCTTTGGTTGGTTGTCACTGCATGATGCAAGAACTGCTACGTGGTTATGGTTTCCCATCTGTATTAATTTTAATGTAGTTGGTGATTTTCTAGGACCTAAAGAAATATTAGTGGCAATATTTATCAGGTTAGTACAGTTAAAATTGTTAATGCTTAAATAGGTGAAATTAATCTTCTCAGTAGAGGAGTGGTGGAAATTGTTATTCATGTTTCACACATGGCTGTTTGGCCTGTGGCTCAGCTGTCGCTGGTAGCAGACTGGTGCTGCCCCATCACCCGCGTTACAGGGCGGCAGTGGCTGTGCTTGTGCTTCTGGCAGGTTAACCAGGGCTCAGCATGGAGACTACTCCTGTGCCATCTTTTCCTGCCAGCTTGCTGGCTCCAGCAGGGACTATAAGATACTGACTCTGCACAGTGAGACCAGTTGGTGGGGTTTGGTGGCAAAGGCAAGTTAAAAAGGGGTTTGCTTTACCCTCGTTCAAAAATGGATAGGTCTTAATAATTTTGGACGAGTTCAGTGGTGCAGCTCACTGGCCCTGCAGACGGTTGGTCTGGAGCAGAGTGGCCAGCAGCTTGCTGTAGTGCAAGAAGTGCAGGTAGGAACCAGCAGGACAAAAATGCCCTAAGCTGGCTTTGCAGCCGGGTGATGCAGGAGCACACCTGAGCTAGTGTTGTGTCTGTGGCACTTCTGGTTTGGTAGTGCCACACCTAAAACTAGATTTAGCACCTTATCAGACTGTAGCATCTGGTAAGAAGAGGAGCTTAGCAATGTTCAGAAAGCCCCAGGTGAAGAGTTCATCCTGTTGTCCCTCTGTTAATAGCTGGAGTTCTGCATTTTAAGATTTGCAGACTGAGACCTGTCAGAGATGTGATTAGAATTTGCTTTCTGCTCTTGTTTTCACTGTGAGCAACTCACTGTTCCCCTTATTCTAGAGTAAATCGATTAGGACTCAATAAAAAGCACCGGGAGAACCCGCTTGTCACTTCTTAAACGTCTCAGCCTGTTTGGAGACTTTGCCTGAATCCCTGAGCAAGTGGGAGCTCTTTCTAGTGTGAATTCCTCGCATCTCTAGTTTTCCTGGCTAACAAGGGAGGGCAATATACATAGGACAGAACAGGTTTCTATTCAGCCGTGGAGAAAGCACTTGTGAATGTTGCAGGAAATGAGATCTTAAGTCAGTGCATAAAACAATCTAATCCATCACAGCCCCTAGAATGGCCCCTCATAACTCAGGGGCTGTCATACCCCTTTGTGTGCATGAAGGCAGTTGTGGAAGAAGTGACGAACTGCGCACATATTCTGCTAAATCCGTTCTGGCAGCTGAGGTAATATATTTTCAATGCCAAGTCACATAATTTTACTTTAGCTCATTTGACTCCAGGCTACAAAGCTATTCTAGAAAACAAAGGGATGGTGTTTGAATAATGAATAATAATGAATTTAATTCTGTGGGCTTGTGCTGGGCTGAAGCCTCTAGGAGGTTAAATGCAGATAAAGTAATGGAAAGCAAAAGTTTTACCTTACAACATAGTATTATTTTACTCGAGTTGTCTTGACTTCATTCAGCGTTGGTACCTTTGGACAGATGCAGCTGACATCTGAATTTAAAGCTGATACATTATTAAGTTTGATTTACAGATTTACACCTACAAAATAGCATAGAATGACTCTCAGCATCTCCTTTTTGCCTTCTAGTTTTGTTTTATTTTCTTGTCCTGTTATTTTCTATTAATTTCGATAGTTGTAGACCTTCACAGTAGTTGCAAGGAAATGTGAGCATACCCTTGCACCATGCTAGCTATACATGCACTCTTTTCTGGTGTCACGCAACATACTCAGCTGATAATTCCATCCTTTTCAAGAAAGAAGTAAGGTAATATTCCTGTAGTTCTGGGCAAAGAGATGATGCCTACCTCCACCTGTACAACACCTAACATGCACTAGTCCTGGTGCTGCTTGACAGTTTCGCTAATAGTTTAATATTAATGGCAGGTGGGCAGGCAAGGAGAGGGATTCCCCTGTAGAGAGATCCTGGAAGGCAGCTTCAGGGAAGACTTTGTTATCAGTTAATTTGCCACAGACAGGAAATTAAACACCGCAGTGGCATTAAAGACCACTGAGGTCTGGGTGCTTAATTGTACTTTATCCCTTTGAAAATCCCCCTTTCCTTTAGCATTTTAAGGGAGTATGAATTTGTTTACAAACTGTTTAGGTGGTTCGTGGAGCTGTTTAAGACTCTCAAAGATTCACGAGGCAGATCCAGGCAAGCAGGAATGTGGAGCAGTGCTACAGATGGTTGTCTGGGAGGTCTCGCCCCATCTGGAGAGGAAGCTGGTGAATAGATGCACAAGGCTGCCTTAACCTTTGTGTTTCTCATACAGCATGCATACAAAGTTGTGCTCAACTAGGAATGCTATTCCAGCTCAGCTGCTTCTTCTGCGAGTGGGTCTTTTACTGCAGGTGGTGTACTTGGAGCCCTAGCGAGGGCATGCACGAAGAGGTACATGCCCAGATCCTGCTCTGAGAGGAGAAGGGTAAAGCGAAAGAAAGCAGGCAGGAGCTGAGCAGTAGTAGCAAAGTGAGGCGGTAGGTGTATGCAGCTTCCCCTGGTGAGGTCCTCCCTGGAGAAGGTGGGCAAGACCCATGGTCAGGGGAAGGAGGGGGTCTCACTGCTCGCCCGGTGCTAAATGGGTATCTGGCAGTCATGGGGGATGTGCGGCTCTGATCTTTCCTGCGTTTATAACTTTATAGCATAGTGTTACAAAAATCAGTGTTATGACAAAGATTCAACACCACTTATTAATTCCTTGTAGAAGAAGATCAGGTGAACCCCGAAGGGGAAGCCACCTTCAGAAACAACTTGATAAATAGTAAACATTAAAAAGCAAAAAAACAAGAGACTTGATAAGCAAAGTGGGTTTACGGAGAGCCATTTTTGAGAAGAGGTAAACTGTTTTCTGATGCTATTTCAGAAGAAAACCAATTTATAGAACAGCTATGTGTGGGACATACGTTCTTTGTCTGTAGCCTGAATGGGGCAATACTTTGTTAATTTGAGAGAATGAGAAAGTGAAGCTGATTATTAACAGAAATGAAACAGTCATTCAGTCACCATGTGCATGGGACTTCTAGCGAGCTCCACCGGAGGTCCAGGCACTGAATATTTGCAGGATTATGTGTCATCTCATGGATCTGTTTTCATGTTCCAAGCCATCTGGCATACAGGAGTAAACAAACAGCAGAAAAGATAATAAGTAAACTGGTTTTTAACTATTTTTTCCCTGGACTTAATACTATAAGAGCAAAACACTTTTAATTCCTAAAACAAATTAATTTTAGATTACATCTATTATTAAGTGAAATAGCAAATGTAAAGTTTCCACTTTACAGGAAGGCAATCTCCCATTTCCTTTGTTCACAAGGGTGAGCAGGTGAGAAAAGGGGTGAGCATACCCCTGCCCAAGGCTGGTGTCAGATCTTTAACTGCTGCTGCTGCGGCTGGATGGGGCTATGCACCCAGCACTAGTGCGGGCAGCTCTGAGCGTGACTCGGTGTTACCAGGAGAAGCTGTGATGGTTTCACTGGAGAATATCCATTGGTTAACTGCCTCATCTGAGAGCAGCTATTCACAGGTGTTGCCTCGTAACACTGAGCGTAGAATTTCACTACAGTGAGGGAAATAACATCGACCCAAACTTATTTCTTTCCTGGTTTCACTGAGGAGAGTCTGGTAGAAGGGTTACAGTACCCACTTGCTTGAGTTCACTATGTTGGTTCAGAGAAATACTATCTCAGACTAGCTAGAAAGGTTCTGAATTTCATCAAAAAGTATTTGAAAAATTTCTGTTATGGTTGATTAACTGTACAGTAGATTTAAAGCCGTAGCTCTATTAAAGTAATCCAAATGTGTGTATTCAAGGCCCACAGATTCCAGTTCATACCATTTAATTGAGTACTGCATTATTTAATGAATTTCCTTTTGGTGTAATCTCATTTTGCAAGAAATCTCACTCATTCAAGAAAGGGAGTTTCTAGTTTTCCTGGTGATTGAAGAAACCCAGAGCATGTTAGCATGTAGGCTTCCCATAAAAGAAATATACTTAAATTTTCATGTTTTGTGGTGGGGAAAGGAACTCCATCATGTGCATGAAATTGTACCCAACAACTATTGCTCCTTGCTATAGTACCTTTGGAAAGCTGTAGTCTACAAATGGCCATGCTGGGGTTGTCACTTCTTCATAACTACTTCAAAATCAGCTGGTTAGTCTGTGCTGTAAGAGAACCAGGTGGGTTAGCTCAGGGTGCCACTTATGAGTGTGATGCTCTAAACCCCAGCTCCCATCACATGAATCAGTTCTACCATCCTTTTTACCTCCAACTGTATGTTCCTGCTCTGATTTTAGTGTTCACTGACATTTATGAGAGAAGCTGGGCCAAGAAGTTGAGCTGGCTGAGGAAGACCACTGCAAAAAGACTAGTTCCCAATAGTTCAGCCCCTTGGATCCAAAAGAGGAAACTTATCTACCTTAAAGTATACAAAGCTAATTAAAATGGGATTTTTTTTCTATTTGAAGATGAAGCTCTTATAAGTAAAGTACAGTGAGAAAAACAGACAGCCCTTTCTCTCTGGTCAGTAAGATTTCCAGGAACTTGTCTCCTTTTTCTCAGACACCATGTGAAGTGTCCTCCCATCCTAGACCACTGTCAGAGTTTAAACCTCCTCCCGAAAAGGAATGAAGGCAAAGCGTTTTGAAGCTGCTTGGTGTTAACATTCTCATTTCAGAAAGGTGTGTAATATCTTTCTGAATGGAATCAGAAATACTAAAGAGAAGGAGTAGGCTCAGGGGGCAGGAATCGCCTTGATACTCTTGGGTGCTCCGTTGATTTGTTGGTTCCTTGCATATGTGTAAGTCCGTGTTTGTTTATGCCTGTTTGATCTCATTTCCCTGAAGTATTTCCCAAGCTGTGCTCAGACAGAGGCAATGAGAAGGAACCTTCTGACTGAAATGGAATCCCTCATTCAAGATGAAACAGGATTTTTTTCTTTTGGTAAGCTGTTTCCTGGCAAGGTTTTCCTGTGACATTTGCTGGGAGGGTAACCCATTAATTTGAATCCAAGCACCAGCGGGAGCTAATCTGGATGACACTAGATCATGCTTGGCATTTGTTTCCACTCTGGTTAGGTGCCATGTGAAATATTTCCAGTGTTGACCCATGTCAGCTTTGGAAGCTGTGCTGGAAAATGCAGTTCCGTTAGAAGAGTTGTCTTACGATTTTTGTTTGTTTGTTTGTTTATGAATAGTCCAATGGAAATGATAACTAGTTCACAGAAAATTCATGTGCAAGGACAATTTCACACCTGTATCAGTACCAAAATGAGGCATTGGCACATGATTGCTGTCAATGTTATTTATTATGTTATGGAAATGCTTAACTTCCCAGTTGAAGATGAGGATTTCACTCTGCTGTGTCTACATACACAGCCTAAACTGCTCTTGAACCTCATCGAATGCCTCACTGCAGCCTGTGTCTGCCTGTAAAGGACTCCTAGAATGAGCTGTCTGAGTTGTGGTCCTCAGGGAATAGTGCAGAGATGTGCCTGGAAATAGTGGTCATGATCAGACCTGGCACTCCGCATAGCATTATGTAGACATAAGAAGTAGCCAAGATTTAAATACCGAGCAGAAAAATATTTTGACCATTCTGTGTTCATGTCAGCAAATAGCTGCTGGTCTGCTTCCCATGGGCACTGATGGAGTTTAAGTGTTCCTCCCAATATGGAGTCAGGGTATGGGATGAGAGAAGGCTTTCAAATTACATGGTTATGTACTGGTTTCATACTTAGTCTGGTCCAGCGCAGACTGTTTCTAAGCACATGATGTTAAGTATTTTCATGTATTTTAATTTCTATTCAAATAAATAATTATCAGAAATTTACTGGGGTGATAAAAAAAAGAATGAAAGAGTAAATGGCTAAAGGAAAAAATAAACATCTTGTCTAGACAGTTTGATGTATGTTGAGATTCAAAGGTGGACTATGAAGGTGCAGTCTCTTTGAGATGTGGATTTTCTGTTTGTTCTCTCCATTTTGCACATGGGTACCTAGCACATGGGGCTTCTACATGCTACTGCAGAAATAATGAATGACCATGAGATGGAAAAATAGAGCGAGATTAACAAAGAAGTCGAGGCAGTTACCTGAGAGCACTGAGCTTTTCTGGTGGTTGAACACTGCTGAAAGACACCTTTCTTGATGTGTTGGAGAGTTGCATCAGGTTATGGATGGGACTGGTGAATACCACATTTAGACCAATGAAATGGGTGGGACCCATCACCAGGGGCAGGGGCAGGGAAGAGAGGCAGGAGGGGTGCTTCCCCATCTCACTGACTGATATTTGTGCCTGGCTAGGGATACTGGCTCATATATTTGTGGAACTGATTTATCTGGGCTCATAGAAGCAGAAACAAAGTTTTCAGACATGCAATCCTTTCACTTCATCCTCTATTAAAAAGAGAGAAAGAAAAAAGCTTTCCAGGCTCCTGCCCTTTAAGGACAAGGAGAAGCTTCTTCACCCTGACTTTGGTCTGATAGGACTGAGGAAAATTTCCTTGGAGGAGTGAAGCCAGAACAGACCCGGGCCTACTGGAGGCATTCCTAAGTGGATTTTTAGGCTGCCGTTTTCAATCCCTGAATTTTTGTTTGTGTAATTATCAAATCTAGGAACCTAGGGTGAAGAAGTACTGTTCTGTTTCTTGAAGTGCTATAAGGGAGAAATGTTGGGATCCCATGTTCTTCTTTCATCCCAGGATAATTTTCATAGCAGAGTCTTAGAATTAAGCATTGCCAGTTCTCAGATCTGGGAATTCAACCTCCTTGGCTCTAGATGATCAGACCAAAGTATAGTCAAGATTTTTGAGTGACAAAGTGGGCTTTAAAACATGTTAATTGATTTTGAAAATCCCTGGAGTTTGAATATAAAAGAACCTGCTTTTGCTCAAATAAAGAGAAACATGCAAACTTAGTTTCCCTTAGAACTGCTCTAGTTCCGAATTCATCTTCGGTTACAATCAGTTGACTCATGACACCAGCAGCTGCATTAATTGTAAATCCAAACCTCCTTTTTACCAGTTTTGGTTATCTCAGGCCTGATCTAATACCTTTTGAGATTAGTGGTACTTTTCCAGTTTACTTGAGTAGAAGCGTGGTCAGACCCATATTAGGTGCCTGTCACACTGATACTTAAGCAATTTGTAATTCCAATGAGACTTTAGGTTTGATTAAGAAATCTTTAGTAAGATTGCTTTTGTGTTTAAACAGTCCATTAGAAAAGGCTTCTTTCCCCACAACAATAGTAATTGGATATCTTCAGTATCCAGTCATTTCTTTGCAAGATGTTTCTCTCTAAGAAAATAATTTCCAACCCATGTTTCTTTTCTTCTTTTAACTTAAAAGAGCCTCTCATCATCTTTGTGGTCAGTGCAGTCCATTTATAACTGCCTGGTACGAACTGAAATCTTATCTTCCTTGCTTTGTTTTTCTGTACCAAACTGTAAGCAAGACCTGAAGTTTGTTCAGATTAGGGATCAAACACTGAATTTCTATTTCTTTTCTTGCAGATTCCTAGGGGAAAAAAAAATCAATATGCTAATGCTGTTGCATCAAGCTTTCAAATCTATGCAGACATCAATAGGCAGCTGTTCCATGCTTTTTAACGTTTTGGGCCAAGTTTCCGATTTCAAACAGATTGATGTAAAACTAGAGGAACTCATAGGAACTTCTCTCAATTTACACCACTTGCTCAGACTAGGTCAAGCTGTTAAATCAATCCAGGATCAAAATTTTTAATTTAATTGACTGTTAATATAATAATTAGAATTTGACTAGGAATGGAGTATCTGGACCTTCATAGCTACTCTCTAGGGAAATTAAAACATAATTTTGTGACATTGTGTGCTGCCCAATACATATAGCTATTCTTATTTGGTAAATGTATATGAAATAGTATTTGCTACTTCACCGATTTAATACAAAACAAAATCTTTTCAAGTCAGAGTAATGTCCTCTGCTTTATATTTGAAAAAACAAATGAATCCCATGATACACTGTGATTTGCAATAAAGTTGATCAATGTGATCTACCTCCACAAATTGCAGAACATACCATTCACATTCTTGTGAGTAATACTGTTGTTTTACCTTGAAGTACATTGCTGCTGTTCCTGGTGTTAAGTCTAGCATCTTAAGACTTTTAATAGAAAGAAACTAAATGAAAATTGATTGATAAAAGCTCCATCAAGGTGTTTATTGCTTTACCCCTGGGCAAAACCAGAAACTTTTGAAAGCAATGTCATTTGTATTAGATACTGTTTTTCAAAGTGCATGGGCAATGAAGATGTGAACATAAAGGTAGGAAATTGCTTTTAATCATTAATAACTTGCACAGGGAGCTTGTAGTACAAGGTAGAGTGTCCACCTTCATGCTGGATATGATGATTTGTTGCAAAAATTGGCGTATGGAGGTGTAGTGGAAGATTGTGTACGCAGTCATAATACTGAAGTTGGCATCTACAGCAGCTCGAAGCATATGCAAAAGAAAGAGAAAATACCTGATTAACAAGGGGCACTTATACTCCAACGACATTAGGCAGAAGTGCAGTAGTAGAGGCAGGATGTGGTTTAGCAGCAGATACTTGTAGGACTTTGAAAGTTCTTAACCCTTTGAAGCAGGGCCTGAAACAGCTCATCTCTCCCTAGTTCTTGGAGTATTCTGGTTTGATCACTGCAGAAAGAAATTAATTATCATCAGTAAGAGAATTCTAGTGAGAGCAAGGACTGCAGATTGTCCTATTATATAGGGAAATAATATCCAGTCTGAGAGCCCTGAGTAAGTAACAGGAAACATGATGTTAGTGGAAGGAGTCTTAAGAGAATTGTGGGAGGACATTTGTTCTTGGCTGTTGAGAAGGGACACTGGCTAGAAAATGCCTACTCCAGACAGTAGCTTGCATGATTGCCTTTTAACCCCAGCTGCCAAGGCAAACTTGAATAATCAGCTCATCCGTGTATGAGTGAAGAGGCTTGAGCTAAACATGTTATTTTTGGGGTTAATTTTATACTGTACAGAGGTTATTTTTCCCCCAAAGTATCCCAAACTGAAATGTCTCTAATTCTGAAGAAGTGTGAATGTGTATGGTCAGAAACTTGTTTCCTGCTCCCCATCACCCATGGAGGCAGGAAAGCTCAGCAACTTGCCTCTTTGGCTTCTCAAGATCATTTTGCACTCTGAGGTGTCCATGGACCTTTTAGCTCTTCAGTATTGTTAAGTGATTTGAGCTGTGACCACTCATCACATGTTAAAGGTAATTATTTAAAAAGATGAAGGGTAAAAGTGTGCCTGGCATCTCTGTAAGCAGGTACACAAACAATAGCCATGTGGGATGCTCCTATTGTCACACCCTGACCCATCATCCCAAGCACTGGGGCCAGAGTGGGGAGCTGACCCTTGTTAGTGGTAAATTCTGGGCACACAAGTTACAACATCCAGTTCGTGACTTGAGAAACCTTCAATCTAAATGGAAAGTCAAAACCCAAATTGGAAAGGATTTAGGAAAATGGCAGGTGATGAGATTTGCCCAAGACCATGCAGTGTTGGTGGCAGAACCAGAACTGAGTTCTGGAGTCTGGTGCAGTGGAGTTTGCAGTGGATTAACCAGCCGTATGCCTTACAAAACTCTAGTTGAATTTCTCTGCTAGGTCTACTCTGTTCTCACAGACTGAGGATGAAGAATTTTGTGCACAGGTTCCTGGTGGTTTGAGGGTTTTTCTGGTTTGTTTTGCTAGTGCAATATAGACACCTTAGAAATGGCATACACACCAAGGCTGCTCCTTCTGGCCTGTTGGGAAGGTAACTATTCAAACTGGCTGGAAAGTGTCCCAGCTTTTCCCTCTACCTAAGATGAATTTCACTTTTTCCTTCTAGGTTGAAGAAAGAAAAAGCATTTTGTTGAATTTTTCTAGGGAAAAATGAAAAAAAAATCTATTGAACAGCATGCTACCTTTTGTTTGAATATGCCATTATTAATCAGTTAAATAATTTAGATTAAAAAACCCCCAAATTTTAGTTCTAGAAAGAATACTTGTGGTCAGAACACAGTTTAACAAAACTCAGTAATCTGAAAGTGGAAACAGGAATTCTTTGTTTCCATACACTATATAAATCCATGTAAACTAATAGATTTATTTCATTTATAGCTGGAGAAGGAAGGAAAGAACTGTGTAATTGGAGAAAATTCAAACACTGTAGTGAAAAAATCCATGTTACTCAAACACTGTAGTGATAAAATCCACGTAACTGTGTGTGCAAATAGTGTGTGCATTTATGTTATTCTGTTAGCTTTACCATTTTTTGGTTTTGGCCTTTCTTGTTTGTAGATAATTTCTGTAGCCCTTACTTGCTGTGCATATGTGCTTGTCTAAAAAAGAATAAAAAGGTTTTTACAAAACTTTTTAGCTATGTTGTAAAACATGTCTTTTATGATGGGCTGTCAGGTAAGTATTCAAGAAGTAGAAGTTTTCGGTTATAATTGCTCCATGCATACAAACACTTGTAGTGGCTATGCACAAATCAAACAGGCAGAAATGCACAGTTGAGATTAAACTCTTCCAAGGTCAGGCCCAACAAATAGACTGCACATCAGCTGTGCTAAGAGTTGGCAATGGGACTTGAACTAAACATATGACAAACATATGGAAAATATATTCCTTTGCTTTGTATGTTTAAAAAATGCATCATAATCAACGTGCTACTGCCTTTGAGGACTATAAGATAAAACGTTGCAAGGTTCAATGACTTTGAGATGGGAATCCTGGGTACAGCCCAGATGGAGGCCTGATACCAAAAGCTGCTCTTGTCTTTGAACATTATTGGCCTCAAAGAATTGAAATTCCTTTTAGGTTTCCCCCCACCCCCTTTAAAACAATATGAGTGCAAACAGTTTCCACTTGTTTTTGTCCCTGTGCCAACCTGCAGTTTAAGCACTTGAGGAAAATGTGGTTTAGGGGAGGATTGCCTTAAAGTCCTCTTGAAGTCAGTGTTGTGGACTATGAAGTTTTTTGGGAAGTGTAAAAAGCCCATCATAAAACTGCTCTAAGGTTGCTCTGGTGTAGCTATTCCGGTGCTTGCAGAAAGGATGGTTTAAGAAGGCCCCCTCAGGTCTCATTCTCAGTGCCATGGGTTTGTACTTGTCACCATGATTGGGCTGAAATAGTCATTTGTGGATCTGATTGTTGTGTTAAATCTTTGAGGTGATCAGGACTAATGTCTGCACTTCACTTTCCTCTTCATTTTACAGAGTTTATTTATACATGTCATCGTTTCCTACTGATGCCTTAGGAATACTTGTATTAGCAGCTGTGGGTGGAAGGGCAGGTAAGAGTGTGGACAGGGGTGGTGCTGCTACCAGAATCAACCCTCAAATGGTATTTCCAGTATTTTGTGACACTTCTGCTCTTTACACTGGAGACACAAATTAGCTGCTAACCTTGTTAACTAGGCTGGTGTTTGAACACGCCATATGATGATGAGTATCTCCAGGAACAAGGTGTGAGAGAGGCAGGACATGGGAGGAAAACACAGACCTCTGACATCCCCAGGAAGGGTCATCGCTGCAGAGAATCGGGTACTGCTGACACCGCAGGCAGGTGCCCTAATGGCTGATGGGCATCGAAAGGGACAGGCCTCCTCCACTCCCTCTCCTCCTCTCCTGTGTGCATTCCCAGTTCCTACACTGTAATCCTGAGCTGAACTGATTCCGGCAGGAAGATACTTTCAGGGTTATTTTGGTATTGTTTTAGCTCCCTAGACTGCTCATTGAAGGGGTTCTTGCAGTTCATTATAGGGTACCACGCAATTTATGGGGAAGTGGAACCTCCCTTTTTGGTGTCAAGGTTAAACCACTCACTGGTAGGAATGGCTCAAGCCTCTCTTCTGGTCTCAGTTAATCTGGTGATTAGAGCACAGAAGGTGAAAAGATACTTTAAACGTAGCTTTTCCTTCCCTTCTTGCTGTGTTGCACCAAATAGGGAATGGAGAAATTGGCTCAAGGGCCTTTATTTTTTTCCTTCTTGTTTTCTGTTGCTTTTCATTTTAAGTAGACTTCCAGGCCGAATGTGATTTTCCTGTGGGAGTAGATGCTGAGTTCTGTCTGCGTTTTTATCTCCGTAGTTGACAATAATAAAAATTCCAAACAACTTCCCCCGCATTCCCTGCTTTGCTGTTGTCATGTTTTCTGCTGGTTGACAAAGTCACCTCTGCGGCCTTAATATTTGAGTACATTTATTTTGCAAAGTGCTGGGAGCTGCACGGCTTGTTGATGTTTTCAAAAGCTTTCGCAAAAGCTGTTGAAACACCGCATGTTGCACAGTTAAGAATTTAGGAATTTTCCACTCCCACTCCCCAACTGTTTTTTGGATTAGTGTTTGTGTTTCTCTAAAGCACCCTGCAAACACCTTCTGCGAATAGGGGATGGAAGAGAGACGGAGGAAACCAGTCATGCAGTCTGTCTTTCTGTGAAATCTTGTCCATTGGGATCCCATAAGAAAGTCCTGGGAAGATTAGGTACATCTTCTCTCCTTTGTGTGAAAAACCCTTTCAATGGAAGTGAAATCACAAAACACTTAGAAAGAAGGGTTTCTTCTGTGGAGTTCAATCCTTCTCTTTTCCCATTTCTCCCTTGACTATTTCCTCCTTCCACCCCAGCTATTCCAAAGCATTACTTGCCTAATCAGTAACCTTGTTTTACCTGTTTGAAGATGGAAAAAAAGTACCCAACAAGAAAGAAAGAGTAGCTTGAGAGATACTGGTTTGGGGAACAACTCAGGATTAGGCTTAATTTTAGCCTGCAGTCAATGTGTGTGGCTAGAGAGGAGCAAAGTCTCTTCCAGCCAGAGGAAGTAAGGAACAACAGATGATTTTTGTGCTCTTTTACAGAAGCACTGCTGATGCTATTGAATCTGTGGCTTATGGTCTAAGTGATGTTTAAGCAGTTTATTGAAAGAGGATTTTTTAAGTGATGACCATCTCTGACAAATCTTGCGGTCTTTCCCTCCTAAAAGGTCCTTCCACTGTTAAATGGTACAGCAGTGATACAGCATCCTTTCTACTCAATTTTCAGCTGAGAAATCAGATTTCAAATCTTATTAAGAAGATAGTGCAACTTATTGCTTGAAAACAAGACAAATAACAATATGAAGTTGAACTCTAGAATTAAACCCGGTTCAGAAGGAGCTTTTATTCCTCTTCCAATTCCCATCCCTTTCATAGGCGACAAGGGACATCACAAACTCCACTCATGTTTTTGCTGTGAGTTTATTCTAAGTGATATTGCTTGGACACTCTGGTAGCAAGTAGCCTCCGAATAGGAAGGATGATGAAGACAAATCACTTTTTTATTTTAGAACATCATCAAATTTTTAATCCAAACTTTGTTTATTCAACTATAAATGTTAGCTTTTTCATGGATAGTGATCTCCTTACCCCATAGTGTTGTGTGTAAGCTTTCATCTTGGTCCTCTGTTCTTACAATGTAGTGTAAGATGGTTCTGAAAGGGAGGACAAGCCTTTCCACTGCATCTTGAGGAATTCCCAGGAGCCAAATAACATAGCTCCCTCCAAGCATTAACTTCTTCTGTGCTCCAGAGTCCTGATTTTAAATGATTGCATCTTGCAGAACTGCCAGACCATGAACCTTGGTAAGCGTGAACTTCTACATGCTTCCAAAATGACATGAAAAATAAAATGGGCTAAATTCACCCCTGAACTTTCTTCTCCTTTTCTACATCTTCAAGTAATAGTAGTAAAGATCATTAAGACCATTCACTTTTTAGTCAAATATTAGGTGTGACTAAAAGATACTTTACATGAGAAAAAAAGTTCTGATAAATGAAATTCCAGGCTGGATGCATATCATGTAGTAGTTGAGAAATTCAGTGCCCTTCATTTCAACCCTGTGTTGTGCAAATCAAATTGCAAGTGAAGCCTGCTTCTGTTGGATGGTGCCAACCATCTGATAGGGGGGATCTTGGCTGGCTACTCCTCATGTGTCGTTAAGGATATATAAGAAATTAATATTTGTAATTTTTATTACTTTTTGAAAATACCATTTTTAAATGCCTTACAAAAACTACTCGATCAATTTTTATCTGAAATCAATTATCACAGGGCCTTTTCTCTTTCTGCAGACTGTTAAGAAGCTTTTGTCTTTATGGATTTATCTTAATAATCATAAACCCCAAAACCCCAATGACCCATAACAGGATTCATTTTGTTCCTTTTTGTGTTTTACTCTGTGTACAATTTGGAAATGTCGAATTCTGAATGGAGCTGTGATTGGGAGTTGTTTAGGATGGTCAAGGGAATGCAGAATTGGAGAAGAGAGCCAGTGGTACCTCTTCATGTCCAACAAGGTCAGCATTTTTCCTTGCATCCAGACCCTAGGCTGCAGTTTCATCTTGTTTCCTTTGATGGCTGTATTGCTTGGACTTTTGTTATAAAAGAAAACAAGTAAAAATGTGTTAATTTAAACTTGGACTGGGCCCTTACTTGGTCAATAGTGCATCACTGCAGGCTGTTACTGTGGTGGTGGCCAGGGGAAGTGATGCTGCATGCACAGACTGCGCCCCTGAGGAACTGGGTGTGACATGGAGCTTTCTTGCCTATAATATTCTTGCTCTTTGTGCTTTTAGGCTCAAAAAAAAAGAATGAGTTGGGAGTCAAGACCATTCATAATGCATTGATTTCTGTGCACTGTTAATTAATGTGCACTAGAACAATGATGAAACAGATATGTGCTTTTTATTGTATATTTCTTAAATTTTTACTCAGCTTGTATCAGTAAAAGAGATTTGGTAAAATTCCCTTAATTTTTAAAATTTTCTCATTTTAGAACCAAATATATCAATTCAATAAATGGATAGTTACACTAATTATTAAATGTTTGCTTAATGTTAGAACTTTCCTCAAAGTGTGTGCCTGCCATATGCTAATGGCAAGCTGGTTAATATTATTTATTCCAGCCTACATCTTTTCTAGCAATATGAATTTGTAGAAAGAATTCTGTGTGCATGAATAGTGATGTGTATTCATAGCAAGTAATTTTTCAGTTTCCCGTCAACTGTTGGAACCTGGTTCAAAGAGCTATATTGCTTATTGTGCCTGTAATCCCCGTTTACTGAGTTTATTACCCTAACTCCAGAGGCCTGGTTTACGTACAGGTTTATGGATGAAACCTTCAGTCAAGCAGGGCTTGGTCCTTTAGGCGTTTTACACCACACTTTGTAGCATAAGGAATCAAGTGAGAAGGTACATAGCAAGCATGAGTACTGAACAGCAGAACTGCAGGACAGGATGTCTCCACAGTGATTATCATTATTATCAAAGTGTAATTTATCCAATTAGCTGATTCCATTAAACGGGTTCGATTGACTCTTTCTCCTGCCACATTTTAATGTGTTTATATCTTAAGCAAGTGAAGGATGTATTGTTTGACATGACAGCTTTCTTTGTGTGTAGCTACCTCTTTATTTCAATCCAATGACTGACAAAAGATAGGAGTGGGTCTTTTTGATGTAGCGTAGGGAATTATTTCCTGATCTGACATCCTAATTGATTGGGGATTTCTTATTATATTAAGGAATTTTCATCCTGAGTTGCTCAGCAAAGCAGCATTAGTGCATTGTAACAGGAGGATAAAAATGAAGATGTCAGGATGAATCAAAAAAGGAGAACTATTAAGCATACTGTGCTGTGATTATTACACAGTTAATAATTTTTTTCCCTCTTCTCTTACTACCTTCAACCCTGTGCTTCTGTTCTCTGAAGTAGCTTCAGAGCTTCTTTTTAAAGATAGTGGCTCTTTGTAAAGATTTTTCAAATAGTGAAGGTTGAAAAATATGAAGTGTTCAAGTAAAAAGTTGACAATCTGCATATTTTCACTACAAAATTGAAAACATGTTTTTAATTTTGGATTTGCCCCTCTCTTCAATGGCAAAGGGAAAAGAGGATGGTAAATGATAGGGGGCAAAAGGAATAGAGTCTGGCCTTTGTAAACGTGGGCTGTGTAGAGATTCAGTCTGTGGCTTCCTTGATCTTATGTGTTTGGCTTGTTGACTCGGTTGTCTCCTGTCCCTTCTATGGGAGACTGCATGTCCCCATTTATTCCACACGTTGTTGGTTGTGTGGTGGTGTTGTTGGGGCCAGTGGGATTGATGTCGGTTATGTATGGACTTGTTTGTACCCCCAGTGCTCACCCATGTACTGACCCTTTTGTATCAAATACAATTTGGTTATTGGTTCATTTTAATGCTGGCTGTGTCCTTTATGCTAGGCCTGATAATTGGCAACACAGTCCTGGCAGCTTTCAATCAGACCAGTAAACATTTTGTTGATGGGATGCTGTGGTGGACTTTCACATACCTGTTTTTGGCACTGGCACCCACACCAGTGCCACCCTTCCCGCTGCACCAGCCTGGGTGGAAACCAGCTTGGCTAAAGCAATTAGCTGTTTGTATCAGTGCTCCCTCCTTGCTCAACCACTCAAACTTTGGTGGTGTTTAAGCTGACATTGCCATGAGAAAAAATATTTGGCAAATTATGTCCTTAACCTTGAGGTGAAGATGCAGCCACTGTATTTTATTGTTGGGTAGAAGTAGTAATATCAATGAGCCCTGGGACTGCTGAGATGCAGGCAGAGGGGAAGCACAGGTTCAGTACAATAACATCTTAAAAAATTCTAACAAATGAATTTGTTCTTTTTACAGAGATTTTTCTTTAGGCAGAAAGTTGCTTTGACTTCTGGAAGGAGCTGGATATTCCATCACATTCCTGTGTTTCGAGAAATGGAAAATACAGTGATGATGACGCTGATTGTTTTTAAAATGAAACTGTAGTTATCTCTAGAGATAATAATCTCCTGCTGGTTTAGTGCTTTCTTGATTTCGTTTGTATAAATCTGGAGAATGAGGCATTGCAAGGCTGCGTCAGCTCCCCCACGCCACCTCCAAGTGTCTCATCTCAACCACATTTCAAAATACATTTTCTAAATCAATTCTATAAGGTTTTGCTGGGATGCTTTTGCTCTCGTTTTTTAATACTGGACCAAACACCTGAATATAGCAATTTCTCCTTCACTGATTTTACTTTTCTGTTGGAAGCTAGTTAACTTTGACCCTCTGATTTGCATCGCCCATGAGACCCTATGGCATGTCTCTGTAATAGGGTGTTCTAGCACACGGATGCTGCCTGAACACCCAGGTATTCAATTACCACCGTCCAAAGCAGGTGTGAGTGGACGGATGGTGCTGATTTCCTGGCTTTTTCTCATTTACCTGAGTGCAAATGGGCACATGTGAAGGATACAATTCAAGATTTGTAGGCATATGTTGGTTTTGCATATAGGAACCTGGGTAAAGCAGCTTTTGATGACTGATTTGTCAATTACTCCTTCTTTGGGGCAGTTTGGTCTTGTATCTACTTTTTACTTTTTTTTTAGTCCAGAGATCTGAAAGTACTTTTCAATTATTTAGATTCATTATTTACATTTTAACATTATAGAAAAAGGATAAGAAAGGGGAGAGAGGCTAAACATGCAAGTCTCTGTTGCTTATAATGACTCCAGGATCTAACCCAAGTTTGTCTCATTCCCACTCTTGCATATGTACTTTGAGACAATTGTTTTACATGAGATTTTTGTGTATTTATTTCAGGCATACCTCACGGTTACCCCAGTTTGTGTTGGGTTTTTTTTGGTTTTTTTTTTTTTTTTTTTTATGCTGTTAAAAAGTAATGTATAGAGCTGCTTTTCAAAAGACTGATTTTGCTTTGATCCCCATGATTTAATGTTAAAAAAAAAAATCCCTCTATGTTTGTTCACAGATTGGACGTACATTTCTAATATCAGCAGTAGGAGACATAACAGTGTGATGGGCATTACATTAGCCAAAGGTGTATTGTTACCCCTGTTAGGGGCTGGGCCACCAGAGGATAACAATGTGCTGCTGCCACCAGCTGATGGAGTTGATCCCTCAGATGAAGTGATGGATGTCAGCAAAGCTGTGCTCAGAATGTGCATTCACAGATTTCTACTGAGGCAATGTGTATGTGAAAATGAAAATTATGTGTAAAAGTGCAGCCATGTATAGGGTGGTTAGATACACTCGGGAATTGTATTTATAGGGATCTTTTCTCTAAATTATGTCAGTATAACACAGCTGATCTTGGAGTCTAAATATGACAGTGCTTCATTGGAAGAAGCATTTTCTCCAAATATCAAGTTAAAAAGAGTTTGAAGTGCAATAGGGGGAACAGTCATGAGGAGGAAACCCTCAGGGAACCTGATGTGTGATCTCCCCAGGGCATGAAAAGCCACCAAGGGGTTAATCATCCCCCATGCATATGAAATGACAACAAGCTCTTGGCAGCTTTCCCCATTCTTTATATAACACTTCCAAGCACTGAAGCTTGTATCCTCCTAGTAATGCTTTTAATTTGTGCTCTGTTGGGGAGAGGCCAAGATTTAATCGAAATCATTAGAATGTCTTTGCTTGAAGTAGCTGAGGGCTTGTAGTGAGCTGGAGGAGGTTACTTCAGAATAATTAAAAGAAATACATAAGGTCGTCATTGGTGTCTGAGCTATTCCAGACACCAGGTTCAAGGGGGAAAGGTTGAGTTTAATGACAACTCCTCTTAAGTAGGATGCTTGCACGGCCACATAGTTTTTATAATTAAACTTTGCCTTTTTCTCTTCCCACACACCTACCCAAATAGACTGTTTCTAGCTTTATCTCGGTACAGTAAAGATGGGCTTGAACCAAAGCCCGAGAGCCAGATTTCTCAGAGATTCTGGGCTTTGGGGGCTCTACCACCTAGATCCACATCTAAATGTTGTGATTTATCTTTTATCTCTAAAATGGGGTGAATTTCAGTGTGCCGATAAGCGTGCACATGTGTGTGTGAACACGGGTGTGTATTTGTTTACAGTCTCAGCTGAGGTCTGGTTTTGAATTTTGACCCTTATTTAAATGGGACTATCAGAACACTGCTGCTGTTGCTTTTGGTGTCACAGTGATGTCTGTGTATGGATTTTAATCCTGTATGTGCCTGAAAGACAATGCTATACTCTGGGTCTGTGCACAGGAAAATAAACAGCTGAGGTAATTTTGAGGCACAATCTGTATGTTAGTTGCTTAGTGTAAACTGCAACATGCACTTTCTTTGTTGGTTGTATATTAAGCAAAAAGGTACTCAAAGGAGGCTTAAAAAAAATTAATTTCATGTCTTGCAGTTTACAGTCCCAATGTTGTATAGACAGTGATGGAGCGGACTATCAAGCAATGAATTTGTGTGAGACAGTGTCTTTCTTGAATGACTTTTTATGCCTACATTTGAATACAGCTTCTTACAGCAGAGTAGGTTCAAATAATGAACTAATAGCTAATGTTAAAGATTTAGGGAATTGGCTGTGAACTTTTGACCCTGGGAATATAAGGAGGTTTGCTTTTCAGGAGAATTAGTCTAGCTGGGCTAATGGGTGCCAATAAGGGCTGTAAGCAGTGTGTCAGGGACCAAATCTTTTAATTAACCGCTGAGTGAAAAGTAGTTTGGGAAATGCAGTAAGTCAGATTCAGGTCAGATCAAGCAGAATAATATGTGTGCAATGATGAAATTAACATACTAGGAAATACAAGCTGAAAATCTCCAAACTTTCCTTATTAGACTGATAGAAAATGGGATTTACTTTGATTGCTTCAAGAAAATGTTGCACCTACTTCTACTGGTTCACTCTAGCAAGGTTTAGACTGTCCTGGCCGACATCATCTGCATATGAAAAAGGTTAAACTGGTTTAAACTGGAGATATACAATGGTCCAGCTTTGAAAAACACTGTGGTTTGTACTACCATGGGTTGTCTCAGAAGCATCAGTTGTGCTCCAGTGGTTTTGTTCAAGGCTATGATACCCATAAAGTCACATCAAGGATTAAATTGCTAGTAGGCATCTCCTGTGTTTCTTGAAAAATAATATTCTCTGAGCTTCTTTGCACTCTCACATTTTCTGAGTGTACTTTTGTCTGTTGCTCTGACAGTGGCATCGTAACTTCTCAGGGAACAATTTGTCTTTGTGTCCTGTGCTTGTATTACACCTGTCACAGCTGTGTCCTGGTCTGGGAGGTGAGTACCGCCGACCATTACCGCAGCATGGATAATTACAGTCAGTATTGTCCTGTAGATGTAAGGATCACAATTTTAATTATACCTTATTAACAAAATGAGTAGGATCAGAACTACATCTAGAGAGTTTAGAAGGTAAACCAGTGCCTGTCAATGTATCATTATAGAGTAAGGTTTAAATTATTAATTTAGTTCACATCTAATAGGATTTTAATCCTATTCTGATTGTTCTCTGTGCACATCAAAAAGTATGATTTTAAAGAAGGCCCATGCCTTAAAGTTTGTTCCAGAGGGCTTTGAAATTAATGGGAAAACTCCAACTAAGCTTAATGGGGTTTGAATCAATCAGTTTTGAGTCTTTTCTGTCAACACTGAAATTTAAATATGGTTTGAAAACTTTGATTGTGGGTTCCTAATTTCCTAAGAATCACTATCAACAATGACAGTGTGGTATCTGATCTGCCAAATAACTTGTTCAAACCTCTACTAATGTCTCAGCCATTACTAACTACTTGAGACAGTTACTTAATTGGAAGGTGCACTAACTGCAGTGTTACATGCAATGTGGAGGAGGGAGGGATTCCATGAGATCAGAAATAACTTCCCAACGCCCCATTGCATTTCCTCCTTGCTTTCTGACTGGCATGATGGTTGCAGCGTTTTGCTAGAATAGTATTTTCTTCCTTCA
The DNA here is from genome assembly GCF_003259725.1 of Athene cunicularia. Classification (NCBI taxonomy): domain Eukaryota; kingdom Metazoa; phylum Chordata; class Aves; order Strigiformes; family Strigidae; genus Athene; species Athene cunicularia. Next base: position 10,864,434 of record NW_020799125.1, on the reverse strand, counting down.
TAATTGTTGCTAGGTGCACTTCTTGCCAAAAATCAAAGGGCTAAATTGCATTCACTGACTTAAAATCAGTCCTGCTGTCAACTACGATGCATGTTTAATTGTTCTGTCTGTACGTTGTTGGGCTGGAACAGTTTCAAACAATCTACCAATCATGAGCAGAAAAAAATCATTAGAAAATCAATTTATATTTAATTGAAGATCCTTCTTCCAAATGGGAATGAAAGAAAATTTATATCCTCGGATTCACTGACTGTATAATGATGGCACTAGAGCCTGTCAAGGGTTTCATTTGGTAGCTGTGGCATGGACAGTATTTACTTTTTCCACCTGCTGTGGGTCAACACAGCGTGGGCCCTGGGGAGCAAAGGACTATGGTATGTACTAGGTGGAGCATAAGAGTCCATGTTTACAAATCGAGGGTGGAAGAAAAGGCATTATATAGGGAGGAAGCAAAGTGGTAGAAGGGAATTTCAAATGCATTATTTATTTATAAATTTCTTCTGAATGCTGGGAGTAGAAATTACAGTGACTGATTCATGGAGACATCCCTTTGGCATCTGACTACTGATGCCAACATTGATAAAATCCTGTATCCCAGAGCCCCTTGGGTAGTTCGTGCTCTGCTCCCAGAACAAGGGTTCCCAAAGGTAAAATCCTATCTCTACTCAAGACAATGAGAGCTTTGCCATTGATTTTAGTAGGGCCACAATTTCACTTCAGGTATTTTAAAATACTTGTAGCCTAACTTTCTTGTGTTGAAAATTGAGCTAATTTTCTGAATCATGATGTGGTTAAATGGTAGCAGGCAAAGAAAGCACAGGAAAATGGAAAACTGATAGGAAAAATCAGACTTGTTATGGTTATAGACCCTTCCCCCTTCCTGGTTTCTCCTGCTGTGCTGAGAAAATGCAGCACCATTCTCCTTTAAGTTCAAAATGAGTAGGAGAGGGAGTCATGGTGTAAATATCAAGCAGTGGCTAAAAGTGAATTTACTAAAGTTCAATAAACATAAAAATGATGAATTTAGATGTCATGTAATTAACTCAGAATTACATGAGCAATAACCAAGTAATTACACCTTTAATAATGCATTAAACTTGTCAGGAATACTTAGTCATTCAACTAGAATTTAACAAGATAGCCTATAGCAAGTTACAGTAATTAGATATCGCTACTGAAAACATTGACAGTTCTTAATTGATACCTTTTATTGTAAAGTTAAATGCCAAACATTTCTTTTGAGTGGATTAAGGAATAATATTAGCTGTGTTTAAGACCATACTGCCTACTCTTATAAATTGCACGCAGGTATAAAAAAGGAGCAGCAAAAAAACCCTAAGAACAAAAATGTATACCAGCTAAAACCATCAATCACTTACACAAATTTGGTTCAGGTTCTTACTCCTGTGATTTAAATTACAACCTAAGAGAGTCTGCTCCCTGGCAGGTCTGTCAACAGCAAAGGAGAATGGGAGGTGGAAGAGAAAACTCTAAAAATGGGTAAAGAGAATAACAATTGAATCGTCTGGAGGATACAGGTCTTCAGTGTGAATAAGGCACACTGAAGCCTTTGCAAGAGTACAGCAGGAAAAATAAACAAGCTCAGGAGTTTTTAAGTTAGATATTAAGACAGATCTTGGGCTTGCTAACAACTAAATCAGATTGTTTAGACTACAGGAGAAAGGTTTTTTTGAGAAAGATGGACTAGAATTGAAACTATGTGTTTACTTGCCATTTCTAAATGTGGGAGATATTTCTGCTGGTGGGAGATATTTCTGCTGGTTTTATGTTGTTCAGTTTATGCACTTGGCAAATCATTATTTTTCTTTTTTTTTTTTTGGTAAACAAACCAAAAAGTAAAGTTTATTCCTGGGGAAACTGAAAGAATAATGTAAAAAAACCCCAAAAGATCATGTTGATCAACTCAAAATGTATCTTTTCTGAAGTAAAAATGTTTAATTCTGTTTTTTTGAGAACTTTTGAACTCTTATTTCCAACAATAATTCCCATATTTGACCTGCACTCACAAATATTTTTGTTTTTCTAAAGTTCATCTCTAGCAAATTTCTTGGGGGAGAAAGTACGCAATTCTACTCTGGATATGTACTGGAATCTCTGGTGCTCAGTGGAACCATCTGTACTTTAAACAAAACCAAACAGAGATTAATACTGTCTGTATGAAACAGTAGAGATCAGCTGGAATGATCGCATACACCTTTTGTCATTTTTTTCATCTGTATAATTACAAGTCTTAGCAGGCGGCATGCTGAGCTATGTCTGATTGTCAATAAGACCTCTCTTGATTGCATCTTATATAAATATTCCATGTCTATCTGTAGGATGCAATTCCAAGGTCCAAACAGCAATACTTTAATCCACAGATTCAAGGTCCTGGCCTTTTTTGCTACTCTGATAATCAAATTAATTCCTAAAATGTCGTCTCCCAGCTACCAAGTGGTTAATTCCCCTGCACCTTTAATGCTGCTCCTATGCTTTGATGTATGGTGGCTCTGCTGAGCCCTTCTCTCCAGATACATAAGATTATTCATGAAAATGAAACTACTGCGTTTATGTTTACACGATTCTCAGCCAGTTGCGTGGCAACTGGAATTGTCTTTACTTTTATGCATATTAAAACACTCAATAGATACCCTTTCAATAATTAATTGGTAATGAATGTAGGGGCTGTAGAATGCTTTATCTGATGTGTTTAGGCTTTGTCTGGTGGTTAAACTGACTAAAAGAGCCTTGGTTTTCTGTGTTAGGACTTCTTTAATAGGAGATGCCATCCACTGTTCTCAAAAGTAACGGTCAGTGAACAGAATCCTAGAGGAGCTGACTGACCTGAACAGCATCAAGGCCAGCCAAGTGTGTGTTTGCAATGCACAGGACAGAAACTGCATGTTGCAGAGCAGACAGCAAAATCTATGCTGTGAGGTAGACAGCCGCAACTTTCAATCCATTTTCAAAACCTCTGATGTTCTTGACACTCACCCAGCATGCTGCATCTCCCTTTGGACTCCCCCGGCTGGCTCCTCCAGTGTGCTTTCTCCAGCTTTCTCCTCAAAAGAGTCAACATCAGAACAGCAATGCTGTAGCTTGAAGTAGCCCTGCAGGGCTTACTATCCTCTCTTAGCTGACTATGAAATAAAATATAGAAAGTGAACATCTGTAGACTCAATAAATATTCCTCATGTTCCTTCTCACTTTTTTCCTGGCCTGTACCAGGAAAAAAAAAGGAAAGGTCATCTCAGGTGTGGCTAGACTTCCCCGTTGAACTGCATCACTTTGGCAATTTCACCACCCCATCATACCTTTAGGCTTCTCTTGATAGAGAATTGGGATTCCAAAACCTGCACTGGCTGGTGCCAGCCACTCTGGAAATGTGAACAGGACTTTTTTGAAAGAAAAAGCAAGGAGGCAAATCTCTGGTTTTGTATGGGTTTTATAGTAGTTCTAACACAAGATGGAGTAAGAGGTTTCTCCACTCTCCAAAATCTCCTGACTTGTTTAATTAGACCCATGTGCTAATGGATTCTCATGCTTTGTAGAGAAGTTGTATATGTGTTTGTTTGGCCTTGCTCTTGTTAGCAATAGCTTTGCATGGATGTTTGTGCCACTGAGTTCATCAGCGATGTCACACTCTGTGTTGCTGCTGCTTCTTTTGTCTGGAGCATATCTGGAGTTTTAGTGTCACTATTTTATTCCAATGCCTATCTGCTTAGGTATGTGCATGTGAAGAATGGATGCACAGCAGTGTCCTCACTGACCCTGTATGCACGTTGAAGATATTTCCTTGATGCTTCTTCCTTACTGTCACCACTAATGTAATGGATTAGGTCAATCATGTTTTGTTTACATATGAATATGCGCACGTGTGCGCATTTATAGATATGTAATGCACACAGACCAGTTTGCTGCTGTGAAGGCTACTCTGTAGAACATGACTGTCACTCAGAGTTACTTGAAACAAGGTATTCTCAGGCCGGCATATCTGCAGAACTGTTCACACGGTTCCTCAGGTGGACGCACAGTTACCATGGCTGCAAGATGCAATCATGGTAAGTCATATAAATGAAGGATGCTATTGATTGTTCACTTTTGCACACACCATTACATGCACGCACTTTTGAAAATAAGGCTGGGGGCATAATTGGTTGCCAGTGGAGCTTCACCAAGATGGCTGCATATATTAGGTTTCTCTTATTTTTACATTTTAAAGAGATATTCATGCTGATTCTCAGAACCTGTCCTAGGGTTTGAATTTCCTCCTAGGTGTGTCTGTCTCCATGTTGCTCTTGTGTTATGCACCTAAAATAGATGATGTGTTTAACGATTCAGATATGTTGGTTGTGTTCTGTTTTATCTCTACAAAACGAGAAATTAAGTGTTCCCCAAATGGCTTCCCCAGTTTTTATCTAGAAAGAAAAGTATGGGAGTTTGTTGAAAGACTGGGACAAGAAATGTGTGGAGGCAGATTTGATGAAGTAGTTGATGGGTATACTACTGAACAAGTTGCTGGGGAAAAACGCTCCCTTGAGGTCCAAAGATTACATAGTGTATTGAGGACTCTCACTATTGATCCTGAGGATGGGCAGCTGCGGGTGGGTGCTTTCCTGGGCTCTCCACCAATGTGAGAAACTTCAGCCCTTGAGCACAGAGGAGGCACCTGTGTTCTCCCAGGCTGCCAACTAATGAAGTGACAATGGGGTGTGATAACTCACCAGCCAGTGCTCGATTATATAGAGTCACTGCAGCCCATTAACACTTCGTAAAAATCCTGTATGGCTTAGCTTCACTGAACCTGAAAGGCATTAGAATAAGGACTGAAAAGCTGAAGCCCATATATGAAGTCAGAGTGTTCCTGGGACAGCAAATGTAGAGGCTTTCAGATGATTTTTTTGACCCACATGGAGATGGAGGAACATGTCTAAACAACTTTCTGCATGAATACCCAGCATGTTGTATGTGGGGGTTTCCGTGAGGGCAGATCTTCTGGGCTGCTACACAAGTGTCCTGCTCATCCTCCCCTTGTGTAGACAGGAGAAGGGGCACAGTGGACTATCAGCCATGTATTTTTGTACTAACTTCCAACTTTCCTGGAGAATGTGGAGTTCAGTCTGGCCTAGCAGGTCTGAACCTGATTTGCCTTTCACCCGAATTTCCTTTAGACTTCACTTCAGGGTCGTGGTCTCAGGGTACTGAAGAAAGGCTGATCTGATTGCTGTTGCTGAAAGGAGACATAGGTTCCCCAGAACAGGTTGTTTTGGGCTGGTTAGCTGCTAACTTCTGAGTCAGTGAGCTCAAATAGCTCGGAGAAATGTCCCATGAGCAGCAGAGCTGGTGCGAGGGCAGGGTTGGAGTTGTCCAGCTGGGAGTGGGACAAACAGAAGGGCAGTAAAATGCCTGTCCTTTTAGTGACAGCGGGGTACCAGATTTTGTAGGCTGAGTAAGGTCATGCACAGGCGCCTCTCCCACTCCAAGCAGGCAGTCTTTGTTCTAGGTGCTGTAAGCTCTCAGGTCCATCCTTTTCTTGTAATAATTCTGTTAAAAAGTCATAGTTTAGTGATACTTTTATTAAACTTTTTAAACTAATGCACTGTTCACTCAGAAATAATCGTAAGTAACGTCTCTCCTGATTCCTACATGCAGGCCTACTCAAGCTCTGCAGTGGGGGCTGTGGTGCCACAGGAGGAAAGCTTTGCCCTTGGACTGGGAAATGTCGCATTCCCCCCGGCTGCTGTTTGTTTTCAGGCGTTTGCTGCAGTGTGCTGACCCTCGGCGTTGTGGTGATACCTCTGTGTGACCATGCTGTGAATGAGTGAGTAAATATATCCAAGTTGAAAACACTGCAAAAGGAATTTGGTTTTATTCTATACTAATTAGTTGCTGGCAATTAAAGTGTCAACATGAAGAAGGGAACCATCCGAAGGAAATAAGAGATAAATGGGGAAAGAATGTCTTAATTCAGGCATTCTACCCCTTCTGTCACTACAATCATGAAAACAGTGTATAGAAGAGTTTTTCTACAGCTACAAGAGTTAGTGCATCATTTTTGTCATATATTAACTTCTTTCTACCTGCTGATTAAATTATCCTTTAGTGATGTGCACCGTACAATAACCTAGATAGATACACCTTAACTATTACCTTTTCTAGATGGTGTAGGACACTGGACTGACGCATTACACCACAACTACAAGCAATCACACCATATACATCCTCTGGAAGAGTCCAGAGAATGTATTTGTCATACCTCTACTTGCCCCAGAATGTTTTCCAATGACTTATGTAAGACCTGATGAAAAAGACCAAAAGGCTATAATACACTAGAGGAAGAGAGCAGGAGAAATCAAAGTCGTCAGCAGTGTCCTAAGGTCTGGGAACTGCAGGTTCCCAGGTAGTCCTCGGATGCTGACAGTGCAGACAAAAAACATTCAGTGATCGCTGTCAATATGGCTCAGAGGAAAGCTCTTTCCTTCTTCATGCAGAATCTTGTGGTGGGTTGAATTCTGTGTACATGAGTAAAATACGCCAGCCAATAACCAGTGGCTCTAATGTCACTGTCGCCTTCTTGGTGTCCTAGTTATGGCTAACTTCAGTGCATCAGGGGAAAGTAGTAAAATCCTTAGAGTATTTTTTTTTTCCCTCTTTTGATATATAAGGTCTTTGTGATCCTTGCAGCAAACTAGTGGAAGCCCTGAAATATGGGATTAACAGAATTTAAAGATGAGGTGGGCATGCTGTGAAAAGATTTGAAGTAACATATTTATTATGTCCTTATTGAAAGTATTAACCTTTTGTGAGAGGATGAGGGAAAATGCAGTTGACCTAGCTGTTTTATAGTTATGTAAGTAGACAGTCTATACAGATGTCTGTGTTTCAGATAGCAATGGGAGTTTGCAGTGTCCACCAAAATCTAAATTTCAGTCTTTGTCTTAATAAAGCCCTGAGTCAGCAGATCCCTTCAGCATCGTTTTGCTTTCAATTATGCACAAACTGGCTTTAAATGCTTTGGATTCCCCAGTTTGATTCCAAGTGAGATAGAAAATGGCAAAATTTAGAACATGGAACCAATAGGTGCACTAATCCCCTGATGTCCTTGGTGCCAAGATGTGTTTTGATTCTGGCCCATGTGCAAAAGATGATCTTCCCTTTTTATAGTTCATTTAATCAGGGGTGTTTTTGACAGAAACCAGCAAAATATCCTGGAATTACCTAACGTGCTCCAAGTGATTGTCCAATGGTTTGTGTAGCGTTCCCATGCAGAGGTTATATAAAAATGTTCTGTTGCTATGTGAACTGGAGGTTTGTTTTGATGTAGCATCAATACCCAGGAGAGGAGAAGGAGGTGGGGGGACGGAAGAGAAGACAAGACACTGGCATATTGCCAACCTCTGGAGTTTTTTGCGATGATAAATACTTCAGAAGGAGTCAGCATGACCTGCCAAGTAAACCCAAATGCTCTCAAAGAGACGTGGGCTTCAGATACCGCTGACAGACAAGCACTGCTTATCAGCCTTTTTGTTTAAACATACACGCAGAGCATGCACATGTAGGATATCTGCTATAGCAAGAGAGAAGGCATGATAGCAGAGTGGACTGCACTGGCAGATAATGTCCACCCAGATGTCCAGATCTGAGTCCCTCCTCCCACCCCTCCTTTGACTTCTATAGAAGATTTGCATTTCCCCTCAGCTGGAGGTGTAGATCACAGTAGATACCCTCTGATGTTGCTTGTGATGGATGAGTTGCAGAGTACAGCAAAAGCCTCATTGGTTTCTAAAGGGAGGAATTCACATTCAAAAATTTTGAGCTAGAGGGGCTCATGTTTCTGTTGTAGCTGGTTCAGAGGTAGAGCTTCTCTTCATTTGGTTTGGTTTTCGTTTTGTCCTGCTTTTTGGTTTTTGTTGTATTTGAATCAGGTGAAAGGTTTGGGAATTACAGCTTTGAAAATGGATTTCATATTTATTTCCTTTTTTTCCTTATCTGCTCTCTTCTAGAAAGTGTCAAACGTTCAGATGAACAGGTCAAGGTATGAGATGAGTGGTGGTTTGGGGAATGCTTGTGCACCACTTAAAAATCCTGACTGATTTTGTGGAAGACTATCTGTAACTCTAGCCCCTGTGGTACATCAGGTGGCCGTTTGCTAACAGACTGTGTAACGCACACAACTTACTCTTGCAGGAAACAACTGCAGGACAATCAAAGATATAATTAACATGAAATAAGCATTCCCTGGCAAAACAGAGTAAGGAAATCGACCAAGCTGAAGAAAACTGTTTTTCTCCAGTTATTCTCAAAGGGCAGTTTTGAAGCAATAGAAATCTAAAGGAGAGTATTCAAATGTAAGAAGATGTCCTAGAAAGATCCTGCCTTTAACTGAATGGGAACTATGCAAATCCTCTAAAACTAGAGAGAATGAAAAAAAAAAAAAAAAAAAAAAGATTGAGAAATTAAAGGTGTAAACCAGAGAAAGATAAAGGAATTGAATCGTGAGTCTGCCACTGTTTGGGTGAGTTGAATCATCTTTTTCTTACCCACTTTCCCTGTGTATACAAAGGGTAGGCGACAGGGGAAATAAGAAGGACATTATGAAGCGTAAGTAGTCACAGGACACTCGAAAATACAGTGTTTTAATAGTAGTAACTGTGAGCAGAGTGGATTAAATAGGTGTTTTGCTGAATAGCTGAGTTAAATGATCTGAAAGTCAGGCACTGTAAAGACAGAGCCTGGTGTCCGTGGCAGTACGACTGGTGGTGAGCTGGCAGGAGATGTTTCTTAGGGGAGCAAAGGAGCAGAAGAAATGCTTGGAGCAAGCTGTGCCGTGTATTCCTGAGACAGCTCGGAGTGAGCTGGAGCGTCTGCACAATGCAATGAAGCATTGGGAAGAAATACTGGTGTGGGCTTCAGGAGTGGTGTAGATACATTCGCTTTGTGCCCGAGACTAATACTCCAGCTAGTGGGGCTGATGAGCATCACGCCGGTGAGGCTCCTCTCCTTCTGCCCTGGAATTAGCTTTGTCAGTGTTAGTGCAAGGTTTTCTATGCTGTGCTTTGCTGTAAGGTGTTGATGAGCACCGAGGGCTTGACTGTGAAATTAATTGATCAAGCTGAATCCTCTGTGGTTCCCATAAATCACATGGAGTTAATGGAATAATATGTTATGGTAAGCACGGTGCAGATCTGAGACTTAATGCTTGCAGTCTATACCTGGCTTTCAACTTGTTTGATTTTGTTGTGACACTTTATCACTTTGTGCATCTGTAGAATGAGAAGAGGTGGCAGTAGGTATCACCTTTCTGTTACGATTGGAGAGAAATAGGAATCAGATATTGAAAAGGATAGTCTAGGAGATAGATTGACACAAGTGGGTGAGGCTTCCAGGGATAAGGAGGTGGGTTATCTGATGGTGTAACCAATTGCTCCCTCTCTTGTTATTGTTGCCATCAATGTGAAGACCTAACATCCACCATACCTAGTTGGTTTTGTGAGTGGAACTTAAGTAGACAGAGAATCAGATCAGAGCCAAGAACTAGGCTGAGGGCAGGCACATCCTAGTGCAAAATTTTTTTTAAAAAAAGGATTTGAGCATCCCCTGTGGCACAGCTTCCCTGTCCCACTGCCGCTGATGCAGCATGGACTGGTTTCCCCCAATTTCCAGGAGACCTAGGAAATAAAATACTGTTCTGTCAAAAACAAAGTCCCTCTGGACAGGAGATGGGGAGGGTTTTGGAGTTCTCCTCTGTCTTTTATTGGTTTGGTTTGTTGTTTTTTTTTTTTTTTTCCTTTTCCATCGTGCATTTGCACTTTAAGCAATTGTCATTGGAAGGGGGGAAGAAGGCAAACAAAAGTTGACTTTTGTTAAGCGGCTGAGACTTGGCAGTTGTGTGGAGGTCATGGTGCTCAGTCAGTGTCAGCCTCCATTCCCCAGAGTTGTATCCTGTAATGTATTTATTTATCATTACAGACGGCCAAAATTTTTTTTTCCCTTTCAGTTTGTTCTGTCCAAGGCCGCAGGGTTCCGACAGAGATCAACAGCATTCCCGCAGTGATGAAGCAGCTCGTCAAAAGCTGAATTAGATGTTAAATCTTTCTGAAGTGGGGAGGAGGTGGAAGGAGGGGAATCACATTGTGCTAAGAATTTATCATGTGTTGTTTCCTGTGAGATAATGTATAGGAGAAGATTTGTTATGGTGCAAGTTTCAAACTGCTGTTTCAGGGCTACAGTGTCTGCCAAGCTTATGATGTATTTGATCTTTTCTGAAAGTCCTTCTTTCCCTTTTCTACCTTTTGTTAAGTGGTCTGTCTTCCAGGTAGGTAAATACTTAAAATACTCCATCTACTGAAATATATATGGGTAAGCACCAAAATTTACATGGATAAGAGGAATAAACAGAGATCTGATAGATTAGACTGAGATTCAGTGAGGCTCCAGCTCTCAGACAGAAGGTTAGACACTCAAATTGTCTCTTAGCTTTGCAATTGGATATGTTAGACAAGTTGTGTAGACATGCCTTTTTGTACAAGCTGTTGTGAATTTTGTTACAGACCTTGAAGAAAATAAGGCCTTGCTTTTCAAAGGTGCTGCATAATCCCAGCATTACTTAGAGCCAAAAGGAGCAACAGCTTGACAGTGCTTCTGAAAACATTTATCGACCCATTCTGCATCAGTGACCATCTTTTACAGTGCAGGTCACTGTCTTGTGCTTGTGCACTTGTAACATGGTGGAAATCCTCTTTGTGTTCTTTTTTTACTCTTTCATCACACTCCTTTTTTTTTCCTCAGAAGCAAGTATAGACGACTCTCATTCATTTATGTTTTCTGATACTGTGTTTGCTATCTGCAGTTATTGAAGGGAGCTCATAGACAACTCGTGTACCTTGTTAATGGGGTATAAAATGCACCCCTTTTCAGTCTAAATTGAGAGGGGGGGAAAAGTGTCAAAGATTTTCCTCTCATCCACAGTATAAATATGCTGGTGTAAGAACTTTCGGGGTAAAATAGCTTTGCTCCGATTCTTCAATAAAATGTCATGTGGAATGATAGATGAACTGGCAGTCCTGAAGTTTGCTCAGCATTGTTTAGTTCTCAGTATCTAGGTCAAGATATTTCTGGTTTGCTTGGATCAGACAAAATTTCCCTAGCTCTTAAATAACACTGTTAATATTATAAGTGTTTTGGTTATCGGGCAGGAAGGAAGCTTATTGATCAGCAGGATAAGCACTGTGGGCACATGAGCCATCTTTTCCTTCTTGGCTGTAATGAATCTGAAGACCGAAGGCAGGCATGGCAAGTCCCCTCTGCTTGAGGGTTGCAGCAAGGGAGCTTGTAACATGCCTGTCTCCCTGCCTTGGCCTCTTGAATGGTCTTCTTTACTAGAGGCACCTGAATAACCTTTAATATAACTTTTCTGTAAAGTAGTCCTGGAACTAAGTGCTACCGTGTACTTTGTGGAAAAGGGAGTGAGGTGTAGAGGGGAAGTCACAAATTTCACCAGCTGTTGAGTGAATTTGAGCCTTAACTTTGGACTTGAACCCGATCTACTTACTGTCTAAGTGTTGTTTTGACCTCTATACTGGGTCAGTGTGCTTGTCAGATGTTGGTTCCCACCTGAGCGTCCTTATGGGGAAAAGACATGACTGGTTCAAGCCATTAAGCTCAGAAAACATGAGCAGATACCGAATGTGTCATGGGTGAGTGATGACTTTGGCACTGCAACCCCTCACTTCATCCAGGGTTTGGGACTTCAGTCAGCTACTCAGGTTGCCTGATTTGAGTACAGAGGACTTGGAGGTCAAATCTTGTCTCTTCCAGAAAAAAAAAAAAAAAATTATAACTTTTCTAGTTTGCCCTTAAAGGAGTTTTTTGTCCATCCTTTCTTTTGGAGGTCTGTGATGTTACCAAAGAAAACCAAGGTAACCTGCCTTTGCTCAACCAGAGAAGTTATGTAAGTTGTGACATCATCTTTCTTAAGAGTGACTTCCATCTTTCATATTGTATTATTTACAGAAACAGCTCACAGGGCAATAGCAGAAATCCCTGGGTGAGCGTTGTGGTCGTGAGACAAAAGATAAAATCATGGTGTTTCGTCTTCCTGTTCACTCAATGAAACTTGAACTTTCTGTGTAGTAGCTACGCTTTGGCAAGAGGAGCAGAGAGCACCTCAAAGAAGAGTGGATAGCCAGGGAATTTACAGCATCATTCTGGAACATGGGAGATGTTTATTTCAGAATAATTTAAAAATGATTTGAAGCCCTCTGGTTGAGAAATGGAGCTTGTGCAGGAGCTGCTGAGCTGTTCAGTGAAGCAGCAGTGGCACCTGCATGGTGTGGTTTGGCCTGAAAGGAGGCCCAGGCAGCCTGATTTGGGAGGAGCATGCCCCACCTAACACCTGCAGATCCTGCAAGGGATTTAGGTAGGTGAAAACCTGTTCTCTGGAGTCCAAGCAGGGCTAGGCCTGAGCTTGGTGTACAGCGGTGACATGCGCAGCTGCCAAGCTGTGTAGGGAGCACTACTGCTGGAAACAAAGATGCATAAAGATTTGGGGATTAGGCACATCACCTTTCAATGAAGGCACCCAAAGGGCAAACTGTGCAAAGTGGCTGAGCTGCTCTAACAGTTCACTCCTGCCAAAAGAGGGAAGTCTCTCTTCTACCACCCAGCTCTTGTTAGATGTTTGCTAAACCAGTTCCCCACACTGACTGCAGCAGTGGTGAGCTATCATAGAAAGTATCTCATGGGAATTCATCCTGTCAGGTGTTTGCAGAAGTTCACAATGAAGCAGAAAATTGGATCCTTACATCTGGGGTACTATGACAGCACCTTCTGTGCCAAGCACTTTTATTTACCGTCTGTTCTGTTTACACTTTCTGAAGGATATGGAATAAATTGCAAGAGTGACGGTTATGAGAGGGGATGTGCTGCAGGCTGGCAAGATTGGTTTGTGCTTTGTTACCACATTGACTCTTCCTAGCAAAATGGATGTGCCGGTGATATTTCCTGACTTTCTTGAGCTCTCATGTTATCTCTGGTAAGTGTGTATAAATGGAAGAATGAACATTGTACAGCAAAGAACAGTTTAGTTTTCAGTTTTTGTGGAGGCCTGTGTTTCAGGCTGGAAAATGTCTCTGCAGCCCACTTAGGTAGGAGTGTTGCCGAATTGCTTTTTCTGGTTGTTTATTTGCTCCATATCCCTTTATGTTGTATCAAGCTGTCCAGCCTGTGTTTCAGGGAGGATTTGATCCTCGCTCTGACAGTGCGAGTCACATAGCAAAGCCCCCTGGTAAAGCAGTGTATCTGTCACAATAATACACTTCCAGTGCACAGAAAAGAAATCCAATAGAAAAGTGACATGATAAAAGATAAGCTGCGTTAAACAAAGACGTTTTCTGTGTATCACACCAAAACATGGTGTATTTCATAACACAGCAGACCACACTTCATCAGAATCCCAGGGAAGGAGCAGACCTGCTAAAAGAATAACATTTTGGTGCCAGGGAAGTTATGCATTTAATAGATCTCGGCTGTATTTTGCAGAGAGATTTGCAGCTACATTCAGCCTTGGCTAAAATGTAATGGCAACATGTTGTAGGAGCCAGTTCTCCTTAGGGCTTCGTATTGCAACAATGGAGCTATAAATGATGTTATTGAAGTGGTAAGTGTCAGAAGGCAAGCAGGATGTAATTTCAATTGAGAGGTACTTCTGATTAATCGGCCTGTTTAAATGCTGAGCTGTCCAGGAGAAAATCTGGTCAGGTTGCTTTTTAGACACTTGAAGGGGAGGAAGTTTTACTCTGTTCTGTGTGCCTGGTTACAATGGATCCATCTCCTTATCCAGATCCACTCTGGCTAGAGCAGAAACTCAGGGAGAGAGTTCATTTTCCTGCATGCAACCTCCCCTCACTCCTGGCAGCTGCTGATGTGATGCATGCCTTGCTGAGAGGCACGTTGGATGGATGGGACAGGGATCGCTGGTCTTTGCTCAACCTGTTTCCTACTGGCACTTCTTGCCCAAGAGAAACCTCAGCTCAGTGTTTTAAATGGAACCGTTTCCTAACATTGTCAGCCTCTAGTGAAAACAACAAAAAAAAATGGACATGGTGTTTTGTGTTTGCATAGAGGGTTTGGAAAATAGAACCTACAGCATGTCAGAGAATGACAATCTCTTGAAACCTTTTTTTTATGGGCACTTCCTTTCTGAAGCATTCAAAAGAGCAAAGAGCTGATTCTCTGTAACTTTTGTGTTTACTTTGGAAGAGATCTTTCTACAGCAGAACTGGGATTGTCTCTGAGACCAAGCTGTAATTAAAAGTCTCATGTATTCTGACTATAGGAGGAGAAAAGCCAGTTTTATAAAGATACGCCTCCCTTCTCTGCCCTTGCCTTCCTGCATCTGCCTGCCCCCACTCCAAAAGGAGATTGAAAAAGGAGAGGTTGGCTAAGTGGGACGGTGAATAGTGCTCTTGGCTGGCACCAGAAGGGCCCATGCCAGCAGCAGAAAGACAACTTGGTCTGCAGGGCCCTTCTACCTTGTGGTAGAAAATCCTAATAGGGATTTGGTTTGCTTTGTACTTCGAAGTCAATGGGTTGGTTTTCTGTCTCCTTTTTTTTGAGTCCTAAGTTTCCTATTGTCTGACCATGGAAGGAAGAACCGATTGAATGCAGCTACTCTGTAATCTATGAGAGTGGGAGATTTCCCTGGCCCTGGGGGGTGGCTGGGGTGCAGATGCAGCATGTGGAGACGACCATCGGGCAGCAGCGGGACGTGGGTCTGCAGAGTGTGTCCGTGTGCATGGAGTGATGAGTGGGAGTTTTCACCATTGGCACTTAACATTGGTGCTCCAGGACTACGCTGTCTGCAGGCTTGTGGGGGAGGCTAAAACAGATTCTTGGCATAAGGTCTTGGATCTTGGATCCTCTTTGCTTAATAGATTGCTCTGTCTCCCTAGTAATACCACTGCAGCTGCAAGCCACGGAGGCATTTTGGCTGAAGTCCTCTCGGTTTAAGGGAGAGAATACTGGATAGATCTCCTCGGCAGGAGCATGACTGAATGCTCTCTTTCCAATCCAGCCTGGGAGAGTCCAATTCTGCTGACCTGAGGGACACATCTTCTCATGTCCCAGGCTCTGGAGAAGAGAGAAATAGTGTGTGCAAAAGGTTTCAGTTTATATAGAAAAATTTGAGGTCTCTGGCCAAGAGGCTTTTTTGTGCCGCTTTTGGAGGTTACTGAGTTTATTTTTGTCTGTGTGAGTTGGCCTGTTTTTTTAATATATGGCAAAGGTGGCTAGAGTCCTGGATAGACACTTTTTTATATTTCATATAAACCTAAACAAATACATTAAATAAAGGTCCTTTCACCTCCAGGTTGGTGGTTCAAATCCAGTCGTGCTTGGGAACAGAACTGTTCAAGCAGTAAAAATAAAACATCTCCTGATTTATGAATAGAAGTGTCAAGTTTTGACTTGTTCTGATTACTGGCATCACATTATTTGTGAACATTCAGACAACTGCCAGAAATTCATGAAACACGTTTGTGAATCCCAGAAGTTTCATAAACTTCAGCCTGAGTGATTATTTGCTTTCTGGTGAATAACTGGGCTGGCTAAAGTGGTATAAAAGGAACAGCTAACTAATGCTCAGGTCCCATAGTAGTAATAATGAGATGCAAAGGCTCTTGTTTCTGTTACACAGAAGAGGGTGGCAGTTCTGCTCCAGTTTACCCCAGGCAATTGCCGTTTCCTCTGGGGAGCTGTTGTTACTGGTTTGAGAAAGCCAAGGAAGAAAGGATCCAGCTTGGCTTTCAAATCTTACATTGTTTGCTGGGCCAGCTGTTGGGGAAAAAAAAAATCTATTTTTTTCTTGAAAGCAAATTGTTACATTGGGGGAACCATAGCAATAGTAATGCTAGGCAGTGCTTGTAGAGTACGGGTTGTGGGGAAGAAGCGGGGCTGTGGCTCAGAGCTCCGTGCAAGACAGGACGCAGAGCTGCTTCCCGACACATGAGCAGATCGGCAGCTCTGTGAATTTGTACAAGCATTAAAGTGCCTTAAAAAGCATGGGGATTTGGCAAATCCATTTGGATGCCACAATTAGAGCCTAAATTCAAGGCATAGCTGTTCTAAGATGACTCTCTCCCTAGCAGACCCTGCCATACACCTCTTCGTTGGGCATTCAGAAGCTATCAGTGAATACCAGCCTGTGGGAAACGGCTAAAAGCAATGGCACTACATGACCTACAGTATTTTAGAGCTGGGACTAATTGTAAATGGCATTTTAAACAGTTTTTTTTAATGTTCTTTTCCTTCCTATATGGCAGTCTTTATATTCTCTCGCTGCCTTCTCTCCATCTGCAGAAAGTAAAATTTAGAAAAGGTTATTATAGCTGCTTTGTCACAATATGTAATACTTGCATGGGGAAGTTGAGGATAGGGATAACATGGTATTGTTTGCTTCTGCTGCCACTTTGCATAAATGTGACTTCAAGACATTACTCGTAATTTCTATTGGTATTATAAATAATAGATCAGGTCCACAATTTATTTGCTAAAGGTTTCAACAGATGCAGTGTAATTAACAGACTGTAATCATTAGGTTTTGGAGAGAGGGCGACATATCAATTTTTTAACTGCTTTTCCACTTAGAAATACATCCAAGTGGTGATGCCTCCAGAGGGATATGCACATGGATGAATGTACTTTGTGCATGCCATTTTATATACATTCTCACTTTGCTTTCCAAGTATTAACATGTGTAAATCCCTTTGGCATGTGTAGATACGTGCAAGTGGGTTGTGCATCTGTAGCATTTATTTGCATATGGAAGAAAGCATATGTGAAATTGTGTGTACTGAGTTATGCTTGCACCAAAGTCCTTTGAACGTTTGACTTATGTAGTATCTCTTCAAATCTGCAGCTCAGTGTTTGAGTTCCTTTTGCCTTAAAAATAAAGGTAGAGGTGACTTTGGGTGGAGTAATAATGATATTATTTTAGGAAATAAACCTTTGCGGCGTATTGCCCAGTTATGTCTCCTTTAATCTAGTAACATGAAAACCACAGAGAGAGAGAAACCAGTTTTGGTGGTCAAATACAGGTGTAGGTTGGTGCGGGTATTGAGCTGATACTCAAGCCTCCAGTAAGCACAACCTGTTACTGCCAGGGAGATTGTTCTTTGTACCCACAAAAGCATAACCCTGTGGCTGCAGCCACAACGTCTTTATTATTGTAGGTGCCATCTGTTCGTCGGACTTCTCCAATGAGTTGTATTTAGCTCAGGGGGTCTTGGGGCACGAGGGAGACTGTGGTGCTGTGATGCCCATTCCTCAGTCTCGTGCAGGTGGTTCAAGATTGTAATTGTAGTAGCTGCTGGTGTTGTTAATACATGTATTTGAGTTTTGAGGGTGGTTGGAATATGAAAAAAGTTATAGGGAGAATTACTTTTCCTCTGCATTTTGGGAGGGCTTCTAATGTTTTGTCCTAGCTTCTGCCAGTAGATTCTATTGTTTGTCCATGGAAGTAAAGATGATGTCAATATTTGAAAGCATTTCCTTGCAATGCCAGTTAACACCTAAGAAATTTTACCAGGGAAGCAAGTGAGATCCTTGTGGCAAACTGTGAGGTTGTCTGCCTCTACTCAGCTACCCTTGCCTTTTTTTTTATTTAAACAATAAGTAAATGAGAGTACTCCTGATTTCCCCCACTCAGGCAATCGTGCCCACATGGATTCTTTATCTTGTTTTGGAAAATCAAAATTTCATTTTGTCTTTTAGCTGCTCTCATCCAGGTTTCCTAATGTTACATCTCTTTATTTAGGGGCAGTGTGGAAGACAGGAATCTGAACTGACTGCTTGATGCTTAAGAAGGTGAATAATGGCTTGGAGAAGACCTCGTGCGTATCTTTTGATCTTTGGGCTTCAGACACCCCTTCACCTATAATTAACTTGTGTGTTGACTGATCACCTGAGTGATCAAGGGAGACTCAGTATGTCACTGGAAGCCAGGAAACTATTACTCTATGGCAAAACAGCAATCAAGCCAACTCGTCTATGATACAAATCAGATACCTGCAAGAACAAGTCACGTAATGGCAAGTTGTGCTGGAGATGGATGATATCCTAAATCATTATCTTCAATAGCATCAATTATGTGTACAGGGTGAGTAAGACCATGGTATCTTCATGATAAGTGCTGCATCCAGATAGCAACAGCAGCAGCAACAACAAAAATTAAAATTACAGCATGAATTTCAGGAGGGGCAGTGCACTGTACATGACTGGCCAATAAATCAAGACCATCGGTGGGTTAGATGGAGTGGAATGTTAATGGTTATCATTCTGTTGTATAAAATGCACGGCTTAGGGTGTATATATCATTTAAAATATATATGAATTTGAAATCAGCCAAAATATATGTCAGACATTTTTCTTCTTAGAATTATGCTATGTTTTTAAAGCGTAAGTGCTTTTCAGGACAAATTTTAGCATGTTTTGCATTCAAATGAAACATCTACTATACGTGTGAAGCCCTTGCATACACTGCCTGTGAAAGTAGATGGAATTACTGGATTTATAGGTTCTTTTGCACATTCTGTCAAAATTAGCCTTTCTGCCTTACACAGCACATGGAATAGGAAAGGCTTTCATTGCACAACTTTCCATAAGAGAGATAGTGTTTACTGTCTGACACATTGCAACGTGTAAACAAAGGCTCAAAATAAGTCTGTATTAAAATAAGGAACTCCAACTGGGAAGGGATTAAGTTAATAACATTTTCTGTAATCTCTTTATCAGCATTTGTGTGGCCAGTTTATTATGATAAACAGAGAAAAAAAATCATGTTTGAGATGGAAGTAAATTTCAGTCTGATATGAGTGATGTACCTCATAACCAGTTATAATTATAAGGGAGGCTCCTTACAGCACTGTTCCTCTATAAATCATAGCAGATATTACCCCAACTTGTACAACAACTATGAAATATGCTATGAAATGTGAAACTCATGAAATAGATTCTTTTGTTGCAATTTCATTCTTGGAAAAGATCTAATTTGACACAGGTTCATGCCATTTTAGTTTTTTTCAGGGGTTACCCTCAAAATATGGTGAACAGCCCCAGTTCCCTAGAAAACTGTATTAAAATTTCCATCTAGTAATGACTGTTTTGTTTTTTATAATCACAATTGTGCAAACTGAAAGCATTGTATATTTTGATACACAGCATTCTTTCTTGGAAGAGTTGTAGCATCACAGAATAGTTTGGGTTCGAAGGGCCACGGGCAGGGACGCCTTACACTAGCCCAGGTTGCCCAAAGCCCTGTCCAACCTGGCCTTGAACCCTTCCAGGGCGGGGGCAGCCACAGCTTCTCTGGGCAGCCTGTGCCAGGGCCTCACCCCCCTCACAGGGAAGAATTTCTTCCTTACATCTCATCTAAATCTCCCCTCTTTCAGTTTAAAACCATTACCCCTCACCCTATCCCTATACCCCCTGATATAAAGTCCCTCCTCACGTTTCCTGTAGCCCCTTTAAGTACTGGAAGGCCACTATAAGTCCCCCTGGAGCCTTTTCTTCTCCAGCTGAACACCCCCAACTCTCTCAGCCTGTCTTCCTAAGGGAGGTGCTCCAGCGCCCTCATCATCTTTGTGGCTTCTTCTGGACCTGCTCAAGCAGTTCCCTGTCCTCCTTATGCTGGGGGCCTGAGGGCTGGACACAGCAGGGGGGGTCTCACAGGAGGGGAGTTGAAAGGGAGAATCACCTCTCTCAGCCTGGTGGCCACACTTCCCTTAACGCAGTCTGGGATACAGTTGACTTTCTGGGCTGTGAGCTCACTTTGTTGGCTCACAGTCAGTTTTCCATCCACTAATACCCTCAAGTCTTCTCCACAGGGCTGCTCTCAAATCCACTCATTACCCAGCCTGTATTGGTCAGTCAAACCCAAACATAACTTGTCTATGTCACAAGTTTCATACTGAGCAAACTTTTACACTGAACAAGAAGTCAGAAATATAGGATGGTAACTAAACAGATGCGTATTTTCCTACCTCTCCTGATGGAGTCAGCTTTGACGTGGCCCGGTGCCCACCCACTTTATTTCAGATATGGCCATGGAAAGCCCAAAGGGGAGGCAGCCATAGGGAAGAAGGCCTTGCTGGCTTGATGCCTAAAAACAAAACAAAAAACCAAATAATAACATTCCTTGAGACTTTATCTTGTATTAAGGTCTAAGTCTTTTTCCTATGATACTTTATTATATTTTAAATAGAAAATGAATGGGTTTATTTCAGGAGTGTATTCTCTGAAAACCTATGAGCCTCTCAGGATTGTTGGTATGGTAGGACTGTAACTGCCGATATTGATCCTAATTTAAAGCTGTAATTGCAAATAAAAACATCATTATATCCCCAAGCTGCCTTAATTGAAAGGATTGATTCACAGGAGCAAAGCATGATAAGAACTTCTGCATGGGCCAGGTGCTTATGGACATTTTAACACCTTAATTTCAGCATGGCCTGGGTTTGTTCTTGGGTGGAAAAAAGTCATAGGCATTGGGGAGAAATCTTCACTCTTCTAATATCTGACCATGTTTTTTGGGCTCCACTTAAAATAAGTCAGGGGACCTACCTAGGACTCTGTAAGCAGCAGGAGGATCATTGGCTTGGTCTCCCGGACGGCACAGTTGTCTACAGAAGCCACATGTATATCGACATGTCAAGGATATGTGCTCTAGGTGTGTGAAAGTACTAATGTAAGAGGTCCTACAATCATAGGACGAATAATATTGTGACTGAATCAACTCTCTAGTCTGAAGTGGATTAATTATTTACATCTTCACAAACTGTTTTTCTTTCAGTCATCTCCCCATAAATAGAATTTGAGACTTTTTAACCTTACAGTATGGTTTTCTCATGGTATAATGTAGAGTAAGATAATGTCAGGTAATTTTCTTTGCAGCATCAACTGCTGCGTTCCAGAATTATTCATTATATTCTGTAACATTTCAGGTTCAGGCCTGAGACCCATATGGTCTGCGGGATCACTGTCTACACCTTTTAACTGTGTGGGATGATCCTGTTAGTCCATATGTCAGTCCTTTAGCTCTGGCTTGCCCGCTATCTCATGTCAAAATTTTTCTAGTCTAAACTGATAGTACAGCTCATTAAATAGGTCCTTATAAATTGATTATACATCAGCATAAACAGGAAGAGTATTTTGCAAAGTCCATATCTGAACAAATATATAAATGAATTTAGGCAAACCTGAGGTGAACATAGCCCTGATATAAATGGATCAAGTGAGGGATGTCATAGTGATGTAGTGAGCCCTATGCAGGCTGGTGCTACAGGTATTGCAGCTGCAGAGTTTAACCTCTCTGCCCCCTTTAAATCCTTTTTAAATATCCAGGAAGACTGAGAAGACAACCATCTTTCCCCTCCTCTCAGGGCAGTTTTTGTGAATGAGTATGTTCAGGGGGTCTGAGGAGGAATAAAAGTAGAAGATTGTTGCATTGTAGTTTCTCCTTGCATCTGCCCACGTTACAGGATTAGGGCATGCAAAGTGTATTAACTATGCCAAGGTCTTTTATTGTGACTGGTCCTCAGAAGATGAACAAACACCTTTCCCTTAAAGGAAATGGTGGAGGCTTAAAATACTGGATTAATCTTTCAGACTAGGAACTTGAAATAGAACAGAGGGCACTCTTTGCACCGGCATTCTCTCAACCCACAAGAACATGACTAACTATTTGATAACAACTCAGGGAGGTGAACACCCAAGACCTTCAAGGTACCAGAATGCTTTCAGGCATCTCAGCCCAGGAGATTAGCTCTTCTTTAGCAACTCAGATTATTTTAGCTTCAGAGCCAATTTACTTATAGTACAATATAACAAGCCAGTCATGTTTGCTTAATGTACTCAACTTGGAGGAGTAAATCTGTAGGGCAATAAATATTTTTATGTCTTAGATTAAGATCAGTAGGGGGGAAAAAAAAGGTTTACCACTATGATTGACTTGAAACAAGAGTGAGATGTCATTACTCAAGGGAACATATTCTGTCAGGCAACATTCAAATATGTGGGACAAACCTAGCTCCTTTAAAAATAAATCAGTATTCTTTAAGAATTAAACAGAAATCTTGTTTATTAGATGAAATTATCAATTGTTTTGTCTTCCAGAGGTAAACAAAAGAGCTGAGGGAGTTTCAATCACTCACTCAGTCTTATGACCCTATGGTCACTGTCCAAAATACCAGCGGTAATGTTTCACACTGTAGAGCTAAGAAGAAGAAAAGCAGATACTCAGCAGGGTTAGCCCAGTGTCTTTCCAAGTAATCCCTTATTTTTGCAAAACATTTCCATATGGGAAACTCAATCACTGAGCAGAAGCACTGAAAATCATGTGGCCAGTTCTTGGTGTAGATACTGATATTGTCTGTTGAATACCTAAAACAGTTGACAGGCTTTAACAGTGTTGCTCTGCATGTCTAAATGTAAAACTGATGCCTGGGGCTGAAAATAATTCTATATCGTTAAACTCCAACCATAAAATAAGGATCACCATTTGGAAGGAAAGCAGATAACTGGTATTAGCTCATCTGGTGAAGATGAGTAGCTAGAAGGGCTCTGAAGAACCATCGTAGGTATGAAACCCTTACCCTGAACTTTGTGAAAAATTGTTTCAAAAGGCAAATTTGCAGCATATACTTATTATGTAATGGGCCTGAGATGTAACCCTGAATCTAAATCCTTTTCTGCTGGACGAAGTTGGGATCTGGGTCTTCACTGACGCTGCAGACAAGCCTGGCTACAGTTAACTAATCCTAGAAAGAAAACAGAATTATTCTTAAGAAAAAATCTCTCTTCCCCCCCCCCAGAGAAAATGTGTTGCAATAATACAGAACCATCATGCTTTCCCTGGTTACAGCTGAGTGGCACTACATCAGCAACAGAATATGTACAAATTAAACTGTAACAACGTACCAAGGAGAGGCACAGCAATATCATAAAAATTATCCACAGTACAATATGACTAATGTTGTGTGAAATGCATTCATTGGCAAAATGATGTCTAGGTGTATCTTAAGGAGTTATGCTGATGGAGATAATGGTTATAGAACAGAGATAAAGGAAGGAAAGGCGAGTGAAAGACAAAAGGTTGCAGCAAGGGCAGCATGGCTGAGGATGCTCAAGCAGGCGTGTTTGGACGGTGAAAGCTGTGTCCCTGTGGCTGTGATAAAAACTCAGTTGCACCTTTCCTACTTGCACGCCTGGCGTGGAGGTGAGCTCACTGTTTCAAGCGTGCACAGGTGTTCCTCTGTTCCTTCTCATCTCCTTTCACATTGACTTTTTGCAGTCAAACATTTATCTAGAAACACAAGCTGCATATGTGTTAAACATTCTCTAGCAGTGTTACTTATAGAAATGTCTTGTGTGTTCCTTTTCTAAGTACAAAAGCAAACAAAAATCCCAAAGAGAATGGACTGAAATTTTATTAGCATGTCTAAAACCAAGAAATCAGTTCAAACTTACCCAGAGAGGGGATGACTAGAGCAAACACTTCATTAAGGTGCATTCAGAAGTCATCTGCTCCTTCCTTACTCTGAGAGTCTTTTTGAAGTGAGTAGATGTTTTGCCTGAAAAGGAACTTGGGCATTGGTAAATTAATTTGATTTTCCTCCCTCTCTGTTTAACATAGATTCGGAAGAAATCTGTCCAGTGACCCATTGTGCCATCATGCTTATCCACAGATGTTTATCTAATACATGAACATTTTGTTTTCAAAGGAACTTAGGGATTACCCAAGTAAGTCTTTTTTCATAGCTAAAATTCCATTTTCCAAAACAGCTGAGGTACTCAAGAGCTCACAGCTCACTGAGTGTCTCTTAAAAACTTCTCTAAGACTTTTTAAAATCAGAGCCCTGGACAGCAAAGTAGACCTGCCCGGAATAAAATCAATCCTTTTACAGTCTGCTGCTGGAGTGCAGGGCCTGGTCTCTGATACAGACAGAAACTCTCAAATTACTAGAAAAAGGAAGCTTGTTTTATGATGTTCCTGAGTAGTTTTCTACCTCATTGGTTACAAAGAGAAAGCTTATGCCAAAATCATGCAGTGGTTCTTGTTTCTAATGTGTTGGAGCCGTGTTAGCTAGTTTTTTCCTCATTTATCGATATGTACAAGAACGGGAGGTAGACCCAGCCAAAAATGTTGGGATCCAACTATTTTCAACATCCTAAAATATCCAGAGGTGGGAGTTAGTTTTGTCTCCTAATGAAGAAAGGGTCCCCTAGGAACAGTTGAAGCTGTCCATAGCTGTCAGGTGTGCCGGACTGAGTGTTTCTGTTGTGCTCCAGAGGCAAAGGAGGGGGAGGGATGAGATAAATCAGCATTTTCAGCCCTACGTCTGTGTTGGGTCTGGGGGTTCTTTGTGAACCTCGTAAAGTTTTTTCTCCAACTGACCACCTCCACTTACCACTGAGCACACGTCAGGCATTACCAACTGAAGGAAGCTGCCAAAACACACGGAGCTGTGATAAGTCCATGCTACTGAATGACATAAAGCTCCCCACCAGTGCTGCGCTTTTCCCCGTGCAGGCAGGGGCATGGTGTGGCCAAACTGCAGTATTCTGAGCATGTAGCCCAGGCTCAAGTGATTTTGCTCCCTCTTTGTGCTGCAGTTTCCTGTTTTTACAGGTTCATGATGGCTCTATGCAGAAGAATTTGTCTGCCCCTCTTCATTTGGGAAATAAACTTCAGCCATTTACTCTCGGCATGGGAAAGCACACTTCTTTGCTTTGACAGGAGTGTGTGCAGTAATACAGCAAGCTCAACCTTGAGAAGGGGGAGAGCCACTCTGGGAGCTGGGCTGTTTTATATCTCAGCTGATTCTCTTCTTTCTCTCTTCCGTATCCCCTTAATAGCTTGACAGGAGAAATATAGGGAAGATACAGCCATCTGATTAACAGTGCCGGGGGCTGGGGGGCTGGGGGTGGATGACAGGGAAAGGGAGCGCAGTGTGGCTACCAGCCAAGTTCCAGCAAGAAACAGAATATCTGGCTTCCTCTAATCTCTAGAGGAAAATTAAGTTACAAAAACCTTTAGTGGAAACTTCGCATACGTTCAGTACCATTGCCATGCCTGACAGAAAAAACCTGATATATTATTTAGTTTATAGTTACAGAATTAAAGGCATAAGCTTTCCCACCATGAACGAGGAAAAAATCCTCTCAAAAAACAAAGACAGAACCCCTTAAAACCCCCCAAACGTTTCATGCTATCAGAGTTCTTGAGAAATTCTCCTTTCCGTGTTGATGGATGGTCATGTGTGAATTGTGCATCTGAACATCTTGTCCTGTGAGTAAGATGAATTTTTGCACTTGTCCAGAGAGCTGCTCTTGTTTTCCCAGCTGTTTGTGCCGCCTTCTGTGGGAGTGCAGTAGGGCAGGTGAGGATGGAGGTGGGGAGGAGGCTCTGAATTGCCCCAGGCAGACACCACTGGCCAAAGAAGGAGATTAGGCTGCTCATGCTGCCAGAGAGCCAAGGCTGTTGCCTCAGATGAGTGCTCCCCATCTTGGCATTCATCAGAAATGTGCGTGTTACACAGAGAGAGCAATTTCTCCCCCTCTCCCATGTCTGTCATCAATGTGTTGATGAAAAATAGTGAAGTTTGATTTTTTAAAAAATATCATCTGTGTTAAGTGAGCAACAAGTTGTGACCTACGAGATAAATCCCTGATTAAAATCAAGTAGCATACTTATTGAATGTTACATCTAAAGCAGTGACAATAACTGTGATGAAAGTATTACTTACATGTTAGTTTTATGAAAGGAAGAAAAAGAAGCTAGATGGGCTGGTTAGATCTTTTCTTCATTTAGTCTTATGTCAGGTTCATATGGTATGTGTGAAATGAGATTTCTTTCATGTCTGAAACACGGGCTGAATGTCTGAAGTGGCATTGCATAGCTCAGCAGCCTGTGTTCCCCTGGCTGCCTGTGCTCTCCTCTTGCTGGTTGCTCAGGCTGATAGGAAACTGGCTCTGTTGGCTCAGAGAGGAGAGTACAGATGCATTTTGCAATATTTCCTTCCACCTTGTTGCAAGCAAGCTTGCTTCCAACCTGCACGCTAGCAGGCCCTTTCTCACATGATTCATTCACCAGCCTCGTCTGAAGGGAACATTTTCCATGCAGGCAAGCATAAGAGCCATGTTTACATGCCGTTTCCCCTCTGAGAGCATTATTTCTCTTCTGCCTCAGGGACCTCAACACCAGCCAAAACTCAATATGGGGCTGAAATCATACACTGGCCGTCCCCGTCCCCGTCCATCCCTGCAGCAGGCAGCGAGGGTTGTGTTTGTGTAAGTGTGCATGTGTGTGTGCGCACACACAAAACCAGATGTGTGCTGTCCAGAATAAATGAGGCTATTCAGAATGGACAATTTACGGCCAGTTTCAGCAATTAGTCAGATGTGAGGTGGGTCAGTATTAAAACCTCGTTGTTTTATTTACTTTAAAAAAGCAACAGGGAGTTCCATCTGATGAGTGAAGATACTGAGAGAGGGTAATTAAAGAGAAACAGTCTTTGATGTCTGTCTTATTACAGTTTCTTCTCATTTTGTTGTGTTCCCTTTAGACAGTCTTGAGTAACAGAGCCGCTGCTTTCTTTTCAGGAGGGTGGTGTGTGGGTGGCTGCACGGGCAGTTCTGCTGCAGGAATTCGGTACTCGCTTCCTGCCAGGCTCTTGCACCTTGCGGTGAGTTAAGGTCTTTTGTACAGAAGTGCTGGCACCTAGCAGAGCTTCTAGGTGTCAGGCTATAGGAGGCTATAGGACCATCTGCTTGTGGATTAGGCACACAGGAAAGGCAGCTCTTTTTACTTGTGCTAATGGGGGAAAAAAATCTCCAGAACAATACTGACAGCTTCTAAAATAACCCCCTAACCCAAGAGTAACTTAAACTGTGTAAGTTAAGCCTTGAGAGTGACCCATGCCTTGTAGTTAACCACCTTATTTTAGTATAAATATTCTGTTCCATTTGGATTAACTATTTTGTCCACTCAGGTCCCAGTTCTTCTGCTTCCAACACTTGATTTTGTGCCACAATCATAAGGTTATGGATTTCAAATACGTTCTTAAAAACTCTTGAGCAACCCAAAGCTTTGGGCTGTATGAAAGCAGGCTCTAGCCTTTTTAACTGCAGATTGTATGTGTACAGTAAATTTATTTGCATGACTTTTTATGTTTCCTGGTCCATGACAGCCTTGCCTGACTGGTTGGCTGCGCAGCATGGATTGGGAAGCCCACTTTTTGTTTGCCGCTTACTGGTTCTTCATCTAAGTATGGTCTGGGATGTAGGAGGGGGGACAGTCTTCTTTTTTCTTTTTTTTTTGTGGG
>NW_020799125.1:10694806-10837007 GCF_003259725.1 Athene cunicularia | reverse complement strand
GAATGTCTGAAGTGGCATTGCATAGCTCAGCAGCCTGTGTTCCCCTGGCTGCCTGTGCTCTCCTCTTGCTGGTTGCTCAGGCTGATAGGAAACTGGCTCTGTTGGCTCAGAGAGGAGAGTACAGATGCATTTTGCAATATTTCCTTCCACCTTGTTGCAAGCAAGCTTGCTTCCAACCTGCACGCTAGCAGGCCCTTTCTCACATGATTCATTCACCAGCCTCGTCTGAAGGGAACATTTTCCATGCAGGCAAGCATAAGAGCCATGTTTACATGCCGTTTCCCCTCTGAGAGCATTATTTCTCTTCTGCCTCAGGGACCTCAACACCAGCCAAAACTCAATATGGGGCTGAAATCATACACTGGCCGTCCCCGTCCCCGTCCATCCCTGCAGCAGGCAGCGAGGGTTGTGTTTGTGTAAGATTTAAAAAAAAAAAAAAAAAAAAACAAGGAGAGGGGAACCAATGCCAATGTGCATATACCTCTGTACCCCTGTCTTTTCATTCCACTCTATCTTTATGCTTTCTTTTACTCTCTTTCCAGAAAGCTGCAAGCCCACATCTTCAATTTGCCCAGGCTCCCTGACTCTGGTCCTGCTGGCTACGGTCAGGACTGTGGGTGACCAAGGATGAGCAGGAGGGGAAACGCACCCCTGAAGTGGAATGGGGACAGAACCAGAACCTCGCCTTCTGCTGCGACGCTGTGGATTTAGCGTTTCATTCATACAAATGCACATTTCCTGGCAGTGCTGGGGCTGGCCTGGAATCCAGACCTGGTCTGCTCGAGGTAGAGCCATTATCCTAAAGTGCTTTTATTGATCTGTTGACTTTCTGTCTCCTTCTTTCTCTTCCTCTCTTC
This sequence comes from Athene cunicularia, assembly GCF_003259725.1. Taxonomy (NCBI): domain Eukaryota; kingdom Metazoa; phylum Chordata; class Aves; order Strigiformes; family Strigidae; genus Athene; species Athene cunicularia. Next base: position 10,836,150 of record NW_020799125.1, on the reverse strand, counting down.
ACCCTGCCAGCCTCCTAAAGACTCATATCTTGTCTCATACAACCAAGGTATTTTAAGGAGTGAACAATGATTTTGAAGTCAGATTAGACAAACTGTACTTGACCAGTGAAACCAGATATCCCCTGAATGACGTCTGAAGAAGGATCTGTCTACATTTACAAACAGTCCCTCTTTATCTTCCCCTCTTTTTTTTTTTTTCACCTCTATGTATGTCCTGGTGATCTTGAAAAATCTGGAAAATATCAACAATTAATTTCAAAGCCAAGTATGTGTTCTTTGTAGCAGCCTATTCCCCAGAGTGGCAATGCCATATTGTCATGCTTTATTTTTGGTTGGTTAAAGAGAGCTATAGTAGTAAATCTATACATGTGCTGTGATATCCAGCGGTATTAAAGGGTGAGATTTAAAGAGAGACCTGAAAGACTTAGTAGTTGGTGCCTGTAGAAAGCCAAAAAGAGCTGCGTGCCTTACTGGAAATTTCAGGCGGAACGTGTTAGAGTGCAGTATATTACAGTGACCCGAGCTACAAATCCATTTCAGCTGGAGATAAAGAGAGAAAGAATAATACTGGAGAAAATGTTTACAATCCTGTGTAATAACAAATACTAAGAGAGAGGTTTGAAGCTGGTTGATTTATTTTGGTTTGTTATTTTAGTGTTCGCAGTTTCTCAGGTTTCTGGAAAATTGCATTTCTTTCCTAATAACATTGGTCATTAACTAATTGATTAAAGCATGGACATTTAGTTAATGAAAAATATACAGGTAGATCCAGAACGGTTGAAAAAAAGGATAAATTTGGTTATAAGAGTGATTTTAATTTGTAAAAATCTAAACTGCAAGGTCTTTCATAAAGCTGAATACATCGCTATTCAGGAATGGAGTATTTGACAAATTTACCAGTAGTTTATAGTCAAGTAAACATAAATATGCATACATGCTTTATCAGGGAATAGCTCTCTAATTTTTAAATGAGGAGACAATATAAATAAAAACATATTTGAGTAAAACCAAGAAATTCACATTGAACTCTCTTGTTAGGCTGGATAGTACTTTATCCTGTGAGGAATGGCAGCGAAAATAGTGTGAGTGTTTTCACCGGAAAATATTAATGAGATTAAGGATAAAACTTTTATAGCCGCATTTATTCCTTATCTGGTTTATTCATATCACCATTACTTTTCTTTTTGTGGAAATTCATGGTAAAGAAGATAAATTAATCACACTACTAATGAAAATGGTTGCCTCCTGAAACCTCCTCTCAAGTATATGCTATCACCCTTGCAAGCCAGGACCAGGAGCAGTTCTCTGTGATTTACGTGAGCGGTCGTGCAGTGCAAGTCATGGATCACGACTGGCACTTCGGTCAATAATCGATGTGAAGAGTTTACAAGCAATCTGCTGGCTGAAATACGTTCATTTAAAGCATTTACCTAAGAAATTTGAATATAATCAAATGTGGGGGGAAAAAAAATCACAGTCTGTTTCTATATTGCTGGGGAAATGAAAAAAAATTTTGGTGCTAAGTTTCTCAGACTGTGGGATGCCCTGTTATGCACTGAAGAAAATGGACCTTGATTGATTTGGGACTTCATGTAATGAAGTTAACAGTTCACTGCATTGCAGATGATTTAGCTAAATCTAAGACTATGTCAGTAACAGTAAACTTTATGTTTGAAATCACAAGGAGGGAGAAGGGAATGGGAGTCCTGGGGAAAGAGGATCTTGAAAGATCGGGGCTTGGCAAACACCCCTTAGTCATTTACTTTCTTGGAGAAACTACAGCAGGACCACAGTTACATTTTGATGTGTGCTGAGCTGCACTGCTTGGGAGTAAACCACATAAGCTTCGTGTCGTGCAGTGAGCTAGCAGATAAGAGCCAGAACTGTCTTTCCTTCCAGACAATAGTTCACTTTGATGCTGCTGCTGAAAAAAACATAATTCAGTGAATTCCAAGCTAGACCCAAATTTGCATTTCTTTGTCAAAACCTGCACTTACAACTTTTGAGACAATGTTTGGCCAGTTCTACAGAAATCTTGATCAAAGCACCGGCTCAACCTGTGAGATACTCCTAACTTCTGCTATAAGTAGACTGAGAAGCTTATTTCTGTGTTTTGAAAACCTAATTGCTAAGTGAAAGTGCGTGAGTAAACAGGTTTCAGGACCAGAAAAGGTTCATAATCATGCTTGTCTGGTAAGAGATCTTACAAAGATGATGCTGAATTTAATTCCAACAAGTAAATATGTCTTTATACAGAGCAAGGTGAATTTGTGGACTTCCTTCCTGCAAGATGCTATCAGGACAAGCTTTGAATTTGGATGTCAGAAACAAATCAAGATGATTTTCTGAACATCGGTACACGTGTAAGTGTTGTAAGTAATTTGCAAGCTAGGGGAAGTGAGACAAAAATCACATTTCAAGACATTAAATGATGCCTGAGCAGAATTCTGTAAAACTCTGTCTCCTCAGACAGCAACGCTGAATATTGACAAGTGTGTTTTGTGATGTGGCACCACCGAGCGTGAGCCAGTGCAGAGGCAGAAGCTCAGGCAGCTGAGCTGATCCTCTGTGGGAAATCCTGTATCGACAGCAGTACTCTTGTTGTAGTCTCTAGGGCTTTACATAAAAGAAGTTTCCTACATATTAGAATGCAGCATTTGGTATTTCCAATTACACAGGATTAAAGGCAGTCGCAGTGAAAAGGATTATGAACTGGGAGCTGCCTCGCTATTTTCACCAGCCAGGTGAGCCAGACAGCTACAGGCCTGGTCTGTGGGACATAAAGTAAGAGGAAGAAGGAAGAGAAATATTCTCCTGTAATTTGGGGGGAGGAGAGAGGCAGAAGAAGCCCCATGCACCTTCAAGCTCACACTGAATCTGATTGCCAGTGGAGCAGTCGTGAGCTGCTAGGTGCGAATCCCGCAAGAGCTGCTGTAATTAAGCATCCTGTAAGGTGAGGAGGGGTGTGAGCGCTGCAATAAGCTCAGCAGCAGCATTCTGCATCAACTCCTCACCCCCCTTGGATACCCTTTGGAAATCTTCAGCGTGTTTTGTGTTTGTTTCAGAGCCAGGAACAAAAGCTGGCAAATGCAAAGGTGTTAAACGTTGGCCAACCTATCCCAACATGCCCTACCAAGGCACCGAAGGGAATATTACTCTAAGTGGATGATGAGCTCAGTTCAGAGACTGTTAAGTTAAAGCTTATTACCCTCATTAAGAGATGTGTGTAATGTGGTTTCAGGCTTCTGATATGGGAAAAACAACATTTTCCAAGTGTTTTGTTGTCCCGTCTCTTTTGCTGCTTCACAAAGTTTGGAGTTTGAGATTGCCTTTGTGAAGGCAGAGGCTGAGTCTGGTGCAGTGTTCTTTGTCAGAACCAGGAGGGCTTTCCCTGTGGTCTGTACATAAGGAGCAGGGTACAGAGATGTTCACGTGCCTCTGTGGGGAACCAGTCCTGCACCAAGAGCACTGGGGTTAAACTGCAGAGCCACGCAGGGGTCCCTGCCCCATGGTCCCCAGAGCTCTGTGTGCTGGAGATCAGGTTTTGTTGCTCCCAGCAGGGTGTAAATGCAGAAAGCCAGCTCGGGTTTAGCTTTCCATGCAATTTATTAGGCCCTGCAGAACCAGCAGTGCCAGGGTGGGCAGTGCAGGATCAGGAAACGGTTTAGATTCACCAGATATTATTAGCTTGAACTCGGGACTGGCCCTGCAGGACTGGGCTCATTCACACAGGACGACTTGAGTGTCTCTGCCATGTGCTCCTCATCATCTACATTATCTGTGTTTTTCCTTTATCTGGGGTACCACAGCTCCTCCCAATGATGGAGCATTGGCTCTCTAGTCAGCTTTAATCTCTAGCTGTCTTTGGAGGGTCAGGTCAGGAAAGGTTTGAGGTCCTCAGCCCTGACGTGAAGCCCTCCCTGCTTCAGACAGGGCTGCAATTGAAACCAGCTGATCCCAAGTCCCTTGCAAACATTTCCATTTCAAACCACTGAAGTTTTATATCTTCCTAGTAAATTTTTTTCTTAAACCTCATAAATCTCATAAAGATCTGGAACAGCTAGTAAATTTGGCCTTTCAGATACACGTTTTCCAGTAAAGAGGATAATGATTGCTGTTTCTGATGCCACCTCCCCACCCCCTCAGCTGTAGGAGTTCACCTCTTGCTGGCTGATTTCTGCTCGCACGCAAATTGGACCATGCTAAGAAAGGCAACGCATACAGGTCCTGTTTGTCTGGAGGATCAAGCTGTTGCTGGACCTCTGCTAGCTTTGCCACTGCCCATAGAGGTGACGCGAGCAAAATAATTTGTCTTCTTTGCATCTCAGATCCGAGGAAATAGGTCGATGCGCGCCTGTGCAGGGGGTTGGGAATCTTGCTCAGTTCAAGCTGGACAGCATGCATTCCCAATGGGAAGCTGCAAAACTCCACGCTAGGGATCCTCCTCCCAACATCCCCACTGAACTCAGAATGTGAGAGGGGTGCACTGTCAGCAGGGCCACAGCCGCAGTGCCTCCTGCTCCCTGCCCTCCGTGCAAGTGTGCTTGTGGCAGGACCCAGGAGGGCTCCAGGGCTGGGGTTGTCTCTAGTCCCTGGGATAATCCAGAGAGGAAGCTTTCTGCATCCTCCCCAGTGCACCAAAGGGCAAGCCCAGCCAAGTCTCTTAGACTTGGATTTCCAGATAGGCTTGAAAGAACATGAACCCAAGGACAATATAAACCCAAGGCTTCTCAGACTTCCATTGAAAATACCAGGCAAAAGTGCTGAACATATTTAGAAAAACATACAATACAAATAGAAAATTGCAAGCATATTTTCCCCTTTATTTGTTGTCTCCCAAATCCAAACAAGCTTACTTCCTTTCCTGCAATGCTGCTTTTGATAATCTTGTGCCAAAGGAACTGAATCTGTTCTTATTGCTGTCAATAGCAAGATGCCTGTTGCTTTTAATGGTTTAGCTATTAAAACACTGCATCCCAGTTGTCTGGCTGTGAGCAATCCCAAGCTATTGCAGTGACAATATGGAACCTTTTTCCTCTCTGAATGTTTCTCTGCAAAGTTTGACCATTTTGGCTGGGGTAAAACATGTGTCTATCTGGGATCTTTTCCAAGGATGAGATTTTGACAGCTGTGCTCATGTTGGCAGAAATCCTGACATCTTGTGCTTCGTTGAAATAGCAGATTCTTAGTGGAGAGGGGTGGGAATCCGATTTCATAGATGAACACTTATGAATTGAAGACTGTGAGCCTGGCTTAGCTCTTTTCACTTGGGGGAAGAGGTTGAACCCATCCTCTGGGAACAGGGTGGAGACTTTCTTTCTTCCCATCTCCACCTGTGGGCACAGATGGCTGATGGGCAGTGGGGCTGATGGGAGCCCTCTGTGCCTCTGCCAACTTCGTGCAGCAGTTTGGGACATGCCTTGGATTGTGCCCATGAAAGTGGGTGTCAGCCTCTTTGGAGTACGTGACTAACGATTTTCATTTACATATTCGATGTTTAGGCATGAATGGTGGGTGGTGTTAGTGCACTTTCAATGAAAATCCACCTTTGTGGCCATGATCAAAGCTTAGCCTATTATTTACACTAGATAGCTTATGGAAAAACAAAGCCTTAGTATAGTTTGAAATAGCCTGTTTGGGGGGTTTTATTATTACTATTATGATTATGATGATTGGTTTTTTGTTTGTTTTTCGCTGGGATCTCCATCTTGAACTGGAGAAATATTTCCCACAAAAGCTATAATTATTCAAAGCTGATATATTTCTGCAGTAACCTCCAATCTGATGAACTGTAATTTTTCTAATGAAAAATCACTTATTTGGAGACTAGAATTCCTATTATCTCAACAAGTAGGGAATAGTGGCACAGAGAATTGTGTCACAAGGTCACCCAGGAGCTCCACAACAGATCCAAGGATAAACTGGAAAAGTTCTGGTGGAGGGTCATCAAAAAGTTTTTGGAAGGTACTTTGCAAATATTATATTTATTTCAAACTTTCCAGTGGCCAGATAGTTCCTTTATATTTTACCAAGAAAAAAAAAACAAACAAAAACAAAACCAACAACAACAACAAAAAACCTATGAGGTTTTAAAACCATGTCAACAATAATTTTCCATTTCTGGTATTTTGCTGAAAAACAAGGGAAAATATTTTTTAAAACACAAACAAGATAGTAGTCAAACAACAATCCCCCAAAACAAAGCATACCTCCTGTTGAAAATAATTCAAACAGTTTTGCTTGGGAAAGATTGTAGCTTAGGGTTAGACATACAAAATCAGACATTCACGGCTTGCGTCCACGGCAATGTCAGGTCTTTCATGTTACTTTAACTTTCAAGGAAAAACAGCTAAACTGGCTCACATTCATATTTGTTGTGCATTAAGTGATGTATATAGACATTTACCACACATCAGCAAGCACTTGTTTAACCTTTTCATGTGTTTAAGCCCTCAAGATTATTTTAAGAATTTGGGAGGCTGTAGGTCCCTGTTATGTGATGGATGAGTTGGATTTGAAGTGGTTAAATTTGGAACAATCTCAGAACAAGAAACGGTGCATGCGTGGGGTGACTGCACGCTGTGCTGTGATGGCAGTCAGGCATGCAGGCGAGCTAGAGGTGAGCTCTGAGCATATATTATTTATCTGCACGTAGCCCAGCCGTGTCTGCTGAGTGGCCAGAAAAGTGACCAGTAACTACAAAATTATATGGGAAAAACTGTACCCTGTATACTTCGCTTATGGGAAATGAGGTTGAAGCGTTTAATAAGGGACACTCTGTATTACATGGGGCGTTTGGTGCGCGTGGCACTGACCGATGGCCTTAGAGGCCCTTTCAAAGTCATGCCTTAATGACAAACTCTCCCTTCCTCTCCCACTCGTTTCTTGAAAACTAGGGCAAATATTAGCACATCTGTGAGTGTTGGGCTGCTGTGTTTAGAGGGCTTCGAGCACCCATGTTAGCTTGATTAAAACTAACATGATCATTTGTACACCGAGAAATGCCAGTGTCATGTCTACCATAAATTAAACTGAAATTCCAACTTTAAGTTGTCTTATAGTTCTGCAGCAGATCTGTTTACTCTGGAATAGCATAAGGCAGATGTCTTCATCTTTGCTGATTCTTAACAGGTCACAGCCATTGACTTTAAATAACTAAAAGCCTTTAAAATAATTTTAAAACGTGCTTTCCCCTCCTCTACAGACCTTAACCTTTTGTTGGCCTTAACCAAAAACACCCAGGATAATGTGATTCTAAACCAGACCATCATAAACCAAGCAGCAGCTTTAAATATATAGCATGATCATTACCTGAGACCGGTGAAGAGGTTGGAATAATTATTGCTCATGTTTATGCTTCTGTATCTCAGTGGGTTATATTCAATCCCTTAATGACGATGATTAAAAACACACTAGAAACATGTAGTAATTAGAGAGAGCACTTAACCATCATTCTGAAAGCACAGAGCTAGCTTTGAAGTGGAACTGGACACAGCGACTGCTGCCAAAACCTTGCAAGTGTTGGGAGCACTCTGCAGCAGGTCGTTGGTAATTGTACGATAACGGCTGCTGTGACACACGCGACCTTTGCCTTCAGCACCAACCTTGTGATCGTTTCTTGTACATCCTCTGGTGAGGCTTTTGCAGTTTGCAGAAGGAGCAAGTTGATGGTGGGTGAAGGATCATGTAAAATGCTCCGGGTTTTAATTTACATAAAGCCAAAGCCAAACTTTGGTTTGCTTCTCTGTGGGGGACTTTTTGGAGGGTGAGGCAGTATTTAGGAAGAGGGAAGGAGGAGGAAGTTTGGGGTGGCAGCAGAGAGCAGGCACTGGTTCAGGAGCTTTGCCCTGCCAAGGTTTCAGTGTGGTTCTGACATGAAAGGGAGTTGTTAAGCAGCGAGCTGTAAACCTCATGTTTTAGGAGTGTTTCTGTGGACCAGGGATAGGGGCATGTATTACAGAATGTATTCCTTTGTTTGTTTTTCCCATTTAAGCAAAGAAAATACTCTTATTATAATAAGAGAAGAAGGAGGAGGAATGATGAGGCTTGGGCCATAAAATCATGTTTGCTGGAAAAGTTGTCCTATTTTCCATTGCTTAATTTCAGCTGAAAAGGGAGGGCATGAAGGTTGGAGAGAATGCAGCTACTTTCCGTCTCAGGAGGGAACAATTTAGCAGAATGTAAAGAAAGCAAATCTAGAAACAGGCACTCCTCAGCGTTCCTTAGTGTTCCTTTGAAGCTCAGGGGGTCTCACTTTTGGTCAGTGTCCTTTAATTTGCTACACCATATCTGTTGGTAATTTTCTCTGCAAACCCAAATTCAGCTTCTGTCCCCATGCTGATGCCACAGAGACCTACCTGCTTACACGTCTCCCATTTCAGTGGTGTTCCTGCCCTCCCAATGTCCCCTTGGAGGTGACTGGCTGGCAGCTAATACTCAACACACCTAAAGCAAAGCTCTTCCCCATAGTTCTGCTCTTTCTTAAGCACCATGGATAACATTATGATCCTGCTTGTCACTCAGACCCATGGATATTCTTTGACTCGGCTGTGTCTCATGGTTCATGCCTCCAGGTGGTGTCAAACTCTTGCCACTTGTTTCTGCAGAGCCTCTCTAAAATACTGATGCTTTTGTCCCTCTCAGGGCTCATACACTTGCTCAGGCTGTCATTATCATGCTCCTCAGTCACTATTAGAACACTGCTAATTCTGGCCTTGGCAAATCCGATCTCACCCTGTTTATGCATGTTCTGTATGCTGCAAAAAAAGATCATTTGCCTCGCCTGCCTGTCACCCCTCTCACTGCATCTCCTTGCAAGTCTCTGCTCTTGATCATATCAAGCATAATCTGCTTGTCTTTGCTCCCAAGGTCTTTCATGGCCTTTTTCCACTCAGTATTTTTCTTTTGTGGTTAGTATGTCGGTTTTGGCCTCTGATCAGCCCACTGTGCCATGCTCTATTGCCCAGTTTTTAATGTTTGAAAGCACCCTCACATGTTTTCCTGTGCTATTAAGGCAGCTTCATTACTGTCTTCCCAGTTTCTCTTTAAAACTCTTGTTCTGAGCTATAAAACCTTCACACCATGAACCTGGTGTGCTGAGCATTGTGATCACTCTGCGAACTTTGGTGGTTTCCATGGACTCCCCTTGTCTGTAACATCATCTGTCAGCTCCTGGCGTGGAGTGAAGACTCCCTGGTTCAAGAACCATCTGTTTGTGCTGGCTTTCCATGGTGCCTGTCACTGTGGGTTACTGTCCCATTGAGGGAATCCACAGGTGCTATGGTAATACAAAATCATAACAATAATTTAAAAAGCAAGCATTAATAGCACCATGTGTCTCTTGTCACTGGTCTGTTGTTGCCTCAGTGACACTGAACCAAGCAGTGATCCTGGAGAAAGTTGATGCATTTTACTTCCTTCTGGAAATAGTGGAGGAATGGATTCCCCTCCCTACTCCACGCCTTCTGCACTCCATCCCTTTTACTGTTCCATTGTCCATTAAATTGAAGGTAAAAGGCTTAAAAAGCAGGATGGCAGGAGGTGGGGCCAGCATTATGCAATTCCACTTTTGGGTCTTCTGTTCACTCTGCTCAGAAATCATTGCCAGTTAGTAGATAGTCTGGGGGACTTGAAGAAAATGAGCTGGAGTTTGTTTATGAGAAGAGACAGAGCAATGTCATCCACATCCGATTCCACTCCTTTATTTTTGTTGGGAGGTTCACTGGAAAGCGTGTCATTGTATGTGGAGTGCACGGTGCCTCTCTGGTCCTGGCTCGTGCAGGGTAGGATCAGAAGCATAGTGGTAGGGCTTTGTAGTAGTGCTCTGCCGCTATACTTCAGCCCACAGTCTCCTGAAGCTGCCAGCCATGTGAAACCAGTATGAACAATGCACTTAAATCTATTTTCTATATAGAGTTTTGCCTGGGAAAAAATATTGGATGCCAAAATATCAGGCTGCAAACTCCAACTGCTGAGCAGTTCTTTTTCCTGTGAGAAGAACTCTGGTGAAAACCAAAAAAATAATAATGCAACCCTGTGTCAGGAGCAAAGGTCGCTGCCTCTGCAGCAGCCAAGTGTGCAGCCCAAGGCCAGTCAACATCTTGAGCCTTCTACCGTGGCTTTGGGACCTTTTACAAAAGCTGGGCATGTTTCCAGCGCTGAGCTGTAAGAAGGACAGTTGACCCATGTTTCACCTGGGGCATCTCAGCCTTATTTCAGTTTCACATAAGGCTTTGTCTACGTTTATTTTATTTAATGGGCTTTTTTTTTTTTTTTCTGGTTATACTGTCACAGGAAATTCTCACTGTTCTATTACTTTTTTCCTGTTGGAACTAGCCTTAAAATAAAATGAATAAATAAATATATATACATACATATAAAAATATGCAGACAGGAAAGCTATTCAGATCTGCAGAGGCCTTGATAACGCTGCTGATGAGGTTGCCAGCTTTCCCTTAGTCTGAGCTGAACAATTCCCCACCACCTCCCCAACCTCTGGGAACTTACGCGGTGGTAGTTGTGAAGCTTCTAATTCTGACTACAGGTGTTTGGTTTGAAAGACACCACATGCCATGTTGTAATCTCATTTAGGAAAGAGGTAATTAAATAAAAATACAGATATGTTACAGTCACAGTTTCTGAACATCTGAAATGCCTGTTGGTTTACAAAAAAAGTAAAGAATAAATCTCTCTAAAGTAGGACTATCCTCTTGGGGTTTTTAAATATTATCCAGTATTAGTATTTTAAATTAAAAAAAAAGGAGAGAGTTTCAAACGTCCACATCTGCTCTTAACCATCTCTTTACAGCAGGAACATAGTATTTAAGAACAAACAAGATAGGAATGCTTAAACTCCCCTTACTCTGCTGCTCTGCATATCCAAATATTCCTGCTAGTGATTACATGTTGAACATTCTGCTCCATCCGTTTAGTGTTTATCGCTTTCTTAAGGTACTGTAGATTATCAAAAACATTCCCGGGAAGCAAAGTAGTAGCTAAACCTGCTTGTCTTTGTCATAAAAAATTGGATAGTCACTGGTCTTGCTCTTTTGAATCGTTAACTTGAAACGTGTAAATGCCAGTATATTCTGGATAAACTGCATGAAAAGATTATTTTCAAAAAGGTTAGGCAGCTTTAAAAAGGACTGTTCCCTGTTCAGTAGTAATGATGATAGTAGTAATGATAACAGTAAACTAACTACGGAATTCATCTGGTCTCAGTCCAGCAAAATATTTAATCCCATGCTTAACCTTTTAAGCATGTGTGCATTCCTGTTCATTAGATTTAAGCATATCCTTTAGCTCTTTGCTCTACTGCTGCTTGATTCCAGTATGTGCCGCTCCTGTTATTTGTTTGAGATGTGCTATTTCTGGTTTTGACTGGCCAGAATAAACCTTTGGAATTAGCAAATGCTGAAGAATGGCTAATATATTAATTATCTAGTATAATTTTGGGGGGCTTGCAACAACAGCTGAGTGGTGTTAGCCTGCTCATTTACTACATATTTTACAAGGTCATTGGTCTCTCCTTGCCACTGTTTAACCTTTCTTCTTTAGTGCTGCGGGAGGGAAGGAGATACCCATCTCCTTCTCTGACAGGCAACTGTCACACCAAGTGGAGACCTCTGGCCTTTGAGGAAGAGTATGAAGGTACCTGGTGTTGTTACTGTGAATCTTTCCAGTATGCTTGGGGGTTCTCCTAAAGCCCAAGATCTTGTAATCTTGAAATTTCTTAATTCTCACTTCCAATATACAAAAATTAAACCCCAGAACATTTCTTCTTTATAGAGGGCCAAACCCACACATTTTTGGTCGGTGTGGTGGAAAAGAGCTTGAAACGTATGTGGTTATGATGTTCTAGGGTCCAGGATCAAAAAGCAAATAAAAATTCCCCTACGTTTCTTATTATTTTTTTTCGTGATTTTCAAGACAATTTCAAGCCTTTCTGAGACCTGACAGGTTTTGAGCACTTAGTGCTGGCAATTCTGTGAGCCCTTGAAATCTAGCTTATGCAGAATCAGATTTTTATTGAACTTTTAAGAAAATTCATCCTTCCTTTCTGTGCTGAGAATTATCGAAACACCACATGAGAGAAGGTTGGTGTTTTAAAGTCTGTACTATGTGAAACGTTTGGCAAAGTATAGGAACTGCAACAAGTTTCATCATCTCGGGCCCCATCTTGCAGCACGCACGCAGGAGCAGAGCCCTAATGCAGCTCTCAGTGATTTGCCTGTGGCTCCGTGGGGCTGCGGGGCTGAGCTTCAGGCTGCCAGGGCGTTTCTAGGGGCTGCTGCATTGTCGGAGCGGAGATGCTACACGTCTGTGTGTGCAGCTGTTTGAAAGCACCAGCGAGCAGGGGGAGCACAGATTCCCAGCAGGCCCCTGAGAGGACAGACTTTGCAATTGGACTCATTGGGTTATTATTAAATGCCTACAAAATGCATGAGAATCCTGTCATTGTCTCAGCTACTCTTTGAATCAGGGGCTCTTAAACAGAGGATATGCCATTCTTCTTTTGTTCCACATTCCCATAATGCTTTTAAAAGAAAAGAAAAAACACTCCACAAAAGCCCAAACCTGAAACGTGATGTCAGTTTTACCCTGCAAGCCAGAGGTGGAAGGGATGGTTAGCTTAGATTAAAGTCCTAGGTTTTGCAATATTTTTATGCAAGTTGTGGCTGTATGTCAGTAACAGTAAGCAAAGCAAAATGCACTCACTAGACTGGTGTTCTATTCGATTGCCTGGGGCCCCAACTGAAATTTAATAAGCAAATGTAAGATTTTAGTGCTTTGGAATGGAAACTTTATGGTAACTTCTTTCTGCAGCCGCTTTTTAAGTGATGTATCACATGTATGGTTTCTGCAGTGCACCTTGGATGCTGAATCCAGTTGTGCTGTTGTACTCTCAGTCCTACCCTTTCTCTCTAGGCGTGGTACCGTGCCTGGTGCTGCAGCGAGGTGGCAGACCAGACTCTATAAAGCTGTGGCCTTCCTCTCACAGGCTGCAGCCAGGTGAATCTTCAGGTCACAGAGCAAGCTGGTGCTGCATACAGTTATGGCTGGGATGTCTTCCCTGCAGCTCCCATTCACATGGGTTCTGATGGTAATGGCTAAGGCATGCGGGGGAATCTCTACTGGTGATTTTTTTTTTTTTTTTTTTTTTTCTTACGGAAGTAGATCCTGGCTTGGGGGATAGGAGAAAACAGTCATGACTTCTTCCAGTGCTGTTTGTTCTTGTGGTCATTCTTCAAATTTCAAAACGCAGAGGTCTTATATGGGATCCTCTGATTTTTTTGTTTTTTTTTTCAACACACATTCATTTATTGCTCAAGGAGTTCCCTGTCAGAGCATGTTTGACTCACCAGTGAGGATGTAGAACCCTCTCATGGGAAATGAGGAAAAAAGGTCCTAATTGTAAGTATCCAGCGCCTCTATTCCCTGCACAACAGTAGGTGAGGAATGCATGCTCTCCTCTGTTGCCAGTTTAGTTTTTGCTGTATCTGATATTTACATTCTCTTCATTATGATAGTTCATGGAGACTTGTTGTAAGCTGTTCCTCATTTCTCTCCAAGCATGAAAATCTAGTCTTGAGGGTTGCATTTAGAATCAGATTGTATCAGTAGCTGTTGTCAGGAGTGCACTGAGATGGCAAAGGGAGCTTTATTCTTTCCCCAGCTCTCTGCCACTCTTTCCCATTAGTACCAGATGGTACAGCCCATTTTCTGAGATTTTCTGCATGTTACTCAATACCTCCAACAGCCATTGCTGTCCTCAGCAGATGAAAAGGCTGAAAACCTCTCCAAGAAGTGTTTCACATCTTGAATTCAGTCTGACCAGGAAAAAAAAAGATTGTCTTTACCTTGCACCACTGACTATTCCAACTTTATGTCCTAACAGCACGTGCAGATGGTGTGCAAATGGCCAGTCAAACATGGAGAGCCCTCTCTAGGGAAACACATAAAAGCCAGACATGATTCTGATGCCTCTTGGGCATTTCTTGTATGTTTTTCCTGGGGTAGGGCCCAAGATGAAGCTGTCTCACTGTGCATATTCAGCCACAGTTATAGCAGGGCAGTGACATATACTCTGTTTCAAAAACCATGTTTCTGTATCGGTAAAGTCTTAGAGTTCAGCCAGTGAAAGGTCCCCCATGATAATAAACCATTCCTCTTGCCTTCTCACGCGTGTGTTTATTTCTGTTTGCTCCTTTCTTTTTTGCAGATGGCAGATAAATCTTGTCAGTGCTTTTTTGGCTTTGCAGCTTTTTCTCAATCATCTTTCCTTTTGTATCTCCAGCAATGTGCAAATCTGATGGTTTTCTATTTCTGCTAAGCATATTTCTTTTCCATTCTGCCTCATTGTCTAATTCTTGTGCTTTTTTGCTGGGTGAAAGAAGAGACAAATTTTCAGTAGGCAAAAAGAAATGAACCCTTTTTAATCACTGCTATAAAATGTAATAGTTTTGTGTGAGTTCCTTGTCAAGGTTGGAAGACTGACCAATAGGTCCCTGAGAAGCATCTTTTGATGTGTCTGTTGAATCAATTGGAATTGTATTGCACGCGAGGAGAACAATACTGCACGAGCCCTTGAAGTGGAGCAAACACAGATGACATTTTTATTCATTCTCAGCCAGATTGCTTAGTATTGTGTCCTTTCTGTGAAAAATGACACTCTGGCAACAGGCCACTGACTGCAAAACAACTTGGCATGGGCCTCCTGTTTGTCTCAGCCTGAGCTGAGCATCACCAGAGATGCCAGACTGCTAGCCACAAGCTGAGAGTGTTAAAGCACCGTCTTTCTTTAATCAGCACCTCTCTGCCATTTTTATTGGAAAATACTCAAGGGAGGAGGGATAGTTCCAAACTGTTTAGATCTTGGGTGGCATCAGCAATGGCACTTTGCTTTTCCCTTGGTAACAGCATGAGCTCTCGTGGCTCAGAATGACCAGCAAGGTTTGTGCAGTCTAGCCAACCCTAAACAAATTATTTTTCAGAGCTTCTGATTCAGTGCTTCCCATCTCCTTTCTCTTTTCTTGCATCTTAAGTGGAATTTTTGAAAGCCTTCAGGTCATTAGGAAGACAAATCTGATTGACTTGCAGTGTCATCTGAACCACTGTAGTTACTGCAGCAGGTACTGATGTAGCCAAAACCCCATGGGATTCCCTCGGACTTTTCAGAGGGCAGCTCCACAGTTTGACTGTGACTGGGAGCTTTCATGAGATGACTGGGTATGCTGTGGAGAAATGACACTGAGCTGTGGGTTATATTGTAGCTGGGGTCTTGCATCAAAACCAGCTGTAATACTGGGGCATTTCCACCGTTACCCAATAATCTGTATCATAAATCATCTTTCCAAGGTCCCTGTTGGGTCTTTTTTTCAATGACTTCTAAGAAAGCAGTTTAAATGGATAAAGTGGAGGAAGATTATTTTCTTAAAAGCACAACAGTTTAACTATTATTTTTGTAGGATGCCCAGATATTTTATTCAAATTAAATGGGTTTTGTTCCATCCAAATAAGAGTGTGATAAGATACACAACTGCCACCACTGCGCACTAGGAGACACTGGACTGAAAAAACTGGATGTGAATTTCTGTTCTGCCTCCTGGAACCCGGCTCTCTTTCTGCCTACTGCTGTAGAGTGGGTATTTCCCTAACTAAATAGTTGCGTTTTCCTGAAGTAAGGACAGTATCTTTGCTTTTAGCTCTGATGCAGTGTGACATGTACAGTAGGATCTGTCATAATTCATGAAGTCAGTTTTGTTTCAATGTTACTAAGTCCTTAATCAAGTCATTTGTTTCATCCAGGATGTCATATTTAGCAGTGGATTGTGAAATGCTTGAAAACTGGAATCGTAGGAGCATTGTTTAATGCTAAGTGTTATCCACATCATATCTGAAGCTGGAACATGCAGGAAAACATCCTTCACATTCTGCAACTAATACATCTGAGCTTTCAGGATCAATCGTGAGTTGGCTGCTTGCATACACTATTTATCTCTGTTTATGTGTGGCATAATATTATATGCTATATTTGGTAACTCATTCTCACATTGCTTATCTGTTACCTATTTTCTATTCCTGGTTCTTCTGCTTTATTGGACCAGTCACTTTAAATCAAGATTGGCACTTCAAGTCCAACAGAAAATAGCTGATATTTAAAACTGGTAGTCCTCATTCGAGTCTGTTTGTGATATGTAAGGAAAAATAAGAGGTTTGAGCCAAACAGCTGCTGGTGGGATTAAGTGGGAAGCTATCCAGAGAGACCAGGTTTATGATTATCATCTCCTGTTCTTGATGTTGTCTTCAGGAGAAACGGAGCTAAAGGCTAAAATTGTATCTTTAATATCTAGTTCCTTTAAGTCTTTTCCACTTGCAGAGAAGAAAATGAAGCCATAGTTAACTCATGGCAAATATTGTCCCAATTAATTTTCCTTCTTTATTTAAATTACATTTAATGTTGTGCTGTTTTTTTCTTATGAGCTTGTTTCTGTCTGCAAATAAGTATGTTACATACTGTCAGCAGTAATAAAAAACATACCTGTATATGCGACATATGTTGCTATACAGCAATGTCATTACGTACAAAATTTCTACAGAGCGAAACATTGAAAAGTCATTTTTTTGCCTTAGGGAACTGTTTGCATTTATATTGTAAATCTGTCTTACTGTTGCATCCTTCTTGTGAACCAGACCCCTTGTGGTAGGTACTGTGAAGATACAGAAGGAGAAGTCCTGGTCATATCTGTAAAGAAATACTTTGGTTTGGGTTTTTTCTCAATTTCTGTCCTGAAATACTCAGTAAAAAAATGGTGTAAAAAAACCCTGAATTATAAATTTTTTTTTCAGGTTTTATTTTGTGTTTCCACAGGCTTGATCAAAATGAATCCTTCCCAGTTCCAACCAGTTGATAAAAAATACTAAATATTTTAAGGATCCATGTTTCCTGTGAAAATTCTGTGTTCTTCCAAAAGCTGCTTTTCACTATAAAACGTTTTATTTGAATTTAGCCCAAGTCTTAACGAGTACTGGAGCAATTGAATTATCAGCCACTATAAGGAGCCTTGGGAGCACAGGAGAAAGGTGGATCAGGGCTTAAGCTACTGAAATACCTTTTATGAGAAATAAAGGTTTCACAAACCTTAGTTTCAAACCAAATAGTTGACATATGCTAAGCTCAATATACTAAACTACTTCTACTGCCCTCTCCCACTAAACAAATAAATATCTATGAAATATTCAAACTTTATATCTGCAGGAAGAAAGAAAACACTTTATTTCTATTTTAAATTTTTGGAAGGTACTCAGATATTTATGATGATAGGGCCATAAAATGACGTGGAAAGGTTAGTGGGAAAGGTGTGGTGGGAATTTTGAGTATGACTTTATAAACTGTCACATTTGTTAAATCTTGAACTTCAAATTCTAGCCAGGTTGTTTGTTCATCTACATGTGCCATAGTGTAGATACTGTTGGTTAGGAAACTCTTAAATCAATAAAGTGTTTATGTGTAGGTCTAGATCATGCCTTCATATGCTGCAACCAATTCAATTATTTTTATTTAATTCTTGTAACCATTACCCTTTAAAAAAAAATAAAGAAAAAGCCTTTTAAATATTTTTCATTAACACATACTATTAAGTGGATAAGTGCCCTAAGTATATTTTAATTTAATTTAGATTTAACAGCAACATTTTTCCCATACTAATTAAATGCCAGTTTGTTATTAAGAAAATATTTATTGAAGTTGAACTTGGTGATAGATACATATCTATCACTTCACTGTTAAATCTCATTAAATAGTGTTTTAATTGCAATTTGTTTTTAATTACTATTCATTAAGCATATTATTAAATCTAAATTGCATGCTTATGAAAGACGGGTTTGCCAATACAAGTGACTGAGGCCCTTAACTATGCCTTACTTCTAGGCTCCCATAATTTGAGGTGTGTAGGGTAAAAGTTTGATCTATTTTCATTATTTCTAGCAGTGTGCCCTCCCTCCCTCACTGTCTGTGTCTCCCATCTTTATTAAATAGAATTAACAGCATCTGAGCCACTCCACAGATATAAAAGAAAAATAAAGTGTGAAAAGTGGTGACAAAGCAGCTCTTTGGGCAAGGAAGCAGGGAGGCAGCAGGGAGGGAGCTGAAGCAGAGGGAACAGAGTCAGGGAAACAAATTAAACAGGGCATTGAAACCAATTATCTAAATTAGAAGAAGTAGAGGACGGGGACTGGATGCCTGAAGGATGCAGAGAGATATGGCTATTGATCTGCAGAGCTTTTTCTCTTTGGCTTATTGTGGCAAGTCTGGCCAGGGTCAGTCACCGTTACCATCTGATGACAGCCTGGTGGCTTTTCAGCAAAAGCAGTTGCTGGTCTTAGCCTACGTGGTGCACAGCTGCCAGCATGGGCAGGCCTCGTCCCCGGGGTCAGGACAGAACCGTGCTGCTTGGTGGTTGTGCAATATCAGTTCACTAATAATAGTTACAGGGAAAGCCCAGTGCCTTTCAATTTTACTGTTTTTTTTTTTTTTTTTCCAGAGGCAGTGCCGCCCCTGTTTAGAAGTGCCACTCAAATGAACAGCCTTATGGGATGCATGAACTTGTTTTACTTAGTCATGTTTGCCAGATTTCTTCGTAGTAGTCCATGAACCTAAGGCAAGCTGAAAAATCCTGAAATAGAAGGGTTTGCTTTCTAAGGATATCAGTTCTTTCAACAAAAAGACCCTATTGAGTTGTGTTTTTAAAGGCTGGATGGTTTTTTAAATCTTAAAAGGCGTCCTTTGGAGCCTTTCATCCAGGAATGATGCCAGAAAGGAGGAAAGGCTGGGAAGAAGGCTGTGAGGGTGCTCTTCTCATGGAGAACAGCTCAGCATAACCAGTTAACAAACTGGAGAGCTGTTCCCCAGGCAGATGGAGGGGTGGTAACAGACAAAAGCCTTACGGGGTGCAGTGTTGGCATCGTCTAGGCTGCCAGTGTCTGACCCTGTCAGTACTCGGGGAGGAATTAATGGGAATGGGGGCTTTTGGGGAATGCTGTAGGGGTGAAAAGGCTGGTGTGATGGAAATAGCTGAAGTAGCCTGAAGTACTGCAGACTTCCCTGTGGGCTGGACAAAGAAACGCAGTAAGGCTCTGTGCACTGACGCTCTTTGGCTCTGGTTCTCCTTGCACTGAGGATGGTTTTGTGCCAGGTTATCTCCATTGACTCCAACGGATCATCTCCACAGTGCAGTTTAAATCATATACAGGACTTCTTTTCTCCTCTTTCCAATTCATGAATCTCTTTCAAAACCTTTGGTACCAGATGTTACAATTGTAAACAAACCATCCTGGCAAACCAAAGTATCTTCTCATATGTCTGTGTCACAGTAGGCGAGGTCCTAGTATTGGTGTCTCTATCTGCCTCTGGATCTTCTGCTCATAAAACATTAGTTATACAACGTTTTTTTTGGCAGATGGGTATCTTCTATGAAAAAGCCATTTCCATTCCAATACAACAGTGCTTTTATATGGACTGCTTCAGTCTGTGTTGCACAACTCTTTTGCACAATGATTCATTATGCTTCTTGATATGCTGAATCATGGGATGACACTTTGCCAGCTTCTTTGTATGCCAACAATAACTTGCTCATGTTTCAAAGATAGAGAAAGCTGCAGAAATCACTACAGTGCAGGGAGCCCAAACATTTGGCTGAGGGAAGTTCTCAGCAGGCTTTAAACTCTTCCACATGGGTGGGGAAGTTACCTTTCGGCTCCTGATGCCTTTGGATGGCTGTAGGAAATTGCATATGGCTTCCACTTGTCTTTACAAAGCTGGAGAAAGCCCGGATTCCAGCTCCCTCTAAACTGATAGCAACCAGCCACCTTTGCGCTCTGGCCCCTAAACTCAGAGAACATAAACCAGTCCACCTATCCGTGGAGCACCATGTGCCTTCAAAGGCTTTGACCTAGCAGAAATGTGGAACTGTGGAGAAGACTTTGGAAATATCACCCAGATCCATCAGGTGGCTGCTGTGGGATTTCCTCATACCGTCTCCAGAATGTTGATGTGAGGAGGCAGCTAAATGAAAGCCTTTCCCACTCCAGTAGCCACAACAGTATACATTTCTCCATGTGTTCTGTGACTCCTGGGTACGCTGAGTGCTGGGTTACAGTACAGCTCCTTATCTTCCATAATGCAGGGGCTTGGTAACGATTTCTAGCTCCTATTTTAAAAATTAATTTACTTTTTGTCAGTTATGCGCAGGATTCTTGCAGAGTCAAATGATGCTTTCCCTTTGCCATTCTGGAGTTCTTTCTGCTTTGTTTTTGTTAAGAGTTTCTAAGTGTAACTATCTGATCACAGAGAATTCAGAATCAACTGAGTATATTCACAGCTGTTCTGAGAAAAGGGACAAGATTTTGTTATGAAAGGAATATATTACACTGCTTGAAAACAGGGTTTTTAAAGGATATACTGTTGTATTTTTTAAATGTATTCTTATTTGAATACTCTATTGTATTTCCCAATATACTTACGTTTGTAGTACACCATAGTACTATGTACTTTATGCATTTTGGACAATCATTTGAAAAGCCATTCGTTTTCCTATGAAGACAGTAACTCTGAATCCCAATGAAAAATTCTAGATTAGGAAGGTGGTGTCTTAATAGACCTTAAGGGTGCATTTGGAAATCTGATTTTTAAGTGTAATTATTACAGTAATTTCATATACAAAAAGTATCCACTATTTTTAGCTATTACTACCTGACTGGGACTTCTATAAGACAGGCAGCTTTAATGCCTTTTTTTCCACCCTGTGCCTATTGCATGCTCATATTCCATGAGAATCTCTCCATGTACAGTTAGTCTTTGATGTGAGATATAATAAATACCAGATTTTAAAGAGCAGCATGTACATATTTATCTGACGGGTATGTACAGAAAAGGTCAAGGGACTGTTAGTGTTTGGATTCAGGGTCGTGGGTATGTGAAACATTCTTCATATGAATGCTATATTTTCTATAATATTTGTAGCTCTGTTTTGGTATTTCTAGTTAAGTGTCTCAGCAATTCTTAAGTGTCCTGCGTTATTTTCCCATTTATGTATGTGTTTATTAGTTTATGTCTGCATTCCTTGTGTGTCACCTTCTTGTTGTCGTTTCACCTTCTCTTGTGCCCAAATGATTTTGCAGGGATACGTTGCCACAGAAATGGGTCAGACAAGTTACAGGAGCTGTAGATTGGTTGGATGGGGATCCACCTAGCAACACTACCACACTAATGCTGGATTGGGAAATTTGCCCTACAGGAGTTTGTCTTGATTAAAGGCTTCAGTCTGTCTTTGCAACACAAACATAGGAGCCCCCATGCTGCTCTCTGAAATTTACAGCGTATTTTCTTTTTACTCAAGCATATTGAAGCAGAACAGAAGAAAGGATCAAAGGTACCGTAATGTTTCTATAAACAAGTACTACTTAGTTTGGTTTTTTTTATCTTGGGTTTATTTTTTTCCAAACAAATCTTCTAGGCACATTAGGCTCAGATTTCATTTTATTGCCAAATCACCAGCTGGCAACAAAATCACATATGTCTGTGTAAATAAAGTAGATGAGAAGCTGAACAGGAGATTGGGAGATGATTCAAGCAGTCATATTGGCTTCTACACCTTAAAATTTGACTGGTTTATCTGTCTATTCAGCAATGTCCTGTACAGACCCCTTTTCAGCATGAAATAAAGAATTACCCCAAGCTGAGATTTTAGTTTGTGGTTTTCCTCCCTTCTAGTGAATTTACAGGAAAAGAGATAATTCTCTGGGACTATAACCCAAAAATTCATTTTTTGTTTGCTCATCAAGTGATGACTAATCTGTTCCCTGTTACTCAAATATAGGTGTAACTCTTGTGATGACTGATATTATTATGAAGCATTTTCACTCTGAGAGCCAGATGATCCTTCCTTTGAAGGTAATACAATTTTGCAATTGTCTTGAGGGCTCTATTACCGCCTTTTTGGTATGTTTGGATTCACTTGGCAATGAAACCTCAAAACTGTTTAATTTATCAGTAAGGTCACAGAAACATCTAGGTTGGAAAAGACCTTGAAGACCATCCAGTCTGACCATTAACCTAACCCAACTACACCATATCCCTGAGCGCTATGTCGACTCTACTCTTAAACCCCTGCAGGGATGGAGACTCCACCACCTCCCTGGGCAGCCCATTCCAACGTCAGTGTTGCTATATAGCCCTTCTCCATTTTTAGATAGCCAATGACATGCTCATGTCAATTTGTAACCTGAATGAATAAAATCAAGTTTATTCATGCCACCCCGTAGTTCCCAGGAAAAAAAAGCCTGACCGTTATTATTAGACAAACGTATTAAAAAGTTAGTAATTGTCATCTTGTTTCTAAAATCAGATGAACTAGAGCATCTTTTCAGACCTGAGTGATAATGAGACAGAGTTTTCTCTATGCACTCATGAAAAATGGGTTCCTTTTGGGTGCCTGGTGGAAGGAAATTTGACATTTGGATAACTACTGAAGAACTGGGATATTTGATCATACTGGTTTATTCAAATATCTCTCATCCAGGGTAGATGTTCCTTGACAGAGCTGCGTAACAGGATACCCTTTGTCAGAGCAGTGGCACAGAAACGCTGCAACAACTATCAAGGATCTGTTTGCAGGGGCAATTTTGCCCTCAGTCAAAGAACTCTGAAAGAGCTTAATTAATGAGTGGGGAAAGAGCTCCATTATCTGGGAGGTGGAGGGCAGAAATGAAAGGGGTTCAACAGTAAATAGGCTTTGTTTCTTGCTAGAATTTTTTAATCCTTGCCTTTTCCCTAACATTGTCCTCTTAGGAGATTTCAGTCCCAGGTGACTTCTTGAAGCTCTCATCCCTACTACAAGTTATGCTTTTTCTGTCAAGGGCTCCAGTTCTGCTTTCTTCTTAGTGTTTCCCTTTAGTTTGTAATGCAACCTGGGCTATAATGTGGGGGAGAGGGGCTTCAGTTTGGGAAATATCAGTGCATACTCACTAGCTGACTTTTTTCCTAAATTGGAAAGAACAGAAAATACTTCCTGCCCCACTCAAAATCATCTGTGTAGAAAGATAAAATGGGAGTTAACAAGGGTCAGGTTTATGACAGGGAAAGAAGGCTGCTAATGACCATTATCTATGCCACAGGTTTAACTTCATTACTTTTGCATTAAGTTCTTAATGCCCAAAGCAATAAGCAAACTGAGTCCTGTTGAACTGTAGTAACCTAATCTTCTCTCCAAATGAAATAGAGGGGAAAGCAGAGTCATTTGACATGGCCTTTATTTCATCTTCTCTTTTCCCATCCCCCATTCACATGTTGGACATGTTGTGAGTTTCCCTTCCTTCTCACAGACTTTTTCTTTTTTCTCTTTCATTCCCTCCTGAGTTTTTCTGGCTGTCCAAACTGGTATTTGGTGCAGGATTTACTCTGATGAGAGGGTTTAGGCCTTCCTAGTGGGTCCATGGTTTGTCACATGGAGGAGTCTATCTTGATAATCTTTTAAACTACAGAATTACACAAATTATGTCCAAAATCAAAAGCTTTTCATTTCAGAGGTAAGACAAACTTGAGCTGGCTGTGACACTGTGGGTCCCAGTAAGTCAGATCTAGAAGAGTGCATTTCCTGGGTGTTTTGACGTGTGATCACACTTTTGCTAGTTGAAGGTTTTGGATGGTTACATCTGAATGTGACTTGTGGGCATATGCCAGCCCTGACTTCAACCATTAGTTCATGTTCCACTCATTCTCCAGTTACGACCCCTGCTGACATTTATGGCTCTGAACTTGCTCCACTAGATGTACGAACAGTTTAGGTTTAGTGAGCAATGAACAAACATCAACAGAGAATGAAATGTAATTCAATTTAGAATGAGATCAGCATTTCCGTTGTTTCAGCTCTTTTTTCTACTCACCCTCAACTTTGTCAACTAAAAAATAATTAATGACCCTCTTCTGGTATGACCTGCAGAGTTTTGATCTGTAGCTGGAAAAGGAAAAGACATTGAGTAAGAAGAGGGAGCACAAATGGATTTCCTAATACATGCAATTCCCAGGCCAACAGCCTCAGCTTTTGGCAAAGGATGAATTCAACAGTGCATCTTTCTTGGGCTGCCCAACAGAAAGAACCAGTGCTGGCAGGTAACTGGTGAATCTGTCTGATGTGTAAGAAATACATTACTGCTTATAGAGAAAGTGATAGGTGCCTGAGAAACATGATAGATTAGGTAGATAGAAGAAAATAATATAAACTATGGAGAGTTAAGCAATGAACGTGAAAACCTATGAAAAATCCCTATCAGCAATGTACTGTAATATATTACCATAATCCAATATTATATGGTAACTTCCATATGAGAACCTTGCACTTGGAGTAATAAGTGCCGAAGGCTGTACATTTATCTTACGATCTGTTCCCTATTCAGAACAATCAGGGTTACCAGGTATTTGGGACTCTGAGAAAATTGTCCCTCCCTTGGTAATGTTTCATGCCGTGCAGCACAAAGGATTTTAGTTTCCTTGCCCCTTTCTGTCTTGGAAAGGACATATTGATGTTTTTTTTCTGTAACCAGAAAATGTCCATGAGAATTACAGCAAGACTTGATATCTCAGTCTCTGAGCCATCATCTCTTTTAAGAAGTGGTATCTCCTCTCTACACACTTGTCTGCCTGCTGACTGCTTGGTTTGACTCTATGGATGCTTTTTTGGCTTGTGCTGGTCACAGATTCTTCTTCAAATTGCTAACACCATCATCACTTTTCTCCTAAATGAGGTATTTCTTGTATTTTTAAAATGAGAGAGTTGAGTGAACTAAGGGCATGTCAATTCAAGCTGCTGGGAGAGCCACAAGTAGGGAGTGAATGGTGGATCCCACCCCAGGTATCTGTAAATGCAGGTGAGTTAAAAGGTCTCTATTGTGTCTTTGGTACTGACTTGCTGAGCTTTGCTTTCCTTCTGTGGGAGGGAAGGGAGTGTATTTAATTCCTGCACTGGACTTTTTAAGATTGCTGACTATCAAACTCAAATGTCTCCCACTTTGATGAGTTTCTGGCCTTTCCTACTTCTCACTTTCTTCATGCTTTTTCCCACTGGTAACATCTCTTGATGTTTCTCAGCTTGCCTGAGTTTCACAGAGATCCCAAGTTTATTAAGACACCATTACTGAGTTCTGCAAGAAACAAACAAAACCAAAAAGCTTTCTACTCCAGTAAAATAACCCACCCCTTCTGTAAAAGAATTGAGAAGAAATGCATGGTTTTACATTTTGATTGTGGCTTCCTTTTAGACATGGGGAACAACTTCACTGGATGCCAGATTGGGTATTTAGCTACTAAATGCCTAGTTTTTGAACAAATAAGCTGCCACAGTTCTGAAGTTCAGGGTGAAGAGGGCTTAGGGAGAAGCAACACTATTTTCCAGGAGCACAGAGCAGATCAAGGGCCCCTGTGCAGTGAACTATATCTGATTCAACACAGCCTGCAAAATTAAATTTTGTTCAGCTTAAGCATTTAATTACTGCAGATGTTCAGGAGATACTCTGTGAAGCATCACCTACTGGGGCCCTTTGGACAGATGCTGTTTGCTTTGACACTCCATCTGTCACTTCAAAATAATCACTGAAGCTTTAACTAGCATAACCCTGCAGGGCTGTATCAAGGCATGGCACGTAAGAGGTTAAAAATAAGGTCAAGGTCATTGCACGCTAAGCATGCTAGATGGTCAGTGAATGATGATTGCCACTTGCAAAATTTTCAGTGGAGAGCACTGTATCATTACACAAAAGCTTTTGTTTTGCTCTCTTGAAGATCTCCTAATACTGATGATATTGGCCCCATAGCTTGCTAGATCCTTACATTCAGAGTGTATTTTGGAGATGAGCAAGAGATAGCAGCAAAAAATAGGTATGGCTTAAACCAAATAAAAAAACTCGGTTGTTTTATACCAGCAAACGGAGATGTAGTATTGGTATGGATTTGGGACAGCATGGGATCTACCAAAAGACAGCATAGATATTAATTGGCCTCAGAGAAGTATAGTGCCTTTGGAAGGCGTTTTTTTGCTCATATTGCCATTCCTCAGGTGATTGTCTATGTGTCAGGATGAGGAATTATGGAAACAATGAACTAGGCTAGTAAATAGGCCTTACCATGTATGCAAAATCTTGTTAAGCCAAGACCATTCTTGCTCCTACCATGTCTGAAAACTGTATCCACACTGACGCTGTAAATAGCCTCAGTGGTTGTGGTGTTGTGATGGAAGCGGCAGGATGCCTTGCTCTGCACTCTTGTTGATGGTGGCAGTCAATTCTTGTACCGTACTGCAAGTTCCCAGCCCTGTTAGCACCACGTATTATAAAGCCAAAGGGTACAATAGGCCTGTGCGTTTCGATTCATTGTATAACATTCAGTTCTATATAAATCTCATTTCAAATACCTCCTAGAAATCCGATCATAAGATATTGAATTTATTAGCTCCATTTATAATCTCGTAAGAGAAAAGAAATAGGTTTGGTAGGCTGTGGTTTCATTAAACTCATGTTGACTGCTTATAGGTTTGTCCATTTCTGTGTTTTGAGGTTCACATGATTCCTTTGGTTAGCTTGTCTTCATCAGTCTTAGAATCTGAGTAATGTATCTGTTCATTGTACTAAAACATTGGCATAACTTCAGGTTTATTTTCTAGAATATTTCTCCTTCCAAGGTGTACCGAAAGCATTTGCTTCCCAGTTTGGGATCTCTTAAAATGGAATTGCTCAGGTCTATTGTCTTGAAAAATGTCTTCCTCTGATAGTAGTCTTACACGTTTCAGTGTTAGTTCTAACCACACATTCCATTTTAAGATTCCTAATAAACTTCAGATTTACTCTATCTTATGTATTATTCTACCCGCTATATAATTTTTCCTTGCTTTTGCTAGGTTTTCACAATTTGTTAGTGTTGATGAGTTATTTGACCAGTACCATCTCTTCTCTTCGCTATTGGATTGTGGCATCTGGGGCTTTTAGGAAGATGTTAATAAACAGTTTTCTCAGTGAGACTTTTTCCCTCAACTGAATTGCCCATAACGGTTTCACAAAGCTGAATGCTTTTCAGGGCACCAAGTATGTATCATTACTCATTTAGATAGTTTGATCTTGTTGTTTGTGGTTGACTCAGAATTAATTGTACCTATGTTACCACTGTTTGTTGGGTGATCAGTTCCTGTGTTTGTCAAGAGTATGTTGGTAGAGGTTTTCCCCAGCCTGGTGACTTCTCTGCCACCTTGACAGGTTACAGCTAGGGTATTTAACGGTTCTAAGAGGGGTTAGCATTGACCTCTCATATGGGAGATCTTGAGGTTAGTAGATTATCTTTTCATCCTACACCTCATAAACAAACAGGTTTTGTATTAGTCACCCTGCTTACTAACATGATGGTAGGTGATGTCAGCTAATATGCCATCTTGTTGCTTTGTCAGGGTCATTAAGTAGAAAGCATCCAGGATAGCTTTTTTATTTTTTAATTGTTAGTGACTTGGTTATTGGTAATGCCATCTTTTCCACTCCTCATTTTTTTTCTAAGGCCTGGGCCCTAACTAAGTAGATTATAACCATTGATTTAACCATTCAGTCATGCAGATCATTCTATGAGTTTTAGTAATAGCAGCTAGGTCAAATTAGCGCTCATAAATGACTAATTCTGTTTCTTCTTGTTTATTATCTGGGCTTTTGTCATTGGCATATGGTTAATTAAATAAATTCTTCCCATCCTCTCTTTGTATTCAGTGACCTAGTCTCCAGTGGAAATCCACCAAGGGCAGAGTTTACTGATGCTGCTGTTCGTAGATGATGGTTGGGTGCTCTTCTTGCCTCCCTGGGATCCTTCCCAGTGAGAGCTAAGCATTACAGCACAAGAAGCTGTTACCTCTGCTATTCCTGTCTTGCATCTAAACTGAGAGCCGAGGGCTGGACATCAAGGGCTCCCTTTATGACTTTTGTTTTGTCTTATAACATACAGTCCTGTCTCTGTCTCTCCTCTGTCCTGAATTCGCAGATTATTGTGCTTTGTCATTTTTTGGTCCCTACACCATACTGAAAGAGATGTCTGACTTCCAAGGGATGTACCTTGTGTCAGAAGATCAATTAGGCTTTTTCAGTGTCCCTTCTGGTGCTTCTTTTTTCTTATATTCTGACTTATATTTCCATGTCTGATTTGTTACTGCTTGTCATTTATATAGATTTTATTCCCTTCTTCATCTAAAGGAGAATATTTTTTCCTATTAAGTGATGGCCGCTGCTGCTCCTTATCCCGGCATTTAAATAGTCTAACATTTTTTTCCCCTCGTTTTACCACCACTAAATTCACACAATATAACAGAAAACCAAACCCATATACTGTCAGAGACACTCTCACAGTGTGAAGACCCTCTTTCTGTCACCTGCCAAATTTTTCATGCTCAACCTACAGCTGTGAAACTTTTTTTTCTCTCTTCTCTTCAAACAACAAAGTCCAAAGAACACTCCTCAGTTTGATGCCTGTCTCAATTTACAGAATATCCTTGGACAGAAATGACACTGATAACAGTGAGAGAAGAGTCTTCGTGAAAGCAGCAGCAGCAGCTTTTCATTGCCAGCTCCTCCAGTGGGTCTGAGCTAATAACAGCCATGCTGCAAACTAATTTGTATGAGTCTGTTCCAGAGCCTTCCTACTGACTTCAGGGGCACTGGATCGGGCTGTATAGTAGCTGCAGCTTTGCTTTATGACTCAGTATCACTGTCTTGAAACGGTCTCTGCCGGATCAGTCAGATTTTCCATTAAAACAGTCTCTGAAGGGAGAAATAAGTATTCAGCTAGCTGCCTGCTAGCAGAAATGTCTGATTTTTCACTTGTGTATTTTTCCCAAATAACTTTCTCCTCCACCATGAGAAACTTCTGGGTTTCAGGTGGGACAATTCTGTTAAGTGTCTTTTAGGGAGCTGATAATATCTGCTTGAATATTTATTAACTTACCATGCTTGCTGTGCTTGAACGTTCCTTTTGTCCTTTCAATACCTTTCCATGTTGTTACCTGAAATGAGAGAAAACTTCCATTTACTCTTCTGTGACAGCTGTTTTAGCTGTGTGACTAAATAACTATAATAGAAGGTAATTTTAGCCTAACAACATAAAAATCAAAACTAAAACTATGACTTTGTAAAGCAGTATTAGTTACGAGCTGATCATATACTCATTAGAGAAAAGGAGACTGTTTGCACAACGAAGCTATAATATACACCTGCCTTTTCCTGCATAAGTGACTTCCAAAGGTTGCTTTTTCTGTCTTGTATTTTTTCTGAGGAAGAACAAGACCTGAGCTTTGTAATCTGTGTTTTATTTTGGTTGTTGCTGGAAATGATTAAGGGTGTGAAGCCAATCTGCCCATGTAGCACACCTACTGCCACTCTGACTCGGTTCCTTACCTGCTGTGGGACTTTAGTTGCTGATCCATCCATATTACACTCAAGACAGTTCAGCGCCAGGAAGGAAGAGGATTAATTTCTCTTTGTACAAATCAGTGTGATGGTCACAACTGCTTTCCAGCCTCTTTTCTCTAACAGGCAGGGAGACGTACAGAGCTATAGAAGGACTTTAGCCAACTGGAGAAAGTGTGCATACGCCTGTGAGAGCAGTGGCTGGAGATACACAAATGCATGGAGAAGTTGTAGAAGAAGGTAACTGCAGCTAGAAATTCGTAAGTCATCTCCTGAAATCCATCTTGGCTATCTTGCTCCCCAATGATAGGGAAAGATAGAAGATTTCTTGATCTGAACAAATACAGGTAGTGATTAGAAGTGGACCTATCTTCATGGGAGTCAGGATAACCCCTGGTAGTCACCCTGGGAACATAGACTTTTACTTTGGAGATGGAGTTGTGTCTGAACAAAGAAAAGTTGAGATGGATGGACTGAAGTCACAGAGCAAACCATGGCACATCATGCTGGTCAGGACGAGTGGAAAGAACTTTCCACATCTCAGTGCCCAGAAGAAGAAAAAAAGAAGTAAACAAAAAGTTATTAGCGGTTTGCAGTTTTGCTGCTGTCTGCTCCTCTTGTTGGTTTTGTTCCTCTCTGTTCTAGGAATTCCATAGTAGTGCTATGAGGAATAATCAATTAATGCTTAGAAAGCAATTATAATGATTCCCAGTTTACACATGAATAAACAGAACGCAGCTTAGGTGACTGAGTCACAATCATTTTCTGAGTCTGTTAGGGCATGGGCAGCAACAAAGAGCCGGCTCAGCACTTGTGCTCTAATTGCTGTTTTGCCAGAAAAGTTGGGGCTGGAGATCAAGCAGGCAGAAATGAGTTATAAAGCTCTCTGAATGTAAATTGCTCTGCACTGTTTGAGAAATAATAAATAAAATCACTACATGTGGTGATTTCACAAGTGTTACATAGCTAAGGCAAGACTTGCTTGATGTCTCACAGGATGACCGTGGGTCATACCAGGGACAGGATCCAGGCATCGTGACTCTGGTGCTGTGCTTAAGCTCAAGACCATCTTTCCTCCCTCTATAAACTTGATATTTTAATATAGAGTACTTTATCCATATGTGATACTTTCTCGTGTGTTCAGTCTGAAACATGGTTAATATAAAGCTGTACTTTTTACGTGCATCATAGCTCATAATGACTTGCTTTTATTGGCAGATTCATAGCTTCAGTTCAGATGCGTGGCCTGGTACTGTGATCGCTCACTGATGTTATTCACAGTTCTGTATGCCCACTGGGTCAGTGCCTGTGGTACTACACATTCAGATAGGAGAGATATGTTATAAGGATCACTTTTTTCTCCCTCCAGGGATGACGGTATTACCATAGTGTAAAACCAGGTCAGAATGGAGTTCCCTCTTCATGTCTGGGGACTTGTTTTTGTTATTTGAAAACCCACAAAGCCCATATAACTGGAGAAGAACAAGCACAAGCCTTGCTACCCTGCTTCATATACTATCAGCCAAACGAGCAAGCCAGCTATTGAGTCCTCTGCGGTCATTTTATTTTTAGGGCTGATGCAGGAAGAAAACAGCTTGATCTGTAGGTTCTGCTTTGAGCTTCCAGTGCTGGCAGCAAAACGCAACGTCTTCTGACATGCAGGCCGAGTTTAACCAATGGAAAAAGCTGTATGGGCCAGTAAGTTGCCATATTTTGAGTGTTGCTGTTCAGAAGCACAGCACAGTTCCTTGTCTGTCACAGAGCTGATTTACTTTTGATCTCTTCAGTCTGTACTTAACATTCCAGCTGTTTTTCTGTCTATTTATTTAATATCAGGCTTTTTCTCTCCATGGTTTTTCAGGTTTTTCATTTTTTTGTTGTTTGTCTGAAATCCATCTTGGAGACACTTGTTGCCCTGTTCTCTGATCTGTTTTGAGCCTCTGCCAGCTGCTGCTGCCAGTGGATAAAATGACTGAGTCACCACTTTGTGAATTTTGCATTTGCTTGTGGGGTGGCAGAGCCAAGGCCATCATGAACAAATCAAGCAACCACAACAAAGGCCCAAAACACAAACACTGGGACTTAACCTCAAAGCATATGCTGTAGCCCCATGAGGTGACAGCCAGCAAAATGCATACCGAAGGACCTCAGTGCATTACTCAATCTCAGTCCTGCTTTAACCACATCAGAGGCATACACCTCACACAGCTCTGCATCAGGGGAGAGAGTGGAAGGGAAAGGTAGCAGTGACCAAAGCACCTTTTTCCTCCTTTTAGAATGAATATATCAGAGCAAAGCAGCAGATGGGAAAAAAATTTTAAATGTACATGGTTATTGAACACAGCAAAGCTGCAGTTGGAGAAAGCAGCACTAAATGCATGAGAGAAGACAGCTTGGCAGACTGGCTCCTTCTCTGCACTATCTTGTGTGGCTGTGAGCCCAAATGACTGTTGTGCCTTGCTTCAGCTGGGTCGGGCTGGTCGGGCAGCTCGCTTCTCTGGACAAGCACCATTTCCCTACAGCAGTGGCAACGTCCTGTCATCACACTGCTTCTGCTGGCTTGGCTTTGATCTGTACCCAGTCCCATGAAATTGTCCCATTTCTGACTTAGTGTCAGTGGTTGTTTCCTTGTTTTCCATGCTTTCTAAACATCCTGCTTGTTAGCCTAAGAAACGTTATATCAGAAAAAAACCCAAACAACTCTGAAGGGCTGGTGGGTGTTTGGGCTCTTCACACCTCCCTCTGCTGGGACTAGAGCTTGCTAAAGGTAATTTATACCCTGTGGGCCAGAAGTGATTAACTAAACACAGGGTTAATCAGTACAGTGATGCTGAAGCCAGTGGAGGTTTTGTTACTGGATTTTAGCTTGGTCATGGTCAGCCCTATACTGCCAGCAGAGGCATAGGGGTATTTATTATAGGTTGCATCAGGGCTATGTGGCTACCTCCAGGTTTGGTCACTTTTGTTGACGGCATGTTTTATTAGGGATAGACAGGGGAAAGGATGAAATGCACTCATCCAATCTGCAAACAGAGGATGGACTGTATCAGTGTGTCATTTAAAATATCCTGGCCTGTTTGCCTTGTAATAGCCTTATACTAAAAAGGCTTTTCATTCTTTAGCCCTGGTGCAAAGGGGAAATGGGTTCCTATTTGCATTGTCCCCACAGTGTTTGTGTAATTAATGTACGTGGGGGTTCTCCCTCCCCCACCCTCTCCCAAGGTAAAAAATGACCTTGTCAAAACTTAGATTACAAAATCTTAGTTACTAAGCAATGGGTAGGGCCCCACTGGGATGGCATCCTGGCTCCTGAAATGGTATGTATAGTAAAAACTAATAAAAATGGTGTCAGAGGCTCTCAGGCTTCCAAGTCCCCTGCTGTGTGACCCCCTGATCCCAATTTATTAGCTGAACCCAGGGAAGCAGACAAACCTCACTGGCTCCAGACTGTAGGCTCCAAGAAAGGAAATAACGCGAGCTCCAGAGCAGCGACTCCAGAGAGGGAGGGAAGGAAGGAGGGAGGGAAATCCTCATGGAAAACGGGGGTTTGAGAGTAGGGCTGGAGGGAGATGCTGACAAGCGCCATCTGAGTAGGATAGGGAAGGGAAACTTGCTCTGTGATATCTTAGTACCTTGACATTCAGATGGTTTAAAACATGTCATAGAGGAAGGGGGTAGGGAGAGCAGGGCGTGTAAGGAGGCAACCAGCCAAAGTTGTTTCCTTTCATGTGTTAGCGGCATGCTTCAGTCTGAGATCACCTTGTGCTGGTGACGGAGGATTTAGCAGCTGGGGGTGGCAGATGGAGTGGCAAAGAATGTGCCCTGTGGGTCAGAGGGGGATGCGCCTTCCCCCTTCCTGCTCCCCAACTGCAAGAATTTTCTCTTCAAAGCATTAAAGGCGATGCAGCTCATCATGTTACTGCAAACCCCCTGGATTTCCTCTTTGGTGTATGGTACACATAGCAATTAAAGCATGTTGCACAAGAGGAGTGTGATTTTTCTTTTTTCTTTTTTTTCCCCCTTTTTCTGATTTTTTCCTCTTGAAAAGCTGCCAAAGCAAAGTGATATTGATGAGGATGGCTCGCTTCGATTAGTAAAGACTGGCTAAGAAACAGTCACCTCCAGTCTGTTTCCCTCCCCCTCGTCTGCCTTGGACAAGAAACCTCAGTATTTTCTCTGCTTTCAGCAGTTGTCTGTCTGTTCTGCACTTCTAATCTATGTCCAAATCGAGCTTAAGTAGTGATAAGAAGCGTAACAATAACTCTCCTTGTTTAATGCCAACCATTGCATTTGAAGTGCTTTGGCTTCCCAAGGGTGATGTTATCAGGAGAAGGCATTGCACTCTTTTAAAGGCATGATTATGCAGTAAAACAGCTAATGATGAAAATGAACAGATGAAGGCTCTGTGGAAGGTAAGCATACGGCAGGAGAGAAGGCCTTTCCCATTTGCCAAGTCTTCCTACATGTGTAATTTGTTATTTGGAAATGTATCTGGGGTTTCCTGAGGAGGGACTGGCCCGGGGTTTCTCCTACTCGGTGACCTTAATGTTTGCTTCTGACAGCAAACAAAAGGGCAGGCCTGTGGCTTTGGCTGCCTTAGTGTCATCTGTCTTGTACAAAAAAGGGTTGTGATTGTATTCCCACTTACCTTGAGGTATCTTGGAGAAATACCTCTGGATGTAAGACCAGTACAGATGACAAATTTGGGGGCTGGAAAAACATGTGTGTACAGGCCGGTTTTCTCCTCCATGCTATTAGGAAATAGGCTGCAGCTCTATAAATCTGGGTTTTCCTGGCTCTGTTTTGTTTCTTTTTAAATCGCTGCCAGGGCGATCAGTCTAAACAACCACATCATTTGTGTTTTCCGTAGTCGAACACAGGAATTTTTGAAGTGTTGTCTAAAGGAAAGAAATGTAATATACTCCTCCTCTCTCCCTCCTTAGCTATAATCAGTGCGAGTCTGACAGCTAGCAGAGGTCCTTGGTAGAGGATCAAGATGTACTTTTTCCCCTGGATACACACTGCAACCAAAGAGGGCCTAAACCTTCATCCAGACTTGGCTCACACATTGCTGTCGATACGTAAAGGAACCTGAAATGCTGTTGGAGGTCTGCAGCTTGATGTTTGCCTCTCTGCTGTGCAGTGAAATAGGTGTGAACCTTTTGAGGGAAAGGTTGGTGATGAAGGCTGCTTCCCCAGGAGCAGAGGCTGGGGATGAAGAGGAGCATGACTGGAAATGGTGCTGCTTCCTAGGGCTGGGAGGTTCTACTCTTCCCAGGGAGGCTACGGCCCTGGACACTGTAGCTCCTACATCCATATGCTGTGTCCATATGACTGACAATAGAGGAGGAATTGGTATAAAACAGGTCCCAAAAGGTGTCAAACAAGTAGGTTTCCCTCCTGCACGGGCTTCAGTAAAAAGCAGCCTCAAACCTCAACTAATAACGTAGTCGCCCTGCTTTAGGGCATGTGTTAGGCTTTCTGCTGCATGTGGATGCTGGTCTGGGGGTAGCTGGGCAGTGCAGCCATGTCCTACAAGTGCTTCCTGAGGTTTGGGAAGGGAAAGGCAGCTCCTTTGGATGAGTGCTTTTGTGCAGTTTGGTTGTGGTGGAGCTCAGTATCCACAATTTAAGGGCAACAGTCCTCTTGCCTCACTTGTGTGCTGAAGCAGCATAGGGATGGAGAGTCTGAGTTCTTGTTTTCTTCATAACCTTGGGCAAGTTGTGTTTACTGCATGGCCCTTGCTGTTTGTGGCTGAGGTATCATTTTTCTCAAGATAAGCTGAAATTCTGTGCATTGTTGGATGACTTTTATCTTGCCATCACAGACAGTGTGCACTTTAAGTGTGAAAGGGATTGCTTTGCTTTATAACTTGGATGTGAGGAGGGATTATTTTGCAAGAGGTCGTGGGAGAGTGAGAGAAGTTATGATCATGTTGTGCCCTCTGGAATATGCTGCGGGATGAAGATGTGGAGAGAGATATCTTCACTTTTCTTCCTTTCCTTTCTTTGCTGATGATTCAGAGCAGAAATGACCTGGGTCATTCTATGTCAGAAAAGATGCTAGGCTGATCTGAAACAAAAGGAGAAAAGCAAGTCACTGTTTCAAGTGCATTTGTGGTTCAGTTGAATGAAAGCCCAGTCTTGCCAACTCATGATTTGATCATCAGTGCCGCAATGCATAGTCCTTTCTTATAGCTCCAGGTCTTGAGTTATGGAAGGTCTTAAAATATAGTCTACCCAACCCCTCCTCTTTCCCCCGTAGGTTTTATGATTTCAAAGAAAATATAGGAAATGTGACCTCGGTGTACCCTCAGGACTGAGGTAGTGGAAGGCAATGGATTAAAAAATGGCTCAGATTGAGAACTGAGAAGATGGTGATATACAGTTCATATAAAAAGATGAGGAAAAAATGGGTTTTCAGTATTGCTATCTCAAACTGTGAACAATACAAGAGAAGTTCCAGGATTTGGGATCTGAAAAGGAGCTTCAAGTCACCTGTTTGTAGCTCCATGGATTGAGCTAAATGGGTGGAAGTTAAGTTTGCAAAAGTGTCACAGAGGTCTGCGTTGCAAATGTGAAGGCAGGAGAGCAGCTTTTGCGAATTTTTACCAGCACTGTGGTCTTGGTCACATTTATGTAAATCCAGAGGAATATGATTTTCCTGTGTAAACTGATGATTTCTTCCTATATTGTGGACCAAACCAAAAAATACAAAAGGCATCCTTTTGTGCCTGCCTCTTACTCGAAGTCACAATAAGGTTTTCTGTGGTTTTTTTCTCTCTTTTCCTACTTTTCTTGAAGCTAAGGTTTGATTAAGGGGAGAAACCTTTAAATCTCTGTTCACAGGGGGACACTGAAGTGTCCTTACTGGGACCAAAGTATGCATATGTGTTGGATGATGATGTGCAGGGTGAATATCCCCACATAGAAAATGCATTATCAATACACCAGTTACTACTTCAAGAGAGCTGAAAGTTGCATATGAATTTATCATTATGGCAAATGGTGTCCATCATACGATGCCAATGAACAAACTAATACTCCAGTGTGAATGAAAAATCTCCTACTCTCATTCCTGACCTTGAGAACAGGCTTGGGAGCATGAAAGGTATTTTGTCTCTTCCTGCCATATCAGTTGGTCAAATAAAGAGATTTCCTTGGGAAGAAAAAAGATGATGTATTCTGTAGTCAGTAACTTATGGGCTAGTTTCTGGATGGTACTGAAGGGCAAGGTTAGGTTAGACAATAGCAGAGATATTTGCCAGGGTACATTTGCTGACAGTGATTGGAGCCGTCAATGAGAATGACACCAGGGAGCATCCAGCTATATGTTTAAAACATGCTCTGTGAAGTTGGATGTGAAACACGCCAGAGAAGATATAAAAGATGTGAAATGAGTATTGGAGCTTCTCCCAAAGGTGAGATTTTGGACACAACAACCTGTTTCTGTCAGTCAGTGTTAAGGTAAATAGGTTAGTAGCTGGTTTAGCTTTTACCATTAATCCTGACTCCAATTTCCGCTTAGGCATATTAATAAGTTTGCCATATAGTTCTACAGGGACTGGTCAGAGGTGACTTTAGCAAAGCAAAAAAGAAATAAAATCAGTCAATCCACCCTAATTTCAGTGCAGCCTGATGGATTAAGCAGAAATGGTGGTGCTACTACAAAGCAAAATAGCGCTGATCTCTCCTGCCTCTCCACATGTAAAATGGTGATTTGGGGCATGGGAGCAGCCGGGTGTTGTGCTCCTGGGACCACAGCAGCTTCCAAACTGCTGAGTTCCTGTGAGCACTACAGAGCACCTGCTGCCTCGTGGATGGCAAAATACCCTCTTTCATTTTGGTGTGTGAGGCACAAAGTTTGAAGGGCTGTACACAACTCTGTAGAGTTCACTTCTGCTGCATTTTTCATTTTAAATATAAATTTATCTGTTTTGAGAGAGTAACTTTCTTGGTGTAGTTGGCTGGGTTTTCTTAAACTGAGCCTAATCTATGAGAAGATTGGCAACCCCTGTCTTATTCTATGTTTCCTCTAGTTCAAGCATAAGGGACAAAATCAAAGGGCAAAGCTGAGCTTGGGGCAGAGAGAATAGTGATGTCAGTGTAATCATGTTATCTACACAACTCTGCCCTTCAGAGTCCCAGCCAGAACCCACCACCTTTCTGAAGAGAGTGTGTCTGGGATGTAGAAATCTGGAAAGATAAGAGAGGTAGAAAAGCCAAAACCAGGGCAAGAATAAATACTGGTTGCTCAAAGCTTGGAGGGGAGGGAGCATCTAGTAATCAGACTATCAAGCCTTGAATCTATAATATAAATAAAGGTACCATGTTCATTCCCTCTGGGTTCCCATTGTCAAAAACACTTCTTTCCCCCTTGTCAGCCGGAGAGAGATAGACATGGTTTCTTTGAGTGAGAACAAAGTATGTGTCCCTTTCCCAGGGCTTGCCATAGCCGTGGAGATGTGGGTATGGCAGGGAAAGGTGCATTTCAAATGGACCTTTTCAGGAGGTGAACTCATTGTCACTTGAAAGAATCAGATGATTTACAGTGTCTGTTTATGGGCAAAAAGTAACATTTCTCACCATCTTCCTGCAGGATACTTGGGAGAGACATAATAGCCTGGTCATGTGCTAGAAAGAAATTACTCATTTCATATTGGGGCTAAGTGAAACTAATGTATTACTCATTTTTATGCAACTCTAGTAAATTGTACTTATTAAAAAGGGGGTGGGGGGTGGAGGAGGGACAATTACCTAAAGTCTAACCAATATGTACTAGAAAATTAATTTAGAAATATGGTTGACCTCAGCTTCCTCGTAATGAAAATCTGCTGACAAATCTTGTGATTTTGTTTCTCTTTTTAAAGCAGCCCTTGGGGTTGCTAGTAGTTCAGGTGTCAGGACCAGCTACTGATTCAAACCCTGGCTGGATGATTTTGCCATTGTTCTTCCAAAGAAAGACTCCAGATTCACTTGTCTTCTGGACTTTCTGCACTGCTGGTTGCTAAAGCACCTGAGTCCGACCCCACTGCTGAGCTCTGCTGGTGGTGTGTGAAAGAGCTTTGCAGGCTGCTGAACTGTGAGCACGGCTTTACCGGCTGTGAACATTGTGGTTGCTCACTCTTCTGATACTAAAACTCTGGAGGTGTCCATGCGCCAAGATAGGATGATCTCTGTCTCAGAGCCCCTTGATTTTTTTGCTGACTGTCTTCTGCTTAGAGCAAATAATCCAAAACTCATTCTCATTCCCAGCACTATTTATCATTGAATTCTGATTAACTGAAGCCCCATATCCAGAGGAGCTAAGAAAATGACAGCAATTTTCAATTAGAATATCCAGAACAACCTTGTCACCTCTTTCATAATCATTGCTTTTATTTTCAAAGGTTAAATAAGATCACTTTTAACAGCACTGAGTGCTATTTTTCTTCAGCCATGCTTGCAGTGCGTATGTGTGGAAGCCCTACGCACCACTAAGCTGCGATTAAGATTGCAGAGAGGGCTCTCTGTTCTCTGGTGTCCCATTTTTCCATCAGTGATTTCCATTTATATCTGCTGAGTTCACAGAAAGGAAGGTCTGTGCTACCTGGGAGAAGCACACTGCTGGGCACCTTACCCTCTTCCTCCCTTTCGCTCTGTGAAGTTTATGGAGTTAGGATGGAGCTGGTGACTTGGTCGCTAGTGGATGAAATACTGAGGCACCTCCTTTGCTCTCCGGCAGCTGCACCACAGGGTCACTGCTCTGGGAGCAGTCAGACTTTATCTGATGGGGATTTTGGTGAGAGTTTAACTCAGGAAGGAACTAAGGAGGATAGATATGATATAAAAAGGGGATTGTTTTTACTTGTGCTTTTTCATGGGTTTTATGTGTGTGTTTATTTTCTAAATCACTCTTCTGGATTTTTCTTTTCACAAATGGAAAGGACAGACCCTGGGAGAAAGCAAAGCTACTAAAGTAATTGGAGTGATTTAGGCTGGTTTAAGGGGTAGGCAGACACTTCTCCGAAACTGGAGAGATCTAATCCTTGCCCTTTGGTCAAGTAAGCTGTAAAAAGCACTTACGCCTCTGGAAACAGGGACTGAAAGCAAACCTAAGCAAAGCCCACAGAGTCCTTCAGCTCAAGGGGTTTCAATAGACTTGCCTTAGTGGCTGTGTAAGAGAGACTGGTTAGGAAGCACCTGGAAACTTATCTAATTTTTCCAGCTATTCCGGTTCATCTAATGAAAGATCTTATTTCTGTCTACAAACACTGTTGGGCTGAGGTCCTTAGACCCTCAGTGCTGAAGCAAAGCACTGCAAGAAAAATATTTACAGGACAAAATGGAAATATGGTTTCCTCCTGTTGTCAGTCCCAACTTTACCCCAGTTCTCAGAGGGTTATGAAATGTTGTGCTTTATTAGTGCTCGAGTAAAGATGGAAAAAGTGTTATTTTCTTTTCAGATTTCTGTATTCACTTTGTCAGTTAAAACAAAGAAGCTGAGGTTTGCTGATAGGCAAACTATGACATGTTTTCAGAGGCCTTGGTGCATGGCATTGCGCTTTTGCTATACACTGAAAAAAGTCAGATTTTCATTGTTGCATTTCTAATTAAAAGTTCATTGAAACATAAAAGGTTTTATAGCAGAAAAAAAAAAAAAAAAAAAAAAAAAAAAAAAAAGATTAATAACCTAGATGGCTTGTAGCCACAGAAAGTAGCTGTGGAGACCTAGGCAAAGCAAAATTGGAGTTCAACAAATTCACTGCTGCTTTATGAAAATCACATTTATGAGTCAGCAGAACAAGCTTCTCTCTCATCTAAAAATGCTCATCTTGGAGATGTTCGCAGCTGTGGCGTTTCCAAGGCCCGGCGAGGCGTGGCTGGCGTGAGGATGGGCACGTCTCTGTCTGGCGGCCCCCATGGGGGGGCTGGGACCAAGCACGTGGCTCCTCTTGACGCCTGCGGTGGAGCAGTGCCCGTCGGGGCTGTGGGAGCTGCGGATGGGGCACTCTGCCTCGTGTGCTCGGTGATTCACCGGGACCTGGTCTGGCACCAGCCCGGGGTTGCAGCTCATTCAGATGCCTGGCACGGAGCACACTTACCCCCTCCCTCGTACACACGAACAGGGGCAGCCCTGCGGTCAGAGCGGTGGGTGACTGGGGTTCACATCGGTGGGATTTTGTGTTCTGGTTGTGGCTAGAGTTGCACTGAGCCTTTGATTTAAAAGAAAAAAAATTTTTTTTTTTTTTTTTTACACTGTGGAATTATTCCAGGCATCTGACTTACTCTGTCAGCCTTTCCTTGGCAAAGCGGCCTCACCTCCCCAGCACAGTGACTCAGGATGCTCGTCTTGCTGGCTAAGGCTTTCTCTCCCTTCCTTCATGTCACTGTACACCCTTTCCGTCCCTCCTAGCTGCTGCTCCCTAGCATTTTTAGCAGTGGAGCTTGTTGAGAAATAACACCATCTTCTTCAGTGTTGATCTGTCTTTGACATTTTCTGACCCGTTCTTCTGAGATGCACTTCACTGATCAGAATCTCAAACAAGCTCCTTCACCTGCTAATGCAGTGTTAAAATGATCAGTGCTCAAATCCCCAAGATCTCTCCTTCTTTACAGAGGTTAAAGGGAATAATTTTTGAAAACTTTAGCTTTCTGCCAAGTTAAAGGGGAGGAGGTCAGTGGGATCTGTGCAGTCCTTACACAGTGCCCTGGAGGTTGTGTTCCCAGACTGCTGATAGCATCCAGGCTGCTGAACACTTCCAGTGCTGTCTGAATGTGTCCCATCTGGAAAGGTTCAGGAAAAAAACAAGAGGGTGGGAAATGCAGGACTGCCTCAGGTAGGAGGTTTTGCAGGATATATTTGGCAAAGAAGCTGCTAGGTAGCCTGGAATCATGCACAGCTCTAGCACCCCTGGGATCTATAGGGGTATTTGGATGCTGCAAAGCGAGACCATAATGATTTACACCAAACCATGATGAAGCAAACAGAAAGAAATGAAGTGTGTAAAATGTTACCCTGCTTGGCAGCAGTGGCTTGGTAGGTGAAGTGCTGTGAAGACGTGCTCTAGCACTAGAAGAACCTGGGAGGAGCTGATGGTGTCATCAGCCACCATCTGCAAAAATGCTTCTCTGACACTGCTGTCCCATGGTGGCCATGTGTCCTCCTGCATTGCTTTCAGGTGCCCAGGAGCTGGCTGCACAAGCAGGATTTTGCATGCACCCAGGATGCTGGGAGTGGAGAATTCACACATTTATCTTGAGTTACCAAATCTAGAGGAGACTAATCTCTATTCAGTTAGGCATTGGATTGTCACAGAGGTCTGAATAAAAAAACAGAGCAAAACAAAAGAAAACCTATGAAGATACTTTACAGCAGTGAATTTGGGATGTTATTTGCCAGTCTTTGTAAATAAATGGTTTTCTTTGGTTTTTAGATGCATGATGGAGCAAGCAGTCCCCTTGAGTGATGTTAAGTGCGTGCTGGTTTTCTGGGGTTTCCTCTTTGCCAGTAGTTTGTATGGCCAATTTATTCTGCTTTTATTTGATAGCAGGAAGAGGTTTTATATGTTGACATCAGAGTCTTTTTTGCACTTTACAATATGTGTCTGTTCACTGATTACATTTCTGAGAACATCAGAGATGCAGGGTTACCCACAAGCCATGCAGGTCAGCCCCGTGGGACTGCAGATGCCTGAGAAACAATTTCATTGATATTACAGGTAGATGCTATGTATTTTCTTTTGTGGTGGAAAGGAGATGTCTGCTTGTCCCAAACTGCAGGTGCAGGAGCTCAGAGAAACACAGTTCATGGGGCTGTAATTCTAATGTGAGTGTGTGCAAATTGTCCCGAGTGATCAGCTGGATCCTGGGGTGTGACTGCAGGACATCCTGTAGACTGGCAATAATCCAGGGTTAGTTGCAGTCCTGTTGGATGGAAAAGCATGTCCTGTGTACAGCAGTGCCATGTATAGGAATGTTGTCCTAAATGCATTTTTCTTGTTCTGGAAATCTGTGATAATGACAGTGGTGCTTCATGTTAACATAGTTCTGGCAATGGTGAATTTGATGCCAAATTGCTGTGCCTTACAGCTAAAAATGTTCTGCTTTCACCAGCAGCTAGTTGGTGATACTCAGTTGCTTCTGGGCTGGGCTGGCTGTGTGGCTGCTCTCCAAAGTTGATGCCATCTGAACATACCAGACATGAACTTGCTATCCTTTCCCGTTTGCTTAATTAGCAGCCTGGTATTGGGCACGGAGGAGGTGAGCTGGGTCCTGCCAGTGGGTGCTGTGAGCCGTGGGCAGCGTCCTGGGTGTGAGCTCAGCCAAGGGGTCTTCCAGCACCTCAGCTGTGCTGGGCAGGGACTTGCTCAAGCCTGGCTGGTGTATCCCATGGCCCTGGAGATGAGCGTGGCTGTGTGTCACCTTGGTGTAGGTTGTAGCCCTCAGTGAAATCTTCAGCGCTTTCTCTCCCCTGGTACATCAGCTGGGTGTCAAGCTGTGGTAGGGTGCTGATGCAGCCAGCCTGATCTGGGTGCTGGACATAGCTGTGGGAAGAAGGTCCCAATACAGGGCTGTGTCCCAGGGCTCTGAGGTGCGAGATGAGGAGGGGTGTGAAAGGGCCGCAGGGTGATGGGTGGACAACCCAGGAGCTCGTGGTCTGGATATAAGCAGGGACCTTCACTGGGGCAGCCCCTGGGAATGAGACAGGGTGCAGCATGGGGGTGTAGCCTAGGAGACAATGAGCTCATGTGCCTCTGTTGTCAGCCTCTTAGGGGCAGCCTCTGCTAATCACAAATATGTTGTAAAAAAAGAGCAAAGACTAAATGTAGTTTAAGCTAGTCAATGACAACAAAAATAGGGGGATTTATTTAAATTGAACTGCATTTGAGAGTTTATTTTAATCTAGTCCCTGTGCTCCATTCATCATTTTGCTGTCTGGGCATCGTTTTCAGGGCT
The DNA here is from genome assembly GCF_003259725.1 of Athene cunicularia. Classification (NCBI taxonomy): domain Eukaryota; kingdom Metazoa; phylum Chordata; class Aves; order Strigiformes; family Strigidae; genus Athene; species Athene cunicularia. The sequence goes on along the minus strand of NW_020799125.1, from coordinate 10,792,738 downwards.
GTTGACCCCTGAGCATGTAGATGCATATGCAGAGCTGGGACTGCATTTCCACCATGTCTGTGCAGGCATTCGTGTTAAAACCAGGGGGGAACTCCTTAGGGGAAGGGAGCGAGGGGGGGCGAGGAGCCCCACCATCTGTGTTTGGAGTAATTTCTGTGCTCTCTTGATGTATGGTGGGGTTGTGTCTGACTCCCAAATCGTGTTTCTTCTGTTCAGATGAAGGGTTGGTCTGGTCAGTAGAAGGTAGAGCAGGAGACTTGAAGGCAGAAATCTCGTTTCTATTTCAGGCGGTGCCACTGCAACATGCTTTTTAAGAGGGCTGGTGGATTATGCGTTTCCCACAACCGAAGGGAAATGTACTCAAAAGGGAGTGTTAAAAAGCAGCCAAGGGAAAGAGGAAAGGGGTGATGTGATCTGATACTAGCTGACCTCTCTTGTATAGGCATATCTCCCCTTCTCTTGGGTACCCTGAGAAACACACAACTCTCCACAGAACGGATGTGCTCTGAATATTCTCCCCCACACCCTTTTTTCCTTTCCTTTAGCCCTTGATCTGTTTAGAAATTCCCATTTCTTTGTCTCTCTGGTTTCCATAACCTCACTGACACTGAAGCAAAGAGGAAAACTTAGCGTTAGTGGCTTAGCAGTGGAAGTTCAGCTCAGTCCAGCTGTGGGCAGTTCAGTGTTCACTTTTTTCTTTGTTTGGTTTGTTTGTGTTGTTTTTTTTTTCCACTACCATGTCCATTTCTCTAGAAGCAGCTGACACCTTAGTCACAAGATCAGAGTCACAGATCTACCAGAGCTCTTAATATCTAGTTGTATGTTCATGTGTGCATTTTCTTTTTCAGGGTAAGTACATATTTTGAGGATGGAATAACAGTTTGTCCAAGAATCAACAGTCCACAGGGAGCCAACTAGTCTAGCAGCCAAGGCTTGTGCTGTTTCCTTGAGGTTTTGGGGATGGGTTGCTTGCCTGTCCTCTTACATAAAAGCATAGCAAATTGTCAGAATAAACACATTTTTAAATATACGACACTATCAGTCAGAACTTAAGAGAAGCTCATTGGCTGGAAAAGAGATCAAGGCAACCGGGAATTTGGATGACCTGACTGAGGCGTTTGGACTGAAGGGTTCTTTTTCATTCACTGGAGCTAGTAATATTTTTTTTCTTTTTTTTTTTTTTTTTTTTTTTTTTTTTTTTGCTAAGGACAGATTGCTACTGGGTATGAGTGCTTGCCTCAGAGCAGGCTGGAGAAGGAGTCAGCATGCAGCTCTACTGTCTGGGGTGGTTCATTGCTCACCGATTCACAAGCCAGTTGTTAATTTAGGTTAACTACGGTCATCGGGGGATGATACCTCCAGTTTTACAGTCTGGATTAGGTCAGCTTTAATCAGCCCTGACCAAGAAGAGGGCTCTGGCAGGAATTACACTGATCAGAACAGCCTGGTGCATTGCTTTTTGGGCGAGCTGCACTTCTTTACAGTTGGTTGGCCATGTGGGGTGGAGAGGTCTCTGTAGCTGTTCTTTAACAAGAGGTGCCATCAGGACTCTTTCAGGACCAATTCCTGCTCCCTGGGCATTGCTAGGCTTGAAGGTTTCCCTGTGATTACAACAAGGCTGGGGGAGAGGAAAGATGGGACAGTTTGTTGAGTCATCTTTCCTACGTATCCTCAGAGCAGCAGGGCACTGTCTGCAACATAGGAAGGAGTTGTCTATGAAATTTAATTAAATTTACAGGCAGCGATTATTATTGCAGAGCAAGAAGAGGAGATGGAAAGAGGCTGAGGTCCAGCTAGGAATTGGCTAGACTAGTTCTTGGATTGTTTTCCACGCTGTGGTTATCCTTATCTGCATCTGGAAACTGGAGTGTGTTGTATGTGTTTGTAAGAGCAAGCGGATGTGTGAAGTATTCTGGCAAAGTCAGAAATCTCATTTTCCCTTCAATATAATGCAGCCTGATTAGATTGTTATTGACATGCTGAGAACCTGCTAGGGTTGTTACATCTCTGTGGAAAGACATCTGTCTGTTCCTCTCCTCCCTTCTGCCTGGAAGGATTGCAGGGCTGGAAATGGGAAGAACCTTTCAGACTGCAAATCCAGCTGAGAAATCAATCTGTTGGGAAAGCACAGTGTGCCTGCCAGCTGACCAGCAGTTTGACAATGTATGTGGAACTGTAAACCAATTAACAGCAGTTTGGAACAATTAGTAATTCCCTAATTGGGGGGGGGGGGGGCCCACAATAAAAACCTCAAGACAAAACTGCTGCAGTTTGCTGGATGTTTTTCATCCTGTAGATCATTGCTACAAGAGTTACTGGCAGTGTTTGGGGGACCGGACTTGCCTGACTGGGTCCATGTCAGAAATGTGCAGTGTTGTGTGACCTTTTCTGTCTTTGACTGGTCGGACTAAAGCGGGCCGGTGTGCCGTGCCGAGGGGAGACTGGGCTCTACTGGATGGAGGTACCTGACCACGCTGCTCCCACTGCAGTGTCTGCAGTTGTGCAGTGTGGAACTCCACAGGATTAATTCGGGCAGCTTGCTAGGTTAGTGTGTCTATACTGCTCTTGGTACTCAAGCTAGCTCATTCAGAATTAGCTTCAGTATTTCTGCGTAGTGTTGCACAGTGGCTTCTAGTAAAACCAAGAGAGGGTATGGACTAACTGGCTTTAAGAATTTTCTCCTTCCCCAAGATGGCCCTTGCTAGCTTTGCACCATGAGATGGTCAGATAATGGCAATTCTCACATTGAGAATTTGCCTTTGCAAAATGTGAAGAGTGTCAGTCAAGATATCTGGGATGTTGCTGTCTTTGATCACAGTTGACCCAACCTCAAAAATCCTTATCCTGAAAGCTCTCTGAAGATGAATTTGTCTCCGAGAATGATTTTGGGTTGAGTAAAATTGCATGTTTCAGTGAAATTATATTTCTTCTCGCCAGCTTATTTATATTCATCATAATTGTCTCACTGTGATGCCTCCTATTCATTTGCTGGATCCACTTGTCTCGCATCTTGTTCTGACTCTCAGTGCTTTTTAGCGTAAGCCCGCCTTTCAAGAATATGCATGATTGGTACCATAGGAATAGTTTTCATGTGCTTGCAAGAAGTGCATTGCTAAGCAAAGTAAGCAAGGAAGCTAGGAGAAATGAGTTGAAAATGACTACATGAAGAAAAGGAAAGAATTAGAATAGATGGCAAGGAGTTAATCAAATAAACAAAGGTCCTTTTCTTTAAATATCTTGGGGTTTTTAAAAAATAACCTTATTCTTATAATGATTGCAGTGGCCAACCCTTGGTACTTGGTACTTTCTGTCTTATTAGAGCTGGGTTGTAGTGGCCATGATGAGTTACCACAATAGTCTATTATTGGCATTGTTAACTAGTGTCCCTCATTAAAGTAAACTGAAAGGGGCAAGGAAGGGAAATCTTTTCAAGGTGTTCCTCAGCTTGTAATTATTTAAGTTTATTTTAAAGGATAAATTTATTTTGATTTATTAGAATGTCCTTGTCCTGAAAATAAAAGCTTTTCAGTTTTGGTGGGCTTTTTTCCTTCTTATATCAATTCATGCTTTGAGGAGAGTTAATTTACTATGCAGAGAATTTTTGAAGGTCATATTCAGTTCCATTAGCATTGTATAGAGGACCTTTGAGAATAGCTGTTTGGCTGCTCAGGTATTTCTGTGGCTCTGTGTTGCTCTATGTACCAGATGCCACTTATCTACCAAAACAGTATGCACCTTTCCGTCTACTGTGTCTAGATGACTAGTGATGAAATTACTGTGTATTAAAATACAAAGATGTCAGAAGGGAGCTGTCACTTTCTTCAGTCCTGGCTTGCAGATCTATAAAGGTGGTCAATTAGATGTGGGTGGTGAAGGAGCTTCAGGAGGGTTGGATCTTTGAAGGAAGTAATGCTTTGATGAGTTTAGTAGAAACATGATCTGCTGGGCTTGTTTTGTCTTTCATTCTGTGAAAATTTAGTGAGAAATTAAGTGACGTGTTTCTGCATTTGCTATAGAGTATGATTTTTCTTGAGGGTACAGACCAATAAGGTGGCAAATCTGTCCAGTGATGGGGAAAAACAGTTTGCCTCCACATAACACAGAAGTAGAAAGTATGCAAAAAACTACCTAAGGACTCTGACAGGTTTCTCTCAGGACAATAGCTCTTGTCCTGGGAATTCTCTAGACCTTTTAGTACTATGTAAATTCCCCTTCATGACCACAGGTCCTATAAATTGCACAGGAGAACAATGCAAAAATCTGGTTTTCTTCACAGGAGAAAAGCTGTTGGGGAGAACACTTAGGTCAGTTCCAGTCCCCTACCCCTTTGGCTATTTTATGTGACATGATTAAACCAGAAAATTCCCAGATTATCTGTAAGCATGTGATGTAGGCAACAGAAGGTGCCAAATACTTGCTCACACCCTTGAAAGAAAGGTGATGTAAAAAAGAAAAAACAGGCTACAGCTGTGAGTGTAAAGTTACATTTGTGCACCATTTGAGTAAGAAAGTGTGATATAAGATCATCTAGTTCCTTTTTTAAGTCTGTTCTGACTTAATTTTGTGTTGAGTGCAGGTTTTCCCCTTCCATCAGACAAACACTGTTATGAGTGCTCCACACTGACAAATACCGGTTCTGCCACATGTTTCACGGGAAATGGCACATTAAGTTACTCTTCCTTGTAACTTTCCTTAAAAGCAAGTACAAACTATGTATCAGTGACCATAAATAAATAGAGAAAACTCCAAGACTGGAACCATTGGTATTCTTTAGAGGAGAAAGATGTTCTCCCGAAGTATCCTGCATCTGCCCATGCCCCTTTCACAACTTGTTTTTATTTGCAATTGTAAAAAGAAGAATAGTCTGGTGCCACACATTGTATCAGTTTATTCAGTCTTTTGGCAGGGAGAGTTGAGTTATAAAACTTTCTTGTAGCACTTTACTGACTCTCCCCACATTAAAGGATGAGGAAAGAAGTAAGGGAGATGGTTCGTATGCACCTTAGTTATCTAGCGTACAAATTGTTGTTATACAATGGTAATATACCCATTGAAAGCTCCAGTACACCAGCCTGAGGTTCCAATATGGTATACTGAAGTATAGCAACTCAGTATGAGGATTGCAGAGGCTCCCTGAGCAGGTAGATTTTTCAGAATGTCACCAGAGTATTGGTCGTGAGTAGAGTTTGACCAGAGCAGAGACAAGTAGTAACTAAAAGTCTACCTGATGGAGAAAGGTCGCCAGTAGCAAACTGTGTATACTGCAAGTCATGTCCTCACAGCTAAACCTGGGACTTCTAGATCTCACAGGATTTCAGAGCTGTTTCTTTCATGGGGTCTACTTGGGTTACATTCATCTGGTCACCATTTCAGGTTCTCGTACCTCCTCGGTTTGTCTGCTCTGTTCCTGCTTGAGGGTCCCAGGCAGCAGCTTGTGCTTGCTCCTCAGACCTGGAATTGCCACCCAGCACCTGGCCCAATGCATATGTACACATTTGCAGTGTGATAAGTGCTTGCCCCTGATCTGACGTCACAGTTATGACCAGCACCTATTGCGTGGGAATCTACTATGTTGGGACTTAAAATGATAGATATGGAAAGATAGAGATAGATATGGAAATATCTGCTTAATAGTAGCAAAACACTGCTGTGGCATCTTGCATTGCTGTTTTCCAGTCTGTTAGAGTTGTGTGAGGAAGCAGAAAGCTTGTCATTCTGTAGAGCTGGCGGTTTGGTACGCATCACCAACCACTTAGCCTCTTAAAATATGAAATGCTGCAAATGCTCCATCTGCACAAGTCATAATATGATTGATTGACAGGGCTGTTCTGAAGATGTTGAATGGAGCCAGATGAAGGTAATCCGAGATCCTCACTGTAAGCCTTTTGATTCAGAACCACATTTGATTGATGTTTACAGTTGATATGTGGTGGAAATAGGTTTGAGAGGAATGCCATAACTCTCTTCAGACTGTGCTGTTCCGCTATTGGCATTAGGTTGTGTGGCTGAGACTTACAGTCTTCTTGCATCAGCTATGCTGCCTCTGAATTAGCTGAAGGAGAAATCCAAGGAGAGTCTCTCTGACGTTGTTCTGTTTTAAACAATGCACTCAAAATTATAAATATTCTTGACTATTGCTGTTGTTTGACATGAAAATAACACAAGGTGCAAATGTGATATCTTGCATTCTATTGATGGTGGGAGAAGAATGCCACCTCTGCTTGGCATTTTGTTGGATGTGGGAGCAATGGTGTACCTGTAGTCTGAGTAGTTTTATTTTTTTATTTTATTTTAGGATTAAAAGTAAAATACCTAAGGACAACTTCACTGTTGCAGAAACACAAGACCACAAAAAATTACAGCAGCTCAGAAACTAAACCAGTGGTTGTTTCTTAGTAGTTGTAAATACTTGGGTAATACCTAGAAAACAAGTCATTAGAGCTTCTTGAACTAGTCTTCTGCCTCAGAAATGACTGTATTCCCAACTGCTTTTCTGTCTGTTAAACGAAACAATGTGAGCATATGATTTGAGCCCTGAGACTTAAAGGATGTAAGCATGTACCTGAAATTAGGCATGTGTATGTGTTTTGCTGAGTAAGGGTGCCCTGGTCAGGTATTTAAATTTTAAATGCACTGGGGCCTTCACTCATAAAGTAAGCAAATTTCAACCTAGACAGCAGTGAAAGGAATAAACATTAAGCTCAAAACAAACTGTTATCAAAGTAGCTCTTCAGTCTGTGTAGAATGGCACTTTAAGATGGGCAGAGCATCTTTAAAACCCTTTTGCAGTCGCTAAGAGCTTATACATTAGCTTTCATGAGAGACATTACAGTGAATATTATATAAACAGTAGCCTGTTTGTAACAGTTTATAAACCTAAGTATTTTATAAGAATATACTGAACATTTAAGTCTCCTTGTATTTTTTATACAGCAATAAAACCACCAATTTTTCAAAAGATGTTGGAAAACCTGACTAATAATGTGACACTTTGTTATAACCTAGGAGGAAAGCTCACTGGCCTAGAATTAATAAGGTCTGTATTCTGTATAGGAATTTCAACACTGCATGGGGAAAAAAACTAATTTTGTCTTTGCTTGCTTTTGCATAAAGATGAATGTAATAAGTGAGAATGTTCTCTGATGTATCTTTATATCTCCATAGGTAAAGAGGTTTCAGTGGTTTCCCACTGGACATTGCTTGGAAAAAGAAAATATCATCTCTACACCTGGCGTGATACATGCATGGCATTGCATGCCTTTGCCAAGTGGTATTCCCGAAGGAGGCAGGAAACTGCAAGTTTTAGACCCAAACATTTTCTCCCAAAATATATGTACCAATTTCCAGGAGACCCAAAGCATGCTTTGAGGAACCTACAATGACTTCCTTTAATCCAACATTCCCAGCTGGATTCCAGGAGGAGTAATTGCTCCAATGACTTGGCTGTACTCCCAAAGGCATTTCATTCCCATTTTCACACACAATACGGGCACGCAGGTGTAACACCTCGAAGGATGTATGTGCACTGCTGTAGCAGACAGACCTCACAGGCTCATCTTCTCCTTAGCAGAACTAACTGTTCTGAGAAATCACCCAACCTGAACACAGGGAGGAGACTTAACTCCAAGAAGGGGGGGAGAATTATTTACCTTCTATAATGGAAAGTTCTCAGTTTCAGGGTAGGAAATTTAAGAGCCACCTGTGTGTTCCCTACAGCTTGTCAGGACACTCTGTGGTGGGGCGTTTGGGGGAGAGAGTTCATGTGTTTAACAGGGAATTACATTCCCAAGGTGGAGAAGTGTAAATCCATGAGAAAGTGAGATACAGGACATAACCGTTGTTTTCCACAGTTTGTTTTAACATTTCCAGCAGGAATGCAACAGCTTTATTCCCTCCAAGCAGAGCAATTGTGTACTATAAGTGAAGGACCATGTAGGCTTCTGGAGGAATTTTAACATAGGTGGCCACGATTTTTCAGAACTATCAGGCTGAGTAGCAGCTGAATAGAAGTTTTGAAAATCACAACTTGAAGGACTAGTTAGGAGGAGGAAGAGTTCCAACTACTAAGTCTTTTCGAAGCTGTACTTGCAAGGTCATTTTAATTTTTTATGACTCTGTTGCTGATTAATTGTTCTGATTTTACTGATTGTTTTAATTATTTTTATTGTTTGTATTGCCTAAATAACTTTATCAAGCTTGACCTTTAATGCATTCACTTGGCTTTCAATAGAAATACAGCTTCTGATTGTGTAGATATTTAAAAGCTTGCTTCCTGTCTATACTAGAAGAGTTGCCTGTGTTACTCCATTAAAGATAGCAATGCCTTAAGAAAAAGCCTTCATAGGCAAGTGCTGGTGGTAGAAATGCTTGGCCCTCTCTAATTGTCATGGCTTATGAAGTGAATGTGTGTAACAGCAGGAGAAATGTTGCAGTTCTCCATGATTAGTATACCCGAAAGGTCTGTAGGTAAGGTATTATACTCTTATTCTTTGTTTTCTCAAGAATACAGCAACCCATCTATGGGGCAATTCCATTTGCAAGGCTGAGTGCTTATTTTTCCACTCCAAAATTTGCATAACATTTGATCACTTAGAGCAGAAGGATGCACAACATCTGAGATTTCCATTTTGAATTATTTAGGAATTTACCTCTACTCACTGAGCCCATAAGGCTATCCCTAAGTGACCCACCTAGCAGTGAAAGTGTTGTCTTCTTGCCCCCCAAAAGGAGACCACAATATTAGCTGCAAGGATCCAGAGTTACAGATATTTGTACCTCTTAAATTTTCCAGGAATTATGGAACTGGCTTTACTTAATGGAAGATCATGTGTGATGAAGGAAAAATTCCTTTCAGATCTGCACAGACATCAGGTCAAAAGTTTTTACTGGCCGAAAATATTATGAGTAGGGTAGCCTGAAAAATGGTGGCCAAGAAAATGCATGCTCTGGAATAAATTATATGGTTGATATGGCCGGATCTCACACACTTGTATGTCAGGATTAATTTCTTGGTAGCCTACAGTTATTTCAGCTTTACATTGGCATAAACAATGTCAAAAATAAGGTTAGCATTTGTGCCAGCTCCAAGTTGTGCAATTCTTTTGTGTGTCTGTGGTTTTCCTATAGCTTGAACAGGAGTATGGCTTCCTTAAAACACAGAAATGTCAGAAAATCTATCACCAGTCTTGTCCCTATAACTTTAAGTGTTTTGTAGTGAGTTCTTTCGTATAATTGTAGTTCTTTATTTCTGTTTTGAATAATTCAGGAAGCCATCCAGCCTCCTTTGTTCCATGGGTATTTCAGGCCACCTGTAAGTCATGAGGCTGCAAAGGGTAAGAGAATTCTTCACCTCCCTGTCCCCCCCCTGCCAAAGATTTAATTTTATTTTTTAACAAGGTTTATTATATCTCTATTTGTCAGGTTGGAAGCTGAGACAGTAAATGACCTGGCCAATGTCACACAGGAAATTTGGGGTGGAGCACCAAGCATATGATTGCTACTGGTTTCCAAGCCAGCTCTCAAACCACTGGACATCCTTCTTAATTTCCAGTCTTTTCTGGCCCTGCTACCAACTTTCTGGTCCAATTCCTCAACCACGTTGCACCTCTTTCCCCTTCTTTTATAAATAAAGCAACCTCGCAAGGTAATGTACCCAAAGCAACCAACAGATACACAGTAATTTCCTTAGCCAGTTTCACTTCTCTTTCAGTTCACGACTTGTCCACCAACAAATTTGTTTCTTGCTCGGAGCACTTTACTGAATCATTTCTATTCAAAAGTATCTGTTAGCACTGCACTAAGCCTCAGACAGAACATCTTTGATCCACCCATTTCAAGATTAGACGGATGACAGAACTCTAGATCCAAAAACATCCATGTTTTGGAGGTATATGCAAAGCCCAAGCCTGCATTTGGCTCTCAACACGGTTACTTTGATCTGGCTTCAGACCTGAATACCGTGTCTTGTGACATCTCTGTTTCTAGTACAAAATCTTGTGTTCCTATCTCTGTGAGAGCTCTTAGCCTTGATGAGTGCCTCAGTGCAGCTTCTGTGGGAAATGACACCTACTGATCCTCTCAAACTTCATCCAGATGGTGTTCACGTGCAGTGGGTTTTTTAATGGTTGGTTGTTTATTACTTACCTGGAGGTCTAGAGAAATTGGTGCTTTGACAGCAGTAAGTGTGTAAGAAATCCCAGTTGTTGCCTGTTGTCACTGTGCTCTCCCTCTTGCCTCTGTCTCCACGTGGGGTGTGCAGCTGCTTCCCACTTCCTAGAAATCAAATCACCACCACTCCTCCCCATTTCTCTCCTGTCCCCACGTGATGAGAACTTTGTATGTTTTTCCCCCATGGATAGGAAAGCCAGAGCAAGCTCGGTACTGTGGTCTTTTGCACTAACAGCACTTTGGTGGCAATTCACTCTTTCCAGGGAATTATTCTAGATTTATTCACCACAAAGCATCCAACCATAACAACTCAGTAATTTTAAGGCCTAAGGAAAAAATGTAACAAGATTTTAAAAAATTTTGGTTTGGGTGGGATAATTGGGAGTTGTTTATATCCTTGTGCTGCTGATTATGTTGTCATATACCACCATTACTGGTGTCCTCAGGAAGAGGATTATCTTTGCTTGGAAAGAAAGCCTCTATTTTAACCACTTAACTGCTGGGTAATGGAGCTTATAAATGGGAGGAAAAATACTCTGCTGTTACTGGATCTATCAGATGCTCAGAAATCATAGCTGTGAGGATTGAATAAACAGCTAGATGGATCAATGAAACATACTCAGTGTAAGTTTTATGCTAAAACTATCAGGGCGCTGCAATTTTTGTTTAGAGCATTTAGGGCAGAGTCTCCCCACTGCACAGCAGAATACAGCTCTTGCTCCTCCTGGGTTTGAAAATAACTTTCTGTGCATTCAGATCATACCAAGTTTTCCAAGCTGTATCTTCCTTCAGTTTTATACCCTCCAATTATTTCTGTGTGAATCTGGAATTCACATCTCTGGCTCATGGTTTTTCCCCTGGCTCACTGAAATGCCAGGGCTACCCATGAAGTCCAGTGGATGCTTCTTGTAATTAAAGTGTGTTGTGTAAGACATGGGGCTTGTCAGTAGTGCTTCTGCTGAGATTCTCTGTGACATCTGGAGCTGGTATTTCCTACTATCCCACTGGAAAGGATTGTACTGACCGGGCTGGGGCTAAATGCTCTTTACAGTACTTGACAGTTAAAAAGTTTAAGTCTAAATTATATTTGCATTCGTAAGATTTTTTTTTTTAGATTTCCAGGGTGGTATATGAAAGCATTCATGTGAGTTTTGGGGGGTTTGTTGCTTTGTGTTCCTGGTTGTGGGGTGTTTGGCTACCAGCTGAGTTCAAACCACAGCAGTTTTTTGGCACGCAATGTGGGGCCTGAGGTTTGGAGAACTGGGACCTGGAAGGCAGCAAGCTAGATGCACTTTGTCAAGAGAAAGCATTGTCTGCATCCAGAATTTTCGTAACATCTAATTTAAAGTGCATCTTGAATTTTTTGGCGAAAAAAATTCTCAACAACTGTAGAGAGGAAAATGAGCCATTTCCTTAGTTTGAACCTGCATGAATTAGTGGTAAAGTGTTGATCTCTAAACTTGCAGTTTCTGAACCATAAAATCTGTTTATTTCACCCTATAAAAGAACATTTTAACTTATATGGCTATTTAAGTTTAAAAGCTATTAGAGAAGTGGGCGGGGAAAGGAAAAGAAGAAGCTTGAATCAGTAATTCCAGCTTGCAATACAATCTTCATCTGCTGCATAGCTTGCATAGAAATCCCCTTCATTGTGGATTTTCTGTGCTTGTAGCAGTCCCACCATTGAGGAAATATACAGTATGTATTTCCAACATTATCCATTATTGTTGTGAAGTTTACAAAGCAACCCATTCCTTGTGTATTCCTGGTGATTGACAATAACTGGATATTCTTAAGTATGCATTTAAAGAAGAAAAAACATAGCAAGAGCTGTCAGAGACTAGCATCTGCCGTGACTTTCCAAAGGGTGTTGGGGGGGGAACATCTTTATTAATACGCTTTTACTGCAGGAAGAGCAATCGATTTGATGGAAAACCTACCTACCTACCTACTATGGTTTCTCTTACACTTGAATTTCAGGGCTTTTGTGTTTCCCTACAGATTGAGTGTTCTGGGTCTAAAAATGAGTCAATCAAGCACCCCCTTGGCTGGGCAGAACAAAGCCACATCACCTTTGGGAGAGAGCTGGCATGTGACGAGGAAGGACCACTTTGTGCTGGAGGCAGGGCAGGGATGGAGGAAGCCTGGGTCCTGCTGCAGCACCCTACCTGCTACGCTGTGGCTTGTTGCATCCTGAAGGAAGCAAAGAAGGGCTTGTGCCGCTCCAGATGTAAGGTGGGTGTTTGTCTGTCCGGGGCAGAGCACAGGGAGGGAGGGCTGCTTGCACAGGCTCTGATGCTCATTCACACACACACACACACGGCCGTTTGCAAGCAGCAGTCTTGATACAGCAGTCACCGTCAGTGTAATGGAAGAGAGATTTTGATTCTCTCGCTGCAAAATTGATAGAAAATTGTCAAGGCTGTCAAGGCTTTAAGAGGCTCTGCTTCACTTGAGCTGTGCAGGCCCTTTCTATACTAACTAGCCCTGAACTTGCACTACCTTGCTAAAAATAGTACAAAGTGTAACCATGAGTTCCCTGAACTGTGATCCTACCAGTTCTGCATTATTTGACTCACCATTCCTTTGAAAGTATTCATCCTTCCCCTCGTAAAACTTAAATCAGCTCATTCCTTGGTCCAAGAGTTGACATCATTATGATGTTACATCCTATGTAATGGTGTGAGACCTGGAAAAGCATTCACAGCAAAACCAGGCGGTGAATTGAATTTGCAGTGCCTCAGCCCTTGCTTGCAGTCTGATCTCCCTCCTCCCCTCCATGTATACTTGTGCTTTTAAAACCTGTGAGGTTCATTGGAAATACCCCACAGTAACACAGCAGCATGCTGCAAAGGATCTATCAAGGGTCTTTTTAATGTTCCCATTTTTCTTTCCATGACCCCATTTTTTTTACAGTGTTTGTGAGAGCAAAAGTGATTGTTTTACCAAATTAAGCTAGTTTTCTTGCCAGGAACAGTGGCTAGGGTCTTGTTGACAGATTTGGAAAAGATTATTTTTTCAATACATTTCGAGTGAATTTTTTAAGGATGTCTGCCATATACTATTTCCAAACTCAGACCACATTTAACTGTTTAATATTATACAGTGACAGGGACAAATTAGCACCTTTCATTTTCCTATCAAAATTAACACATCCCAAGACATTTTAAGAGGTAGGGATCTCTTATTTAGAAATAAATGTAGGAAACTGTTTATATATGTTGAATTCAAAATTTTGGCCCAAATAAAGTTTGAGACTTTTGTTACTGATTTCAGAGGCCTCAGAATTTTCCCATTTTGCTTACATGTGTTTGGAGTTACCTTTTCTCTTGTGTGTCTTCTATATGTTGATTTTTTCTTCCTGATGGAAAGCTCTCTGTTCCGACCCCCATGTCTCATCCCTTTGATCAAGGGCTTCCTCACAGGCATGAGAGGGTATTTTTGTTTGAGTTCCCTCCACACATTTTCATGCATAACTTGGGCTCTGGGTTTGTTTGTTCTTCCATCTTCCTCTGAAACACCTGGAATTGGCCACAGCTAGAAATGGGCTAAGGGGCAAAGTGCATAGATGCTTCTGGTGGTAGTGAGAAGCTCTTCAAGCCCCTGGCAGGTGTGAATTGCCCCCGATCACATTGGCAGGGATCACTATGATTTGCTTTATTTTTGTGCCTCTTTCTAGTGAAGGACACAGGTTTCTCTCAAGGCACTGATGGTACTCAAGGCTTTTAGTCTTTCATGCTAAAAGTCTGAAGTTATGAGGTATTGGAAGTTCCTGCATGACTTGTGTTCAGGTGAGTGTTGCAGCTGAAGTTCTGAGTTTACCATCATGATTGCTCTGACGGCAGGGGTGAGATGATCCAGACAGTGCTTCTAGCTGTATGCGGCCATGGTGTTGGGGGATGTGATGCTGTATAGGACCATTTTTGCTGTCACATGGAATGACTCCTTTGATCATTTGTGCTCACTGAAGCTACTATGTATGTAGGTACATAAAGATTCATATTACTCCTTCCAGTTTTGGCCAATACAGATACCTTGAGTTAACAGAAGAGAGAATGCGAACCCAAGTCAGTATGTCTGTGTATTTCACTTTTCTGTCTGAGAATATTAAGGCCAGATTCTCATTTATACTAAGCCCACTTGCAATATTCTGGCAACATAAAGATGCCTTAGCAGGAATGTAAATTAAAGCCTCTTTATACTTTTAATAGTGTTTGTAGTTTCACTTGGCTGCAGTACAGGAATGACACATGTCTGTACAAATGGCATTTGCCATCCTGTTGATGGCTGCTGATATTCTCTGTGCTTCTACCCCCTAACTAACTAAACCATCAGTCTGCTGTAGTCTCAGCTTTCCAGACACCTTAAAATTTGCTGCTTTCTTGAAACATCTAAACCAGGGTTTAAGAATAAAGTAATTTTTCTGTCCTTCCTTCACCACACAATGACACTGTATGTGTCTGCATGAATCTCTACTAAATGCCCAGTTCTGCAATTCCCAGCCAGATTATTCTCACCATATATGTTGCTTAAACTGGGGAGAAATGTTCTTCATCTTAGTATGCTTGTACAGTGCAGAGCACCCTTTTTCAGATTAAGAAAAAGAAAATGTCTTGGAAGAAAACCTATATTATGGGCTCTTGGAGCAAGACCTCATGTATTTTAATCATCCAAGCTTTTATGTGTTCAGGTCCATTTTCATTTCTAACTGTTAAGACCTTGTGTACGAGTGCCTCATCTTTCAAATGGGTAGTACTGCCCTACCTAATCTTACAGGGATGCTGCAAGAATGAAGAATGTTCAAAAGGCCAACAGTTTAAAGAGCAAAGAAATGAGGAACCTGAAGTACAAGGTTTGTAGAGAAGCCACGTATGAACTATATAGACAGGAAAAAATGTCAATATGAGCATATACTTAATATATTTCAGAGAAAATAATGCTTTTGTAATGTCTGAAAGCATTTATAAATGTTTTATTAGGTCCACGGTTGTATTCTGACTGTAAGGTCTTGTGCTAAATTACCACATTACAACAGTGCAAGGCTCAGAAGAGTCAGAAACAAAAGCCTCCAAGAAGAATCCAAAATGAGTTTTTGTTTATTTGGACATTTTGTTTTGTTTTTTAAATAAATGTCTGGTAAATGATGACTGCAAAGTGCATAGCCTTGAGACTACCATACAAAAAAATGTAATGCTGTTCTCCTTCATGGAAATCTGGAGGTCTCCAGTGGTTTAAGTCTCCCATTCCTTCCTTTTCAAGGTCATGAGAACTTAGCCCAAAACCTGTTTGTGGTCTAGGGCTGACTGGTAGCTTGTCAGAGTCCCAGTCCCTATTGATTTTAAATAGAGAAAATCAAACACAGAGAGAATAGAAGGAAAATAAATGTCTCTAGCAAACTAAAATGGCAGTATTTGGAGCTGCTAAGGAGGCTGAGACCTTAAAATAACTTATGTAGGGGAGAAGTTTAAGGGTCTCAGTGTAGGTGAAATGGCATAAGACTTATGAAATGCAAATATTTATAAGATTCTGTAATTTAGTACATGGATTCTTAAAAACTAAGAGATGAATAGCCTCCCTATGTATAATAAAGATGTGATGGCACTCTGCAAACCTTCAGAGAGCATAACATGTAGTGCAATAGCATTTCTGCAGAAAGCCCTTATCTCCTTTATACTCTTTAGTCCTCTCTGTATTCTTCCTGTAGATGGTGCGAGTCTTCACTGCAACGCCTTCTATCCAGACCAGCTGTTCATTACATTTCTCTTTCCAGATCTCATCTGAAAGTATATTTTTCTGCATTTCTAGATTAAATATTCTTCCTGTGTTGATAGGTGACTCTGGAGGAATTTGAGCGACTGATAAGATAAAGCTACCCATTTTGGGAGCAGCTTGCACAAGGAGCATTGTTCAGTTGAATGGGGCTGTTAGAATTTAATCTGTCTGGTTCTGTCACCAAAGCTCAGCTGTCACGGGTTGTTTATTTATCACACTGCATTGCTATTTTCTGAAGAGTAAAATATTCCAAACCCAAACAGACTCATAATTCAAGAAGAAAGAAGACCTCCGCTGAGTATCAGTTGCCCTCCATGCAGAAGAGGGGAGCCGGTTGTAAGATAGAGGCTTCTCCTGAGCCCTCATTAGTTCCTTGCTTACTGTGGTCTGGCAGTGCCCGGGCTGCCGAGCTTGAAGCCGATGACAGGGGAGATGATAAAGTGTCTGCTGAAGCTGTACATGGCTGCGGGTCACTGCCTCGAAATGTGAGAACAAAATGGGTCCGAGCGCTAATGACTTTCAGGTGTGCACGCCAGGGCCTGTCAGGGCAGTCAAGGAATTAGTGCTTGGCACAAGGCGCAGACCTCTTGGCTGCCAAGTTAAACATAAGTGGGGCCTCGTGTAAATAAACAAGGGCAAAGTGAGCTTTTACTCACACTAGATTGTATATCAAGCTCGTACACATGCATCAAGCCCATCGCATGCGTGCACACGCAACGACCCCCTCCTAGGCAATAAGGCAAGATGGGATGTTAAAGCTGGGAAAGGCAGGGCTGAGGGGAGCTCCCCAGCAGCACTTCTCATTACAGGCAAGGGGGACAAGGTCCCTGCCTTGCTAGAAGCTGTTAAATCTGCTTGAGCGTTGCTCTTTTCTTTGCTTCCTTTCTCATGCAGATGGACCGGTGCTTACCTTGTAGGATATTACCTTCCTTACCTTGGAAATACTTGCCCTGATCTCTCAGGGTGAGTCTCCTTCCAGCCCACCACCTCTCCTTTTATATATTCCCAGCCCTCTCCAATACACACCAAGATTAAATTTCTGCTTTAGCCTGGATTATGTTTTCCAGACCAATATATTATGCCACCTTCACACTCCCCTCCCTGCCCCATCTGGCTTCCATCCTACCCCCATAAAGATTATTAATATAGCCTGTTTCCCAACGATTTATTAGCAGGGGCCAAACTGGTGCCATTTCCCATTTTAGTAGAGCACTGAAAATAATCCTGAGGAGTGTGCCCAGCTATAAAAATGTACTTATACTGTCATATTTGCAGTTTCAAACATGCACCACTTGATAGTCTCAAAAGTGCTGTTTAATTGGGTTTTATGGGTTCTAATTAATTATACCATGTAAAAAAATGACTTGTCCCATTACAGCTCTCTGTGGTTTACTCTGAAGAGCAATGTAATTTAGAGATAAATTGTCTTTCTCTATCCCCCTTCCTCCCCTTTTCCCAGCAAGTTTCAGAAAGGTTTTATTCTCCTTAAATCCACAAAAGAGAAGCTGAGAGAAAGCTACATTTTCTTCAGGGCACACAACTTTTCCCAGTGTCCATAAACAGCTTTAAATGTGACTCGAAATGGTTCCACGTTCCTTCTGCTGAATCAGGATGGTGAAATTATGAATAATCCTGCAACTTTCTAAAGTTCAGGCCTGTGGTAACTGTGATTTTGCAAAGACTTGAACATGTTTGCAGCTTTATATGCTGTGGATTATTTCCTCTGATTATACAGAGGTAAAGGAAGCTGAGCATGTGTGCAGGGTTTTTTTTGCTGGATGAAGGTCTGGACTGAGATTTTTCTCCACGACCCTCTATGAAAACAGTGTGTTAAAGGATCTGGCTGCCTTTATGGCATTTTTGTCTTACTAGCAGCAGAGGAAACCTCACAAGTTAACTTTCTATCCTGTCTTGCAGAATCATCAAGCCTGGATTATTCAAACAAATTTTGGGGCAGTCTCCTGACTTCTAAATGCTTCTTGGAATGACTCCATGAAAAAAGAGCAGCCAAGCAGGTACACTCATGGTTGTTTAAAATACACTCTTATATTACATTCATTACTGCAATAGATTTGGTCTCATGAGGCAAAACATGAAATAGAGTAGAACTGGAGTAGACAAACATTGTATCTTATGGTCTATGGCTTTATCTGGAAATTAGGGAGTAGAGTACCAATTAATAAGAAAAGACAGGGCAAAGAAACATCTTTAATTTGCCCTTTTTTGAGTAAATGCTGCTTATTTCAGAAATATCATGTCACACTTCAAACAATGTAAAGCTTTTGTTTGTGACACATACCTCCAAAAATACATGTCCAGCCCTAGGAAGGAAACTTGGTGGCCTGTCTCAGGTCACCACTATTACTTTTAGCACTAAAAGGTTATGATTCTTAATGTGTCTGCACAGATGAGTGTTCACTGGATCACAAAGTTTGTTAGTCATGCTTCACTAATTTGCTTATTTTATAAAAATAAATAACCAGCATGTCAGTTGCTGGAAACTTGGACCATCCTGGGTGTCCAGATCAGTCTCATGCTCTGGAGCAGGAGCAGTAAGAGCTGCCAAAAAGAGAAAAAAGAACCACCACAGTCACACACATTACTCATCGATCTGAAAAGTGACAAGATTAATACGAAGAACTGTTTTTATGAAGTAATCATCTCCTGTAGTAAAATTAGTTACATTTTGGTACATATATCTAGTTAGTTATGTTAACAGTAAGTAAAACCTGCAGTGTTTTTATGGGATGAGTTAGTAAAACAGCCCAAACCTGAATAAACCTGAAAATCTCCATGCAGTGTTTGGGTAAGCCCAAATAAACCTCTGAATATCTTGGTGTTTGTACAGTGTTTATGTTTGCTTTTACATGGTTTTTACTGCCTCAGAAAGCCATTTATGGAGAGGTAACAATGTGAAACCTGCTCTTCTCATGCGATTTTCATCGTCCAGGGATTTAAATAAGTGGGATCTGCTCTTTTCATGCTATTCTGTCCCCATAAATTACTCCTGGAGGCATTAAAAGGGCTTGTGAAAAACACAGTAATAAATACCCAAAGCAGAAATAGAAACGTTGCAAACTGCTCACACTGCTGTGGCAGCAGCTCTGTTGTTAATTTATTGAGCAAAACTGATGAGGGACCTCAGTACCTGTTCCAGTGCTGCTGTGTGTGGAGCCTCATATTACACTGCTGAAACCAATGCTAAAAATCCCATTGGCTTGTACAACAGTATTGTGAATGCTTGGGACCTGACTGAGTTACTGTGATTATTCCAGAGCAGCAGCAGAAGAAGGAAGATGAAGGGAGAGAAGAAATACCAGCTGCAAAAGGATCTTCTAGCTCGTGTCACCTGCAGTGGCTGCCTGCCCTGGGCGGACTGTGCCTCCGGGCAGGAACGGAGAGGTTGTGTAACAGAGGCGAGCTCTGCCAGGTCCTTTCTCCTGACACATCCCAGACCACAAGTATGGCCCCTACATCTGAGGGAGAGAAGCAGCAGGGGCACGCCTGAGTCATGGCCCTCATGACAGGGGAATTCCTCACTGGCTGCTGGCAGCTGTGGGGCTGAGCGGTTTCTACTGCCTGAGCATTATGGAAAGAGCCGTTCTCAGCTGAGTATTTAATTCCGATTTCTCACCTCCCTTCAAAATAGAAGATCCTGACATAGGGGTTTTTTTGATCGAACAGTTCTCATGCAGTTCTTCTGACTGATCTTTTGTGAACTAGGAGAAAACCAGGTTCACAGCAAGCCCCAGGGTATCCTTCAAAGGCATCTGAGTCAAGTTACATTTTGCACTCTACTCATCCCCTTGATAAGAAAACACCAAATAAAAAATATTAATCAGTGAGACAGCCAAAAATATATTAATCAGTGAAACAGTCCAGCTTTCCATGGCATTTAATGCCTAGTTAGCCCAAATCCTCGTTTGACTCTTAAAATTACCCTGTGTCTGCCCACAAGCGCTGTCACCTGTGCTGGGAGCAGCAGGGGTGCTGGCTCGGCATGGCCGTGCCTGCCCGTCGCTGCATCTGTACGGGAAGCTCCAAAATGCTGCTCCTTGTTTCACAGGTTAGTGTTGGTTCCTTTAGACCAAAAGAGATTGGAATTGTGTCTTATTTTACTTATGTATGAAATGAGGCAGGGCTGTGGATGAGGGGAGAACAGGGCTCCACCCCTTGCTTTGCTGTGTCTAAGTGAGACAGGCAGTAAAAGTATCTGGAAAACAAAGACACCTTCCCTGGTATCACTGCACTAAAAATAACACATAGCACATTTAATAAGTTTTTAATTACAAAATTTATATTCTACTACAGTGGCATTTTTGAAATATCTGGTGATGTACCTGCAACTAGGATTGCTAGAAACTTTCCAGGCTTCTTTATTTCCTTGTAACTCTGTCAAACTCTGAACACTGACACTGAAATTTCCCATGTTGGTATCAGCTCTGGTTGATTTATTTAGAACAATTTAAACCCAACGCAAATAAAGTTTTGAGGGGAATTTGAAAGTTTGAGGCAAGGGTGTTCTCCTGATTCAGAATGAAATGAAATTATGAAATAACTGGATTTCCTGCATGCTGGAAATTTGGAGTGCTGCCTCTATGTATTCATTCATCAGTGAACATCATGAAATAGAAGTGGTCCCGATTCACACGAGCATGTATAGCCTGATTCACCGAAACAGCAAGGCACAGGCAAAGTGCTGAACTGAGTCCTATGGGCAGATTCCGATCAATTCTTATTTCAGCTTGAAAACACTAATTATTTGGGGTTAGTATTCCATGCCAGGTACCTTTTACAGTTTTAAAAAAATTTCAGCTGATATGACTCAGTAACAAGAATATAAATATATATATAATTTATATTATTACACTTATAACATTTTAATGTATAATACATCTATATATTACATTTATCATATATAAATATATATGTAGATTATATACTAAAAATTTGTATTTATATATATGTAATGGAGACAGTGTTCTCCTTGAAAAGCTTATTATTTAGAAAAGGGTGTCGGGAAATCATTAAATTAAGGTTTCCTGGGTAGTGTTTATTTGGCTTCCTTTTGTACATGTGTTTGGCATAGTCTTTAATTGTATGACCAGGTACTGTATTTAGCGGAGGACCCTGGTCTCATTTAGCTCAGAAGGTGGAGCAGCTCAGGAGATGAGTCACGACTGGTTAGAGGAGGAAGCTGGTATCTGATGGACTTTTCCAGTATTTTCTAAGGGGGCTGGGAGAGGTGTAGTAAGAGGCAGAGGACTGAGAAGAAAGTGGAGGATCTTAAGCCTGAGGCATCTGAACACTGCAAAACTCTCATCCAGTCTTAGAGAAGTCTATTTAAAATTCTTCCCAAGTGGCTATTAATTTTATTTTGTTTTCTGTGTTCCCAGTTGCAGAATACGTTGTCGGTGGTATTTCTCCTGACATATGATGCTGTACGATGTTAAACATTCTGAGAAATCAATTCCCAGACATCTCAGTTTGGGTACCCAATGTTAGCAGAATGTTTTGACCTGAATCTCTTTGTGTTTCAGTTTCCCATCTGTTAAACAGGAATAATAATATCTGCTCCTCTTACAGGGTGTTGTTAGAAGAAATTAACGTTGTGAAGCGCTCATATGCCATACTGATAAGAGCCCTAGAAAAACTCACAAGAAAATCGGCAGTTGTGTCTTCCAAGCAAGTTTTGAATGTGGTAAATAAGGCCTCAAGCCACGCTAAATAATGACCCTGTAACAAAATATTGAATATCTACTTATTAAGTGAGCACTGACCATCCTGAGGTAGAATCTGGTGGAAAAGAAGAAATAATGCTGTATTTAAAGGCTGAATCATGATGCAGATTAATAAGTTTTTATTGTTAACTTCAGTTCTGATATTTTGCTCCCTTGGTTTTGCAGATATAAATGGTGTATGTGCAAAAGGATACCTGTGCCTAAAAAGAAAGAAAATCTGAGTTCCAAAATGCTTATTGTTTGAACAAATATGCAGGATCTTAATTTTTTTCTCTGTAGTTGAGATGCTTCTTGGTGCCTGGTGGGTTTTGGAGAGCAAGAGACATTGCAGCCTATACTATTTGAGAAACAGTTTTCATGAAAATGTTAGACTGTTGCTTGTTGCCTCTCCTTTGTTTTAAAAGATGGGAAAACCTTTCCAGCTGAGAAAGCTGGTAGTGGAAATAGTTTTTAAGTTAGTACATAGATTCTTGCACACACCTGGATGGGCTCCTGCAAAATTTGCATGGGGTATTACAGTACATTCTGTTATTAACACTTCTTCCTACGGCTTGTGGAAGAGGAAACTCCTAGGTTCTGTAGCAATCAAGTATATAGCTTTCACAGAGCTAGACAGACTGCTTATTAAAGATAAAAGAATATTTTGGCACAAGAACAAATGGGTATTAATTGGCTATGAATAAATTCAGTCTGGGAAATAAATGAAGTTTTTTAGCCACCACAGCAATAGGATTCTTGAGTGGCTTCCCAGTGGGAGGAAACATGGAGTTTCCTAGTTTTCCTCACATGGTGTCTGATGAAAATAAAGAAGGGTGTTGCAGACCTGAAGATCTGTGTGAGAGCAGATTTGGTTTAAGAACCTAGGAAGTTTGTTTCTAGTCCCATATCTGCCATTTTCTATTCCTAAAAACAGCCCTCACAAGGCTAACATTTACCGTCCTCATTTCACACATGGAGAAACTGACTCCTAGAGGGATGAAAGGATAAATCTCCTGAATTTTGTTAATGAGGAATCATTAGCAGGGCAAGGAATCAGAAAAGCATCTTTCCAAATGAGACAGACCCTAGTTATGAAAATGTAAAGCACTCTGCCTGCTTGCATCCCTCTACAAACCCTTCCCTGCCCTCTGAAGGGTGGAGGACATCTGTGGAACTGGGGTCTAGCATCATGCAGTGATGGAGAGTTATCTGTACCCCTGGTGTTTCTTCTCCTTTTATTCTCTGTTGTTTGCAAAGTAGGGCTGCATTGGCTTTGCTGATGAAGGATCCTTTGCGGACACAAAGAAGAGAGGAACAATTCCAGGCCACTTTGTAGGTCTCTGGGAACAAAACATAGCTGCCCCTTTACCTTTTGAGTGGTGTAAAGTATGTCTGATTGCTTGGCCATCAGCAGGAGGCAGCTTAGGTGAACCATTCCTGCTGGTTTGCCACTATTAAGATCCAGCAGTACCTTGATGTTTCCTCACTGGCAATAATTTGCAGGATTAAATACTTCAAGCCACTCTAAAATTAGTTCCAGGAGGCATTTTGTGCTTTCATTTCAGAGCTCTCATGAGCCTTTCCTACTTTGTAAGTCTGCTACAGCTAATTACCTGATGGTTACAGCTCTCTAGAAGATTTCAAGTATCTGTCTTTTCCACTAGTCAAAAGACCCAGGTGGGGTTACAGAGTAGGACTTGTACCAGGAGTGTTTGCCAAACACTGTAACTAGCTCAGACAGCTTCATGAGATGGGCAAATAAACCACTGCAGACAAAATTACCTTTGTCCAGTGTCTCCATCCAAGATTCAAAGCAAACTTATTTTTCAGTCTTTAAAAACATCTCAGAAACACATTGAAAGAAATGCTTTTATCTATTGAGCCCTCTACATCTGTCTAATCTACCAGAGAGGCTGCAGAATCATAGCAGATATTTTCAATGTGACCGCCTTCAGTGCTGTGGTTTAAGCAGGAATATTTCTTTATTTTGAAAACACCTGTAGTGCACGATGCTACTGTCTGTTCTATACAGACATGTAGCTAACAGACCCAGAGGTAGGATAATTTGGGGAGAAGTGAGAAATGTTATCACGTCAGCAAAAAAAGCACAGCTCGAAGAAGACTGGGGGCCCCAGCAGTCTGGCAGTGGTAGCCCCGCTTTGAAGATAGAGTTCACTCTGCTTGCTGTTTCTGGCCACCTTTGTTGGCCTGTGCTGTCAGTGGCCATGCCATGATCCTTTCTATTTTCTTCCCACCCTTTCCTGGCCCCTTTGAGATGATTCACTTTCTGAATATATGAATGTGTCATTTATAAAAAGTCTTACTCTCCTGACCACAGCAGAAATCCAGAGGGGTTTGTTTCCTTACTTGTGATTTCACAGGCTGATTTTTTTCACCTGGCACCATGCCCAAAACAAATGATATCCCTCTCATACTTCCCAGGGTCATCATTGCTCTTAGCATCTTTTAAAACCTGCTTACTCATTTCTTCTGAGGCATCAAGGCAGGCACAGCTTCACCCACCAGTTCCCAGCCATGCTTTGTTGGATTTGGTATTCATGTTGTTAAACCCATGGCAATTGGAAACTCGTTGCATGCATCCCAGTACCAGCAGCAAATACTTTTTAAGCCATTGCTGAACAAATTGAAATTGTCCTCTCATTTAATCTGAACGAAAGATGTTCATTACCTTCAGCTGGATATTCAGTGACGCTGTCCACCACTGTTGTCCAGTGTTTCTTCTAGAAAGAAAAAAAGCTCTCTAGCCATTGCTGTGAACCTCCAGCACAGTGTCACTGTGTAGCTGTAGTCATGTTTTTCAAATATAGTGACCTAACATGAAACACTTAAGTTCTAAGTGCCAAGAACCTGATCCTAGTCCAATAGCAGGACTTAGTTGCTTCAACGTGATTTTCAGTGTTTACACTTGGGCGTGATGTTTGAAAACTCTGTTCTGAGACCCAACTTCCTTTGAAGTCAATGAGAGTTTCAGCTTCGGCTTCCCCAGCAGAATGGTTGGGCTCTTTGTTCTTTTGTCTAGTGTAGTTTGTAATAATTGCTGTGATCCAACTGATGGGCTGGATTTTCTAGCTTGTTTCCAAACTGTGCTCCTTCTGAGACAAGACACCCCTTCTGCCTCTCCCAAAACAAAATGCCAAAGGAGTATGGATAGAGGAAATCCGTTCAAACTGAGTAAACAGCTCATGAGGGTAGGCCAGCAGGATTCATTCATGCTCATTCAGCCCAGGCTGGCTGGTTTGATTCCAGTTGGAGCACTCTCTTCATTACAGGCCCCCTGGGGAATGTTAATCTGTACAGTATAAACATTTATAAACATCTACTAAATCATTACACTTCAGCTGCCCCATAAACACTCCCAAATGCTTTCCTTAGGCAGCATTGGTTGGGTAACGTGTGGCTTTTTGGAATGAGTTTACGGGTGTTTGGGACTGGTAGAAATATGGGGAGAGGGCATGGGAGGTTAAATAACATTGTTTAAGCTCCATGACTTACTTAGGGTAAAGACAGAAGCTATTTGTGAAGGATTAAAATGGGACTAGCTGGTAGATGTTGAGAAAAGCCCAGGTTGTAGAGAGGTTAAGACAGTCTTCCAGCTTTGTACACTGGATCTTTGTGGTACCATTGCCATGAGCATCACAAAATGCACTTACCACTAGTCCACTTGACGTTTCTGGACCCAGGCAATACATCATTATTCATCTATGACTGCAACACTAACTGCCTCTGAAAGAACTGCCTGATGCAAGGAAAAAATGTAGACTCAACTTCTGAAAACCGAGCCAGAACTAATATAACCCACAGAATTGTAATCAGCCAAGCTGCAGGTCCAGGGCTTGCTTGTATGAACTTACAAGACATGCAAGTATGTATATCTCGGCAAAAATGAAGCATGTTTGTGAACCAAAATGAACATGTATATATATCTGCATCTGCGAAGTGTAAGTAATCAGGTTTGAAAGCAAAACTTGTGTTTTGTAAAGTTGAACGTCTCAGTTCTTGTGCTCTGTCTCCTTGCCTGAGGGTGCCAGCACGAATGAGCCTTACCAGGACTGGGGTCATAGTAACTCCATACTCAGCTTTAGAAGATGTGAATATAGAAGCGGTAAGTGAAAACCAAACAAATCAACCAACCCTCATGACTTAGTCTCAGATGGGTAAAAGATAATTCCCTCAATTATTAATATTTTTGTTTGTTTGCAGGGGTTTTGAAAAGCTAGGAACTGATAGAGGTGTCATTAATTACCACAAGAATGGTGTGTGAGTAATGTAACCTGAGCAGAAGTTAAGCATGTTGTATGTGAGAGAGATGTGTTTACTGACAGTCTGATGAGTAGATAACTTGATTTCAAAAAAGCATCTTAGGAAAAATTACTTAATTGGCTATAATTATATCGCATCCTACACTTGAGCAAATATGCCTGTGTACTTAAATCTCCACTTTACTTGTGCATATCGCAGGCATGTGGCTGGACCTAACAGAAGCCTCCTTTTCCATCTCCTCTCTTATATTTATAACACACAGCCACTGCCTTCCAGCTATGACCACGCCTATTTGTGAAATGAGGGCAGAGAAAACAGCAGGTTTGTTACTAAGTGGATCTGGATGCACAATACAGACAAGCCAGAGGGCAGAAATCCTCCCTGATAGACACGGAACCATGGCTGCAGCTCTCCTGGCCCGGCCTCTTGATGCTGTTGTTGCCAAATTAACAGCTGGAGCGAGAACTTGCAAGTGCTTTAAAATCCTTTGCTACATCTCACTGTCCATCCCCACAGGGCAGGGGGCTGCGAGGTCACCAGACGCTGGTCCAGTCTGACGTGCCCTGCTTGGACACCAGCATCAGGCCAAGAGCCCGGGACCAGTGCGCCTTGACCCTTGGTACCTTGCAAGAAAAGGGAAGAATGAAGATTGTTTTTACTACTCATGTTTACCAAAACGTCCTAAAAGGTGAAATCAAACCAGACCCATTGTAGGCTAAAGGTGGCTTTACTAAATCTGCACTTTCCAGCGTGCGACTCTCCCTCTGTGTATGTGTGTATGTAATCAGTAGTAGGTGGTGAATTTTCCACAGCTTTTTTGTGGCATGTAACGAGGTGGGTAATTTAAAATCTGTTCTCTATGGTCACGGATCCAGCTCACAAAAAGCACTATACATTATTAGCTTCAATTGGTCTTTTAACATCCTTCTTAAAGGGTCAATAAATGAGTTTGCCTAGAGGTAAACCAGTTGTTATCATGTGTAGGGTTACAGTCACAGCTGGAGGGCACCAGCAGGGACAGCCTGTCTGTCTGCCTGCGTAGGAGACTTCAGTCTCTAGGATCAGTGTTCTCTTAATTTTACAGTACCTTAAATTCATATTGTAATTATGAGAAATAAGCAGAGAGAGAGAAAGATCTCCTTTTAATAGAAAATAGGTTTAAAAAAATCTGGAGCCTATTACCCTGCCAAATTCTAATTATATTACAGCTGGACTTTTATCTTGGTACACTGCAAGTAAATTCAGACTGAGGTAGCTTGGATATATGTTTCCTAACTTGACAATGGGAACCTGTGGAAAGGAGAAAGAAGAGAGCAGAGCAACCAGCGTGAAGCCTTGGGAGTGTCAGAGTCTGAGTTTTAGTTTTTAATCTTTAAATGCCTAGGCTGAAATTTGGTGACTTCATTCAAAACCAAAAGTAAATGTAGTGGTCTCATACAAGCCCCTAGTGGACATCATTTATCCAGTTGAAAAGATCACCATATGTTTTAACATGATGAGGTCTTTGATTAGAAAGTAAAGCTTGGAATGTCCTTAGTTAGGAGGACTGGTAGACAGGGAAACCTATAAAAGTGAAGGCTGACGTACATCATCCCAGAGCTGTCTGGGATGAAATGTGATGCAATACAGCAATTGCATAGATGTGGGGAGTCCAAAGCTACAAAAATGATAGAATTTGCCCGTTGACTTGATGAGCATTGACTGAAAGGTGCTCAAAGCCTGTTATCTGGGTACTTCAACTCTGGTTCAAAGTGTATAGTAAGAGAAACTTCCATGATGTTGTTAATACAGACACTTTACTATTTAGTTAAAAAATGTTAACAAGAGAGGACTGCAAACATCACTTTCTAGAGTAAGTGAAGGGGGAAGGAACAGTGGAGAACTGAGACTGTAACTTCTATCAGAGCTTTACGAGCAGGACAATTTGAAGCAGTCCTTGCAAGATTAAGAGCCAGCATGTGGCAAATCCCTGTACACTCCTGAACAGCAGCAGCCTGTGCCACACTCCCAGCAAGCTCATCTGAGCCTTCCTTCTGCCATCCATGTCATTTTGTCTCTTTCCTTTTCAGAGAATCAACTGCTCCTGAAAAGGCAGCAGCCCGGGAATTGACATTCATTAGTCTCTCTCACCCCTCGATGTGGGCACTGTCCATTTTGAGGAGGACTAAACAGCAACTGCTTAGGAACAGTGTGCATCTGGCCCCTGCTTGGGTATGGATGTGAGAAGATGTTGCATATAAACCTCGTGCTTTTTTCTTCCAGCTGTGAGGAAGAGGAGGGGCTGTACCACAGCAGCATCGATCTCTGATCAGGGATGGGACACCTTCTGTTCACTCAGCACTTCTCAAGAGCTGTCCCAGAGCAGTCTCACAGTCTCTGGGGGGAAATGTGTTTCCTTTTGAGCTGCTCCTGCCCTCTGCTTCTCTTCCTTTTCCAGTCTTTTGGGTTTCCCTCCACCAGCCTTGTCCTTGTGAGCTTCCTTCCCTCCAGTGATTCCCAACCTCAGTCACAGTTTAAGGCTGTATCTGCACAGAGCAAACCTGACGGCACCACGTCAAACCTGACTGCACCACGTCAAACCTGATTGCACCACGGCAAACCTGACTGCACCATCGCAAACCTGATTGCACCACGGCAAACCTGACTGCAGCACGTCAAACCTGACTGCACCACGTCAAACCTGACTGCAGCACGGCAAATCTGACTGCACCACGGCAAACCTGACTGCAGCATGGCAAACCTGACTGCAGCATGGCAAACCTGATTGCACCATGGCAAACCTGACGGCACCACGGCAAACCTGACTGCACCATGGCAAACCTGACTGCACCACGGCAAACCTGACTGCACTATGGCAAACCTGACTGCACCACGGCAAACCTGACTGCACCATGGCAAACCTGACTGCACCACGGCAAACCTGACTGCACTATGGCAAACCTGAATGCACCATGGCAAGCCTGACTGCACCACGGCAAACCTGACTGCACCACGTCAAACCTGACTGCACCACAGCAAACCTGACTGCGCCACGGCAAACCTGATTGCACCACGGCAAACCTGACTGCACCATCGCAAACCTGATTGCACCACGGCAAACCTGACTGCAGCACGTCAAACCTGACTGCACCACGTCAAACCTGACTGCAGCACGGCAAATCTGACTGCACCACGGCAAACCTGACTGCAGCATGGCAAACCTGACTGCAGCATGGCAAACCTGATTGCACCATGGCAAACCTGACGGCACCACGGCAAACCTGACCTCAGCTCTGCTGCCAAGGGGTACATGGACTTTGCTTCCCAGCAGTGCTCTAAGGAATGGGTGTACAGGCAGGAGCATTTGTGGAGACAGAGTTTTCTCTTCAATGTAAATATCAGAAAATGTTCACAGAAAGCACTTTTGCAATCCCAGGGGAGCATTTTTGCCCATATAGGTGATTCTCAAGTTTTCCCCATCTAATTAAGGAGCCAGAACATGAGCTTTTTGTCCAGAAAAGCCAGCTCCATTTTGCCAATCCTCTTTTCTCCAATCTTGCCTGCAAATTGAGGACTGGGAGTGACTTTCTGACAAATAATTTGAAATAGTAAATAGGCATATGGAAAATTAAAGATCATTCATGAACAACTAGAAACTGGGAAAACAGGCAAGGTCAGCTAAAGAAAGTCTTATAATTTTGTTCCTGCTGAGGCGATAGATAAGTTGTATGTAGTCCTGAGGTTGACCCGGTGCATAAAAACAAATCCTGCAGCCAGCTTTAGAGATAAGCAGAGCTTTCGGAGTTCCCTGGACAGTGTTTTCCAACACTAATGTAACAGTCCAACCCAGTGAATTCAAACAAATGAGCAAACTTGGCTGTGGAAAACAGTTTTGCTTCCCCCTTTCCTTGCAGCATGTTTGGGTAGAGGGAAAACTTTACTCTTAAAAGTTTAATGCTATTAGTGTGATTTGGGTAAGTTGCTGTGTATCTCAGCCTTTAACAAATATTATGCAGTAAAACATGAACATGAGACGTTATCTAACTTTACCCCTGCTTTTTTATGCCAGTGCTTTTAGAAGTAGCCAGAATTGTGTTTGGTATGGTCACATGAAAGATGAAAGTCTCTCAGAATTAGTCCCTTACAGACTAATCTTATACCTATCACAAAATATGAGATGTGCTTAGCCCAAAGTGGGTGGAATACTTATTGCAGGGAAGGGAATAACTGTACAATCCTCTGGCTTCTGGAAAGCTCCTTTCTCATGGCTGCAGTGGATGTGTTTTGGAGAGAGGGACAAGGGGGAAGAGACTTTGAACAATGCTTTTGCCAAAGTAATATACATGTTTTAACTTTTTCTAAAGGTGTTAATTCAGAACCATTCCTTAACAAGAAATCAGTAAAAGATTTTATCTGAAGGCTGCTTGTCAGTTTGAGTCTTGCCCATTGCCTGTACTAGGGTTTGGATTGGGCCCTAAATTCTACAGCTGTGCCTATTAATAATTAAGTAAAAAGGGTTGGCAAAGTTTTTCATCCACTGTAAACAAACATGTTTCCACTGTGAAGCACATTTAATGGAGTTTTGCAGCATTGGTCTCCCGGGCAAACATATTAGTCTCTGCTTTCCCTCCCTGTCCTAATGGCCACAGCCAGGAGGGGGGCTGGGGTGGGGGCTGGTTCGAACTGTGAAGGAGGGCTGGTTTTTATCCACATTGAGTGGAGAGGCATAAATTGGCATTCCATATCATCATAAAAAAAATTCCCAGCAATTATTAAAAGATTCTTATCTCTTGCTCCCTACATGGATAATGAGATCCCTCTCTGCTGGACTGAGACAGCCTGTCTCTCAGCTCACTTAATGAAATGGACCCAAGTTTGCAAATTAGCATAGCCCTGACTCCAAACGTAACCTCTTGTTGTCTAGTTGTACATCAAGGCCCCTGGCTTATGTCTTTTCTTATTAACACCCCGTAATCATGTCAACCCTCTTTAGTTTTCATTTCCTGTTTCCTTTTACAA
This sequence comes from Athene cunicularia, assembly GCF_003259725.1. Classification (NCBI taxonomy): domain Eukaryota; kingdom Metazoa; phylum Chordata; class Aves; order Strigiformes; family Strigidae; genus Athene; species Athene cunicularia. The sequence continues at coordinate 10,761,800 of NW_020799125.1, read as the reverse complement.
ATTCACTTTTGAGTTTTGAACACACTGTTGGATGCCTTTGGATGAGCTGGGGTTTTATTTTTGTCTCATTTTTAACATTATTGAAGTATAAGTTTAGCTGTGGGTACTGGTGTGGATCTAGGGAATCTGTTTTCTCTTTCATATTTTTGCTGGTTGTTTGCCATGTCATCTTAAAGCAACTTCTTTTGTATGTCTGTGCACATTTTCCTTCCACCTTTTAATATTTTAGACTGTAAGATCTTAGGGGCAGAGATTTTGTCTTGCCATATCTTTGGTCGGTGCCTTGCAGAGTGCATTTTTGTTTCTGTGAAAGTGTCTGTGTAATAGATTATTAATAGTAAGGTACAGCAATATTGTACTCCAGCAAACACAATATGCTAAAGACTTTCTAAGAAGTCAAGAAAGATGAACCCTTTGAAACTCTTTTTCCTTCTCTCTCCCCTGATGTGAAACTTCATTGTTGGACCTTTATAGTAATAAATCAAAGCAGCCAAAATAAGTGAATCATGGTTTCTTTCGCCCATGCATAGCTGACCCAATCTGTCTTTGATAAGGCAGCGCCTTTCCACTTTATCCACTACCCTACTAATTATCCTTCACTTTCATGAGCACTAGAATCCACTCACACATTAGAATAAAAAAAGAAACAGGGAAGTGATTAGTTGTGTACAGATAAGAAGCAGCCCACAGTGTTAGCTGGGTAATAACATTTTCCTAAGATTTCTTTTTTTTCAGCAATTCATTTTCTCTCACTTACATCCATTGCAGTAAAAAATACTTAAAGTTTGTAACACAAAAGATAACTCTTCATTGCAAAGCTTTAGTGTATGTCTTTAAAAGATTTATTCCTTTATCAAGTATTAATTTAAGAAGGGGTGCCTTGTAGGTAAGGCAATGACATCAGTGGTAGGCTACAGGGCAGCAGATTTATTAATTTAATAGGTTTATCCATTTTACAGCTTGGATAATCATATTTCACTAAACTGGTACACAAGAAGGCCTCAGCCCATCTGACAGCTTTATTCTTGTGTAAGTTAACAAGCACATTTTGTACTCATGACCTTGTGAATTGTAAAAGTGCGAGGAACTAGAGAGGAATGACAGACCAAATCCAAGAAACGTGTTAGCATTTCAGTTTTCCTGAGCGAGATTTATAAAGGGAGCAGTGAGGAATCTCAGCTGCAAAGATAACTTAAACATTTGTTAATTTATTTGGTTTAAGAAAATATGCAGAATTAAAAAAAAAAAAAGGTATGTTAACTTTAAAAATATGGATCTAATTTGTTTATCAAAGACATCGGTTTAACAATAGAATTGCTCCCCAGACAATGGAAGAGTTGTTCTTGATCTGGGACAACTAGAAGAGAATTGGGCTGGTTTTGTCTAAGGAAAATGTGCTTGGTGCATACTCATGCTTACACCTTGTGACACTTTGTGCTTGCTGTGGCCACTAAATTTCCTCTATAACTGTTTAAGATTCTTGAAACAGGCTACGAAATAATGTTAAGAAGAGAATGGAGCTAGGCTTTTAAAAATGTGTAGTTGGACACCATTTTATAATTAAAACCCTCATGTATTCATGTGTCATTTTAAAGCATTTATTGTTTACTGTGTATATATTTATTGTTACTGTGTATATAGAAAAGAAAGAAAGCCTGCACTCCTTTAGGCTTTGACGTTTTTTTCCTCATTGAAATTGTTCAGAGAAAAGGAAAATATTTTCCTATTTATGCAAAAGATTGCACTTAAAGGTGGACTTTTTTTAAAGACCATGTTTCAGTTTCTTGTTGAAAAGATGACATGTTCAGGAAGAAGATATTTAATGTGCAAAATAACATTCATCTGAAACCTAAGTTCTCTTCAGAAAATTTTACATAAAAGTAGGGGCTAATCCTACTCTGTTCTTTTAATAAAAACAAAAGCTGAGCTACTTACACTCTACTAACTGCGGCTCTTCCAATAAAAGTACAAATACCTTGGACCTCGTCATAAAATGGTACATTTGGCAACACTGAAAGAACTGAAAGAATTGTAGACCTCAGGGATTTATTTTCATTTATATTCAAGCTCCCTTACGCTATTCTTGACATGTAAAAAGGAATATTTTGTGCAAATCAGAATTAGGCCACGAAGACGGGAATTTCGAAAGCTTGGGTATTAGTTGAACATGACAGGCTGGTACTGAGATATAATATGCTCTTAATTTACTTTCCTCTATCTGCCTCACTTTCTGCACGTCACTCATTTTTGACAGCAGACGATGACTGTTTAGCTCTTCTTAGCAGGTGTCAAGAGCTGTCTGTCCATTTTGAACGCAGAGCAGAGTCGAACGCTTGCTCTGCAAGGCCCAGTGCTCAAGTATGTGCAGGAACTGCCACGCTGGGATGTGCAGGTGGAGAGCTGCCCGAGCCTAGGAGTTACATGCAGCGTGACACATTCCCTTGCATGACCCAAGTGGGTTGCAGTGTTTGGGGAGCCGTAATTTTGTCTGTAGGGCTTGTTTGGAAAACTTCATGTCCTTCTCCAGTCGCGTCTACTTTCTGGTTCCTACACTGCATTAGTTAGTGTTTGGGTTTAAAATGTTGTAGGATATTTATGTTTGCAAGATAATTCATTTTTAAAGAAAGTATTATAAATCATGTTACATTTTCAGCTGCTATATTTACAACAACGTTTGAACTTTCACCCTAAAGTATACAAACAATTGTCATACAGGAAAGCATTTCTCTTCTAACTTACTGCTAGAAATTGAATGCTATTGCTTGGTCTGCACTAGAAAAAAGGCATCGTGTGAACCTCCTGTTTGGGCCTTTTTAAATCTTCATGACCTGAAATACTTATTTTATCACACTGTTAACTCTGTTCCCTGCAGGTCTGGCAGGACTGCTCTGAGAGACGTTCCTTGGCTGGGAAGGTTGGTTTCTTTGGGATCCTGTCCTCTTCCTCTTAATTGTTTTGTTTCCTTGGCTTGGAAGACTGTAAATTGGGGTAAAGTTTCCAAAGAATTGTCGTTGTAAATGAACGCCCCATTTCATTTCCTACCATATGAGGGACACAAAGAAGGTGGCCATTGTGTTAGAGGATTCCATAGCCCATCTTACCATAAAAATGGCAAAAAAGGATCTTCTTGTTACATGTGATCGTATGGTCCCATCGGGCTCCGTCAGCTTTGATCGTTCCCATTTCTGTTCTTCAAAAGGGAGGAACTTTGTTCACAGGAACACGCTCAATCACAGGGATGTTTTATGGTTGGCTGTGGATGTGTTACCGGTTGGGATCCCTAATTATTACCAATTTGCAGATTGCCTTGAACGTCTTATTAACATTCCTGTGGAATGATTGATCATAATCAAAAAATTAATCACCAATCAGCCCTGGCAATTAACATTAGCAAGTCTATTTGCATATATCTGATAATTTATGCTGCTGCTGGAAGAAGGGACTTTTGCTGAATATTATTGATTAGGGGAGAAGAGCCAGATGCTTCTATCATAGGGACATTAGGCTTTATTAGGTAGGCTAGTAATATGTAAGAAATTGAAGGGCATCCCTGCGGTCTGCTGTAATATGGGCATTTTTGAGAATTACTTAAATACATCTACTGAAATTTCTTAAATATTGAAAAGTGGGATATTGTGCTTTAAAGAAGCTTTGACTTTTGGCTCTTACTTACTGCAGACACTTTAAATATCCATTATGAGAAAAACACTTGATAATACCAGCCTAGTTTGTGAAATTTACATTATAAGAAGTTACTTAATAGATATAATTATTTGCTGTTATGAATAAAGAATTTTCAGGCTTGTGATTAATTTGAATAATTGTAGTATTTAAACTATGAAGAATTGTATGACAAAGTCCAGGAGTGGTTGACAATAGTTTGCACTTTCCAGCCAGTAGATTTTTTTAATGAATTTTTAAGATTTTTTTTTCCTTTTAAAACTGATATTTTATTTATGCATTTGTAAAGATAGGTTTATCATCCAAATCATCAACACTGATTTTGTATTCAAATTGTCTTGAACTTGCTTATAGTATAGCACGTCTGTTTAAAATATTATGAGTCTGGTCACATTTTCTGATATTCATAATCTTTTCTGCACCGTAGCCTTTGGTTTTGCTTCTTTGCTTCAGCACCCTTCAGTGTCTCTCATACCTGGTGCTGTAACTGCAGCTACATGAAAATGTACAGTCTGCTATCATAAATTCAGATTTGGCTCTCATTTATAGCTGCTTAAAGATTAGGAACTAATTCATTTAAGCCAATACACAAAGTGATAACAGTTTATCCTCTTTAGCCATTGTGGCCCTAAATGATAGCAGAATTAAATCTATTTCCACTAACCAGAGATGGTCAACATTTTAAGTGGCAGAATTGTATTGAAAACAAAGGCCAATAAAACCAGTATTTCTTTTTGTAGCTTCTGAATTAAAAAGGTGAAATAATTCAGAAGATGTTTTCATTTTAAAAATTTACATTCTTTTTGATCAATTTTAATTTTCAGTTGTAACTCTGTTGCAAGCTAGACATCTTTGTAGTTCATATAGGATTTTAAAAGAACATCTTGTATTGAATCTCTAAAACTCTGTGCTGATTTTAAAACTAAAAAAATGCTCTTTTTAGAATACATGAGTAAATAATGGAAAACTCTATTCTTAACCTAGCTAGATTGGTTTATTCTGTGATGTCAGCTCTGTGCTTTGCTCAGTCTTTCTTGAACAAAGACTTTTTTTATTTATCTGTCAGTATACACTAATCTGTTTTGCAGGCTTTGAATTCCTGTGTCCTTAATCTCATTAATATATTTCTCTGGGTCTTTTGACTTAATTTTCCTCCCATTAATGAATTCTGCAGTTGATTTGAAACGGGAACAGAATCAGACCCAGACCAGCTCCAATGCAATAATCAGATCCCAATTCCAACACAATAATAGTATTAAAGAAGTCTGAAATGTTATTCCTCTTTCTTTTGGTGAGCATTAAGTGATCTGAAAAGAAGAGGCTATCATCGAATCCCAACTATACGCTATTGGAGATCTTGGATTAACCAGTTATAACATCTGTGTTTTGCTGAAGTTAGTTGGTAACCATGAGATCTTGTCACTGCAAAGTTCAGAGGTTAATTGAAATCAGAGAGGCATAACCCATTCAATTGCCCCGTTAATTACGCCCAGCTCCCATCTCCCTCCTCCACCCTCCCATAAACGTCGGCCGCTGACCACTCACTGCCGACGGAGGGAGAAAGCTGCCGCTGGCCTGCTGTCGTGCAGCTGATGGCTGGGAGATGTTTAACGGCTGAGTCACTGAAGCCGATAAAAAATGCCTGCAGTAGGGGAAAGGGGTATGTGTGTGCAAAGAGGGAGTTGGTGACATCCCCATACATCATCTTCCAGCTGTAATGTTACCAGTTTTTGCTGAAAGCTGGTAATGCTTTGAGATTTACGGCAGGTGTGCTTTGCTGAGTGCATAGCTTTGGATGGGAAAATTGGGGAGGCGTTGACTGGGATCTTGAAAGACTGGTAGGGATTTCTGGCAGTGGTTTACAAGGATGGTCTTTATGCTGCAGGAGTTTGTATTGCACTGAACAGGTAATATATTATATTTAAAATGTATAAATTCCCCTTCTTCTTTTACTAAACTGATATGAATAGTGGAATTTTGCTAGTAACTGTTAATTATCAGACGTTTATTCTGATGGTAACTTTCTCCAAGGTTTCTGTAGCCAGCAGTTACACACTATTTACCCTACAGTAACCAGACAAACACAGCAGATTTCAGAATTGAAGGGACATTAATATATTAAAATAGAACTGAATCTTGTAACTATCCTGGCCTTGGGAAGAAAATACATCTCCATTGCCTTCAGTGCGTGCTGGCTTAGGTGAGGAGCAAAATCTTCCCACTTGGGGTAGTTTTGAAGTTTTGAACTTAAGGATGGAAAATAACTTTGAGCTATGTAACTTAGAGCTAGGTGTACTATGGGTGTCTTAAGAACTAGGATACTCAGGTAATGAATCTAAAAATTGCACCTCACATGTTTATCCTTTACCAGATCTAAAACCTAATCGTAACAAATATTAAGCATAGGCCTGCAGAATCCTTTCCTCCCTTCTCGCAGCCTTCCTCTGCCAACAAAAGCCTGACTCCTGTGCATTCCAGTCACCCTGGAGAGGAGACCCTGGTCCTTGAGCAGTTTCTGCTGTTGTGCATCTGTACAATTGTCAGTGCCGTGTCCCTTGGGAAACGCCGTCTGGAGTCAGGACCCTGCTGTCATGTGCTGCACAGACTTGAGACAAAACCACCCCTTGTCTTGAAGCTTTATTCCTTGATTTTAATCTCTGTTGTCTTTAATCTAGGTTCAAGTGACTGTTTTCACTACATCCACCTGTGGGTAGAAGCTGAGAGTGTCACAACCTGAAAAGAGGGCCTTGTTCCAATCACAAGTTCCAATCACCCAAATGATTCTTATGATTAATTCTCCAATATCTTGTTACTCATCCCCCAGAAATAACAATGTAGCGGTGCTAGTAGAACTTTTTTCTGTAAACATGTTAAAATGAAAAATCTTTGTATCTTCTTTCAAAAAGACAAAAGCAAAACCCAAACTGTTGAAATCTTGTTAATGACAACTGAAAACTTTTTTTTTTTTAATTTCACAGCTCTTACTAGTTTTCAAAAAACAAATAAAAAACTCTTGGAGATTCACTTGTCTTTTAGCCAGCAGCAGCATTTTGTTTGTTTCTTTGTTTAAATTTAAAAAATGATCAAAGTTACTTGGTTCACCTTTAACTCAAAATTATTATTTTGAAATGTGACTTCATTTTTGTTGAACAACTAAAAATGATCATTTCTGTTCTGTATACACTTAGAACTAATACTTCATAAAAGCTTCTCCTGTGATGGGGTGACAACATATATATACACTATACACAACCATGAAAGGTGTTTTCTGTGTAATTTATGTGCCCAAGCCGTACACTGAGCCCATACACTACTGAGGAGGAGAGGCTAAATCAATCAAGAGTGATTTCCAGTGAACAGCCATATCCCATCTACCAGCCATTTGCTCTTGACTGGCTGAGAAATGAAGCAATTTAAACCTATTGGGTCATGCTGAAATGGGGGCCAAAATCCCATCGATGTGCTGCACACAACTGAGCCTCATTTCATCTTCATCTCCAGAGGTCCATGGGCTGCAGCAGTTCCCCGGTGGAGCAGCAGTGTTTCTGGCGTTGCACACTGGGTTTATGGCTGCTGAGCTGATGCCAGAGATGGTGAAAACAACTTTCTGGTATGAATGGGGAGACTGTGAATTTGAACTTTATTGATACAGAAAAGTATGGAGTAAAACACAATTAATCTTAAGTTATAATGTGGATATGAAGATAAGCTTGAGAAATCCAAGTTTGCTGTGGAATATGAGATGGAAAAAGAAATGTCTTCTGTTCACTTGCTTAATGTTTCATACAATTTTGGAAATGTTCCACTGCCTGACCCTCATGTTTTCAGATTATTTCCACATCTGTCTCAAAGCTGCACCCTCCTCAAATGGACTAAGCAGCTCTTTTCTTAGTTAAAATAACAATAATAAAGTGTAAGAGCACACCAAGTGTGCTGAACATCCCCACAGCTTGTGCAGTGCAGAAGAGAGCACCTGGAAAGGCTCAGACGCTGGCCCAAGCTCGCAGGCAGAAGTAACACACGGCATGTGTTCACTGTTGGGTTTTCCTGTTTCTTGTTGCTTCACATTAAACATTAAATTCCATATGGACCTTTTAATGGTTGCTTGGAAATTGGATGTCTGTCACCCCAGAGGGACATATTGGCATTCTGCACCTGATTGCATTTCTCCCTCCTCCCCCACAGGACGAGTCAAAGGTTATGGTTCAGAGGAGAAGGAGTTTGTCGACAGCAGGTTCTCCTCCAGCTGAGAGGAGGCTTTTTTTCTTAAATAGCATGGGTAAGTTATGTGTGGATGTAAATAGTTGTTTGAGTTTGCATATGTGAATTTAGGAATGTGATCCAAAATAAACTGACAAGAACAAGAAAGTTGAGACTGACCCCAAAAGAAGTTGTTCTCATCTTAAACATCATCAAGAGGAGTAAAGCAAAGCAAAGCAAACAGAAATAAAGCGGCAGTTCAGAGCTAGGCATGAATTTCCACCCACATCTCCTTTGTTTGCTGCACCTGCCTAAGGAAAGAACAAAAGGTTTTTTCTGAACTGTAACACTTCTGAATATCTTTTTGAAAACTTCAGAAACTGAAATATTTTCAATGTCTCTTGCAGTTTTGTTCTCTCCAGCACGATACCGCAGTGCTATGCCATCACCTGGCTGCAACGCACAGCAGTGGCTTACCTACATGATCTGCAGCGGAGCCAGCTCACGAGTGTAAGAGACCACGTAGCCCTATTTTGGTCCAAGCTCTGGAGCTGGTATCGCTACACCGCATTCTGCTTTGCATACACACAAGCTGCCCTAAGGTGAGTCCATACCAGCTTCCCCACTGTGGTGTTACTGTGCTCTGGACTCCATTACATTAATGACACACATTTGTTAGTTGTTTGCAGCTTAGCAATGCTACTTTCTCCATTCCACAATTGGGGAATTCAGGCAGAAGATATCAAAGTCTAGATCTCTGTAGTTTTCCTAAGGGGCCTGGGCTTATCTGTGTCAGCAGGGTCACATGGGATGGTTTATAGCTAAATCTCACCTGAATCTTCCAAAATACACCACAGTGCCCTGGGATGCTCGGTCTTTCAATGCCTGCGGTGATAGTTACACAGAAGTGGGTGGGAGACCAAGTGCCAACATCTACTGTTGAATCTAACCTGCTGAAGTATGACTCTGCAAGTTACTTCAATTAATCTACTCTCTTAAATTTAGTTAGGGAGACAAAAATCTGTTCTTGCATCTGGGTGATGTCATGTGAAGCAATGACGAGCAGTTAGCAGCAATGTTTCCACTTCCAAGTATTTTGAAATCATGAGTCAGGTTTTCTAAATCTCAGAAATAGTGAAATACGTTTTTAAAAAGAATATTTCAGGATATGTCTTGTTTCTTCTTTCTCAACTTTCTGGGTGCAGTTGGTTTACTTGTGAAGTATTTCAGCAGAAATACATGGTTTCTGAGGTTGCTTTTAAAAATGATACTCAGATTCTGACATATTTCTGTGTTCTAGATCTGGCCTTTAACAGCAAGACCAAACATTGTTAGTAAATTTATATGTGCTAATAAATGCCATCTCCTTGCCAAATTCATATCCCCCACAATACGCAAGGAGCATCAGAAGTGAAAAGTAAATTAAGTCTGTGACTGTTTCCTAGTTCTGTACTAGAGGCTGCAAAATTTAAAGCAAATGTAGATTATAACTAAATTCTGTTAACACGGGTTTAATTCAAGGTAACTTTGCTGCTACCTGCTAGCCAGTAATGTCTACTTTAGCCACCAAATGTGATCATAAAAATTCAAGATAAGTAAGAAGTAATTACTATATTAAGCTTTTAAAATTTGTCTTCTGAATCTCTATAGGGTTTACCATACTTTTTTTCCTCTTTCTTACTTCTAAGTTTTCATAGTTTATTTTTAATACTCCTTCTTTGAATAGTGACAGCTAAAACTTTAAAAAACTAAAGTTGGGATTCATAATAATCACCTAATGGCTGAGGCCAGGGCTGTAATGAAAGCATCAGTCATCTTCAGACCTGTGATATATTCACTAGAATTAATAAAATTGCTAGAATTGGCAACGAAAGAGAGGTTGCCTTGTAATCAAGTTGCTCTGGCTGTAAGTGATTTTATTCTAAGACTGTTGTCGGGTTACCAAGGTCTTTAAAGACTGGAACCAAATTCTGATAGACTTTATGTAGTTTTCCTTTTAAAATGTGCTCTTTATAATATATTTGCATGGTTGTTTTCATACAGACAGGCCTAATCCATCTCAAGCCTGGTGTTATTGACACATGGACTCAGTCTTCATCTTGGAGCTGGTTCTCATTTGCCCAGAGGATTCCCCCATCGCTGCACTGTCACCCTGTGACATTCCTGTCCTACTTTCCAGCACATACGTGCAGACAGGGTTCACTCCTCAGTGCAGGCAGGTTGCTCTAGCTCTGTTGATGGCAAAAATAAGATTCACTTGACTTCAGCTGTAGTTATAAAACTTTCCATATACTGAAGACTTAGCTAGTTTTTGGGTATATGAGCTTCATGGGGTTTGCAGGAGTCTGCCTGCTCCAAGGATCCATGTCAGTGTTTTTAGAAAGGTTTTCAAAAAAATGTGTATTCCAATTGTTACCCATAATCGAGATAATATTGCAAAAATCTGTGTATCTTATTGACCTGACAGAGCGTAAACAGCTTATTGGAAGCCTCCCGATATGAAATATTCTTGTATACAAAGTGCATGGAGGGAACAAGCAGTAAAATACCAGATAAATTTCCTTTGAAACATGATGACTATCCAGGTGCAGATCCCACTTTTCATAAAGATTTCCATCATTTTAATAGGATTCTTTTAAGTTATAGTATTAGCATCTCATGACCTGAACTATTGGTCAGTGCACTGCACATATGGTACCGGTGGGAAAAGAGAGGGTCTCACCTCTCAGTCCTCTTTGGCCACTGACTTTTTTTCCTGAGAACTGTTGAGGTGCCAACTGGTGCCCACTCTGGCAGAGACTTTGTGGAGGGAGAGGGAGCTGTACTGGAACTCATTTGGTCTTTGCAAAGAGCCAAGCAAGAACCTTTCTTTTTTTTTTTTTTTTTTTTTTTTTTTTTTTTTTTTTTTTTTCTTTTCTTCCTCTTTTCCTTGCAAAGGAGCAGAACAATATAATAATAATAATAATGATGATTTAAAAAGGCATAACAAGTCTCCTCTCCCATTCTGACATGTTGAGTGCCAAAACTCAGATCAAGTCTTTAAGGTGAAGTGAGAATGCAATGAAAACAGGGGCTTTATTATAAAGGCAGGGCTGTGAACTTTTTAACTCTCGCAGTGCTCCCGGATGTGCCTCTTTACACTGTACACAGCTGCTGAAGGCTTCCAGGGACTGTGGGTGGTGGGTGAGGAAAGGGGAAGAGGTGGTTTAGCTATGCACAATATTTCCCATAAGAAATAAAGCAATAGAGTCTCACCTCACTGCCTGTTTTTCCACATATATTGAGAAGGGAATGTATTTATATAACCCTATTAAAAGGGAACACTCAGTAGCAAACTCAGTCTTTAAATAGCTACTGTTCTGCATACTCCAGTCTCCGAACTCCTCAATTTCAACTCACACCCACTTACATTCTTTTGACATATTCCTCAGGTTTTTTGTGACTTTGGGGTCAAATCCAAAACTTATTGAAAGCAGTGGAAAGACACTCAGTGAATTCAGTGGAATTTGGATAATACTCCTAGTGCTCAGATACCATGGTGATAAATGCAGTAAATTACATAGACAAAAGTTGCCCGTTTTGGGCTAGCTCTACTTCTACAGAAACAAATTAAACTGTTGCTATTGACTGCCACAGGAGTCAGTTCTTCCCCTTCCCTGGTGGCATTTAATCATCTCTCAAAACATTTTACAAATAAGGGGAATACCTTTATGTCCCACTTACAGGTGAATAAACTGAGGCACAGAGCCATGATTAAACCTGTGAGTCAGGCAGTGTAAAAGAGCTAGAAATAGACCCAGATACCAGTTGCTGGACCACCCAGTGAAAAAAGAGTCTATTAGCTGCTAGCACTCTCTTAGACTCTCCCAGTGCTACCAGGTCCTGCTGATGCCAACAAGAGCAGAGGGCAAACAACACCCTCCTGTAAATTGTTGAGCATTAATAAGCTGAGTAGCCCTTCAGAAGCAGTTTGTTTTTACCACTAAGACTCATTATTTCATCCTTCCCCCCAAATATTCATATTTTCCCTTTGACTTCTGTTATTTTGAGTCCATTTAGCAAATACATTCTTGGGTTTTTTTTTTCCCTTGTGTCCCTCCAACCACCTTAGTTTGCCTTTTTTTTCCTTCTTTCCCTTAAAAACTTTTTTCCTCATTCAGTTCACTAAGTGGATTTACGACCCATTTAGGCAGCTTACAGTGGCATTGCTTTTACAGTTCAGAGGCAGAAGGGCCATAAAAAGATTTACAGTTACAGCAAGGGTTGGTTGCATGGAAGTTCAAGATCCAAATTAGACAAAGGGAGCAGGGCTGTGTGAGTGGCCAGTAAAAGAAGCTTAGAAATAAAAACAAATGAAACTGCTGTTAGAGGAGGAGGTTGGGGTGGAGGCAGAGAAGGAGGAGGAAAAGTTGCCTGTTAACTTCACGTTACTATTGCAACAGCTCTGTTAATGCTGTTATATAAAGCCCTTTTTCCTCCTTTTTTTCCTCTCTCAGTGTTTTTGTTGGCCAGATTTCCTTTGCAAACACAAATCTCAAACTGGAAAGCAGCAACTTCACACAGTAGTTGAGATTCCAAGGCAGATATTCCCAGGATGTTGGCAGCTGTTTTTGCTGCTGCTGCTTCTGGGACTCCAGGATACAAACTCCAGAGACTAAAACCAAGTGGCTGAAGGAATGGGACTGGTCAGAGAGGAGGACTTCAGGTTGCATTGCATGAGGATAATCTGACATTTAAAAGAAGCAAGAGACTGGGAAATAGATTTTATCCTCTCCCCTACTAGATTTTTCCTGCTGACTTCAAAAGAAACAAGACCAGGCTTGACCAAATCCCTAACAAGCTGAGGCAAATGGGAGATTTGCCACTGACATTAAAGGAACATGTCTGGTCACACAGAGAGACTATAGCTGCGGTCTGCAGAAGTCGGGGGGCTGCACCTCTGTGAGACTCGGACCACATGCCATTCTGTCAGAGCTGGGGACAGAACCCCCCATTGGAAGGCAATGTGTCCTTTGCAGGCAGCCTGAAAAAATGCCACCTTTATTTGAACCTACAGGCGTGTCCGGCTGGACGGGTGCAGCCCCATCTGCTCTGCCGGTGGGATGATTTGGTTTTCATGCAGGCCAGCAACAGTCTAGGTTCCATATATTCTGTACCACGACCCGGCACCTGTGCTAATAGGCCGTTTTAAGGGATCTGAGCTTAACGGTTCCAAGAAGATGCCATGCTAATACAGCAACAGGGCTTGAAAGTGGTTGGAGTGCAGGTGGAGCGAGCACAGAGGGTCTGCACGTGCCCACAGAGATGCGCCCTGTGCGAGTGCAGCCTGAGAATGGCTCCAGTGAGCCTTATGCTTGACTGTTTACTCCGCTTTGCTGGGTTTTTATTGTACTTATGTAAGTATACCGTGTGGAAGGAATCGTAAATAAGCTGTACACAGAAGAAAGCCAATACTTGCTAGTTTTGCTCTAAATGCCAATTTTATTTTTTTTTTTTCAGACAGTGGAAAAGCACACTATGCTTTTGTTTTCCTTCTCGTTGCTGTTGTATTTATTCTGCTGCTCCCATTTCTAACCAACTTCCTGTTCAAAATATCGCCTTTCATTTCACATAGATACAGCACTTCATTTCCTGAAGTCTGTCACACAGTGATGCTATCCGACTGCCTTCTGGGCACCACTCGATGCCTGCATTTCAGAAGTGGGTGATGTGTCTATTAATTGCCTTATTCTTATTTTCTGTCGTCTAGACAGCAACAGTCCTGTGCGTTGTTCAGAGTATCAGCAGCACAAGAGGTTTTATTTCCTAATTTCTTGTGTATTTTTTTTGTGAGCTTCACTCGTGAAATTGGTGAAGTTCTTGACATTGCTGGGTCCCTTGGACCTTGTTTTCTTGGAGTCTTGGCTATGCTTTACTTGCTATGTGCTCATAGCTCTCCAGTGAAATTAGTGTTGCTGGTGGTGTAGAGGACACCGGGATCTTCTGGATGAAAAAACACTTCATAAAGATAGACTTTTAATCCTTGTTCTTTGCTCTCACACATTCTCAAATGGATGTTAACACTCAGGTTTCACATTATCTATAGGAGGAAAAAAGCAATCACAATGCTTTCCCTACATCCCTTTTAGGTCTAGTTCTTTCTCCTTCAGAAGAAAAATCTCCTAATATGAAGAGTGGTAATATTTTAGAAAGGTTTGGCTGGCGTTCTGCTTTCTAGGGGAAGGAGCAGCCAGCCTCAGAGAGAGGCTTCAGTCTAAACCAGAAAATATCACTCAGGCCTCTATTAAAATTTAAAAGCTAATTGACAATAGCCAGACAGACCTCTCTTACCCCTTTTCCCCCCCTCCTCCCCATGGCGATTCATGTATGGAGCCATCCCCTTGGAAGCCTTGGACATGTGCAGCACATGGTGCCATGTTCTCTTCACGCATGTTTGCAGGGCCGGGCTCTGCAGCTCTGCAATGTTTGCTGTCCTGCCAGCTGGGTCCTGTTCTAATTGCTGTTCCGTGTGGTGCTGTATAAACCTCAAGTGACCAGCCATTTGGGACACTGATGAATTTCTGTGGCTCCCACTGGAGATTTTCAGCAGGACACTGAACTCTTACCAATTCTGCTGTGTCAGGGCTGTTCCTGTCTCCTCCTTTTTGCATCCCCCCCAACATTCGCTCTTGCTTCTGTCTTGTTCCTCTCTTTCAGTAAGAAGGGCCTTGAACTTCTGATAGAGACTTGACATATGAGAGAAAGCATTCAAAAGGAGAAAAGACTATACTTTATGAGGGATAGGTTAAAATGTATTCTTATAGTACTATTTTTTTCAAGTTGAATGTAGTCATGTGGACAATACATCAATTTCCATGAAAAATTCTTAGAGTGGTAAAAGGCTTCACTTTTTTTGGGTAAAAAAGATTGCAAATGAATACAGTCTTTTTAAAGACTTATCAGCTCTGTATTTTCAATCTATTTTTCTTCTTATTCCCTCCTTTTATTATTTTCCTTTTTCTTCTATATTTATACAAGTAGTAAATAATCTAAAAAAAACAGTTCACCATTAACTTTTGGACTTTATTATGATTCTATTAATTTTAAAACCAAATCAGTGTTTTCAGTAAGTTGGCAAAGTGAATCAAGTTGGCAAAAGCATGAAAAACATTTTGGAAATATTTTCACAAGATGTCTACTATTCTTTATAGAAACAAGTATGCATTTCCCTGGGGAGGCAGAGCAAACTTCTTTCTCTATGAAGAAATCAGGCTTTTGAAAGTTAAGTTTTAATGACCATCTATGTCATAGGTCAATACAGCCAGGATCCAACGTGGGGTCTGAGATCATCAGAAAAGGTAAGCTAATTTTTCCGTTGTTGGAATTAAGCCCTTTCCCCTTCTGTTTTACCTTCTACTTATCACCTCTTTCAGAACTGAAAATGGACCACGCACCATTGCACAGGACTCGGTCCCCTTCCTCCCGCCCTGCTCCATCCCCAGCAGGTGCCCCGGTGCTGAGGCACAGCCCTGGTGCGGGAGGTGCTGCCGTTCCCTCCAGCCCCATGCACACCCGTGCACAGGGCAAGTCCCGTGTCTGCAGCAAAGCTCAGGCTGTCCAAGTGAGCTGCGTATCAGAAATGACTTTTACTTAACCTAGGAGGCTCCCACATACCCTTTAAGCTGTTTTCGACTGTGTTTTTGAGTCTGTAATGCGCTCCGTAAACAAATAACCTGTGTTTTTTTAACTGGGTCATTATGAGTTGAGTTGTACTTCAAGCACGGGACGTGGGGAGGAAGTGGTGGGACCAGGAGCAGAAGGGGAGACAGCGGCAGCCTCAGACCCAGAGGACTGCAAGGAAGGAAAATATGGATGGCTGCCAGAACAAATGCAGAGCCTTTTGGGAAACTGTTTCGAGGCCTCATGAAAAAGTCAGAGAACAAAGAGGTTAAGGAAGGCACAAATAGTGTGAGACCTCCAGGAGAGCTGTTGGCTATGGACAGGTAGCTCTGACGGGCATTTTCCTCAGCTTCCACGTGGCACATTGCCATCCTGCTCTGTTATCTCACCTGTGATGAGGTTGTCTGTGGACACTGAGGCCAGAGCCTCTGGACTTTTGCAGTCCAGAAGCATGAAGAATTACCGAAATGAGTGAAAAAAAGGGGAAAAAATACCATGAAAATAGCAGCAACTTTGTAAATCTCCATATGTGGTCTACCTTTTGGGGCTGGAATGAGGATCCTCATTTATGTGGCTAAAAGTCTGCAAGGCCTCGTCAAAGCACAAAGTTGTGTTAGAGAGAGCAACATCTGGGAAAGTTCCTGTGGGTGTTTCCACCCAGGTTGATCAGCAGGAGTTTATGGCCCTCTGGCTTGTTTATTAAATTTTACTTTTTGGTTTGAAATCATCACAAAAACTCATTGTGAGAAAAAAAAAATGCACATCTCTGCCTCTGTTTGCTCAAAACTGAATCAAAAAAGCTTGTATTTTTACTCCTTGGTTTCTCTAGGAATTTTAGTGTAAGAAGTCCCTTTTTTATTCCACAAATCACTATGTTCAATGTTGTTTTGGAATAGTTCTTAGTAAACTGCGGTTTCAAAACCTGCAGGCGGCACCCAAGAGCACTGAATATGACTTCTCCAAGCTTTCTATTTTTATTGGCCAGATTCTGATCTCAGTCACGTTACGAAGCTTTGCTGGCTGATGGAGATGAGGATGTGATCCCACGTTTTAGTAAAATGAGGCTTCCCTGATTTACAGCTGAAAAAAATCGGTCGCACCTTCTTTCTCCCTAGGGTTGATGACTTCATTTTGCTGTGCAGTATTGTGTGGAAGGCTTTTTGGGTGCTGGAGACCTGCAGAGCCTCACCCTCATTGACAGGAGCAAGAGAAATGGCTCATGAACATACCAAAGCAAAATGTGCAGTTACAGGGATACAATAGGGATACAGTAGATAGGATATCCTGCCAAAATGCTGTCTAAGTACCCATTAATGGACATCTGAGTTTGCTAAATAATTAATGTGTCTGTTGTATTTTTTTCTTATAGATCTTTCAAGGAATTTAGTTTCTGTTCCTTTGCATTAAGTTTCTGTTCCCTGAAATGCTGCTTTTGAGCCTGTCTTGTCAAGCATTTATAGACATTGTCTGTAAAGCAGTTTTCTAATAGTAGCTCTTGTCTGTAACAGCCAAAAATGTTTATCCCCAAGCATGTAACAAGATAGGTACCCCTCTTTTTTCTCATGGTATAGTTTGGAAACTGAGGTGTAGACCACTGAAGTGGACTTGCTAAAGGTCTGTATAATAGGCAAGAACAACCAAAGAAAAATTTTAAGTGATCTTTAAGAAGTACTAAAGGAACTGTGTGAATCCCAACACTCAGAGAGTTCTAAATAATACTCTTTTGTCCATCTCCACCCATGAAAAATGGCTATTCTGTTGTTGTCCATGCTGAAAATATCTGCATGTCGCCCTGGCTTTGCAGTCTCACTTTGCAAACTCACACAGTGCAGAAATGTAATATAAATGATGGGGTGTGAAAATGCTGGTAGGAACAAGGCTCCCCCTGAACATAACTGGTCCTTCTCCAATTTTTTCTTGGTGTCTCTGTGGTTGGGCTGGCTGCCCCAAATGACTGGAACAGGTTTTGCTCCCTGTTTCTCACAGTGCCTGAATACCTGTGGAGTTTTGCCACCTTTGTCCAAAATCCTGGCTGTTGGTGTGAGGAGGATGTCAGCTGCAATACAGCAATTCATATTATCTTCTTATCACGTTATTTTCCCTGAGTGACAGTTGACCACTTTGGCTTCAGCTTGCAGTTCTCAAAGGGAAAGAAACCAACATAATCATAGTATTAGTGGCTAGATCAAACATATCCCAATGACCAGGGGAGTGAGCAGGGCTGAGCTTTTGGTTTGGCCTTTGCTGGAGGTTGGAGGCGTTCACTAACTTCAGTTGCACAAGTGACTGTGGATCCAGGCAGGGCAGGCTGCACGTGCAGGGAGTTTGGAAGCAGACGCTGGGTATGGACCACCCAAGCCCTCCCAGGGGGTTACGGCACTGAGTGCTCTGACCTTAAAAATAGCAGGTAGGTCACGAACGAAGGTGTGAGCTTAGCTCCAAACGATGGTCAGTTCTCTGAAACCAACCTAAGCCTTTCGGCATATCCGCTTAGAACAAGGTGTTCTTCCTCTTCTGAAGCACAAAGGAAGGAAATGTATCTTCAGGAAATGTTTATTTTACCCGTGGATTGTCTGAAGCGAGATTTGACAATACCCGGAAAAAAAATCCCCACAAAAATTAATATTAAAATAGGAGGGGTTATTGACAAAATGCATGATTTTTATGAGCTAGAGAAAAGAAAATGTGCTGTAATGCTTTACACCAGTGGCTAAGAGTGCAGCCGGGCGACTGTGGGGCAGCTGACGTGTGACCCGTGGACCCTGTCGCCTGCGGCCCTGTGAGTCAGGAGGCAACTCCCTGTCCCCATCCTCTCACCTCTGCACGTCTTAAAACAGCTGTTAGAAAACAGAACAAATGAGATACTTAGCAATATAAATGTTTACATGTTGAAAGGAGATATGCTACTTAACACCTAACCCGGAGGGGTAATTTAAACCCCCAAACCTGTAGGAAGCCTCGTTCTTTCTTCAGACCCAGGAGATGTGTTAGACACATTTCTGCTGAATACTGTGGCTCAGCTCTCCCTCCTTCTTTTCCACCCTTATTTTTCCTAGCCTTGGAGAGCTGTAGACGAAATCTTGAAGGCAGCTGGTCTCTGGAAATTAAACCTATGAGATTTAATGCCTTAACTAAGAAGGAAGGAGTTAAACATGAAATAAACAAAATATTTAATTTAGTTCTCCCAAACAGAGCTCTGCTCAGTCCCCTCCTCCCGTGTAGGCACCCACTGACACCCTACCACAGAAAACAAGCCCCTCGACCATTGCATAAACCCAACCAGCATGTCCCTGCAGTCTGCCGCAGACCTATAACCTCCTGCTCTTCCAGGCTGGCTCCAGCGTGCTACGCTGAGTCTGAGCTGACCGAAATAAGCATGGAGAGAGGCTTCCACAGAAACCTCTAAATGGTTTTAATGTCTTCCCACCATAGGATTCCCGGAATTAATTTGTGTCTGGCTTTTGAAATCAGGGATGCTGTCTTAAAGAAGATGGATGCCCCTAAGAAGTATTGAAAAGAATGAAGGGATGACAGTGGTGGTTTATATAGCAAGCTTGGCCATGGATGCAGACTAGTAAATGTGGTTGGTTGATTGAGATCAGATTTTTTTATTTTTTCCAGTGGCAACGCCCATGTAGTTTATTTATCTATTTTTCCCCTTTCACTTCAAGGCACCTAACAACACTCTATTTTATAAATCCCTGTGATTATAAATCTAGAGGATGGCATTCTTGGTTTCCTCAGAGGCCAGGAGTCTATACCCACAGGAGACGGATGGGAGAAGTAGCCAGCAAGCTTTCTATATTATTGCACAGAACTGCAGGAACTGGTTTTGGTTTACACCGCATGGGGGAACGCAAAGTCTGCACAGAGCATCTCCATTTACTGCTTCCTCTGCGTGCAGCCAAGGCAGGATTACTTACACTCCCTCTGCACAATTACTGGGGAGGGAATAATGTCGTGCCTGCCCTGCAAAAGATGCAAAGCCACTGCTTTGCATCAACTGTTTCCATTATTCTGCTGGTAGGATACAGCCCCAAAAGATTAGAAGTGCTTCACGTAACCGTGCAAAGCTGGTGTGGAAGTCCAGGCTGGTTCAGCGCCTTTCTCCACTTCCACATCTGTGCCTTGTCCCATCGGAGTGGCTCCAATGACTGCACAAAAAAACTTCCCCTTACTTTCTCTTGCAGGGCAGCAGTGGCTGATGAGACTGTGAGTCCCCCAAGATGTGGACAGCAAATAGAGATCGTTGCTGCAGGATCAGTCAGGTTGTTCTGCAAAGCTAGGAAGCATTTATCCATAGTTTAGAAGATAATTTTTCAGAGTACGGGATTTAGTTTACATTTTTTCATGGGCCACAAGGTCAGCTATGGAGTAAGAGCTGGATTTAGATTTAGAGTCATCTCTGAGCCTTGAAGAAAAAGAAAACAAAAAACAAACAGGCATGTTTGATTTTGGTGCTTTGCTTCATCTTCTTGCTGCCTTGGTAATGGGGCTGTTTGTGGTGTTGTGGGGGCAGCCCTACAAGATCTCTGATCCTTCCCTCCTCTTCCTATCATTCACCTCCTCCCCAGCCCTACCAGAGTCAAATATAAACTTTCTTAAAATGAACACAAGATTCATTCCACTTGACCAAGCCTGACTTCCCAGAAAATAAACAGCAAGAGCAGAGCCAGCCAGCCCCCTCTCCAGGAGCTGCCAGCCTCCAGAGGCGATGGATGGACCCGGAGGATTTCTGAGCCTTTTGCAATGAGAAGGGGGTGCCAAGGGGAGGCATCCCACCTAAGAGACTTCCCAGGGTCCACTATAAAATAGCAATATTGCTAAATGCCTTAATTTTCACAGTTCTGATTTCTTTTTTTTA
The DNA here is from genome assembly GCF_003259725.1 of Athene cunicularia. NCBI lineage: Eukaryota > Metazoa > Chordata > Aves > Strigiformes > Strigidae > Athene > Athene cunicularia. Next base: position 10,741,396 of record NW_020799125.1, on the reverse strand, counting down.
GTCTCAGTTGTATCCTGGGTAACTGGACACAACTGTTTCCCTGCCCCGATAACGCATCCAAAGGAACCAGGTCAGTAGCACATGTTAGTGCTATTGATAGAAGAGGGCTCTTCAGAGCTCAGCACTTAAACTAATCTGGGCATTAGCCAGTTCCCTTTTATGATAATTTTTATGGCTGTCCTTTGTTTTCTTTCTATTTAAACGAAAAAATGAAAAAAAAAAAAACAAAACAGAAAACAAACCACCATCATCAAAATGGTGCATGTTCATTAAAAGAATGAGTATGAAATTAAGAATAAAATATGCTGAACAGTTTTCCAACCCAGTTTTGCCTTCAGAGTGGATTAAATTCTTTTCTGCTATGCAGAAGTCACCTCGTGCTGCACCAACTGCAATGTGCTAGGACTGTACCAGCTGGCCCCAAAGGTGGACTAGTGAGGGCACATTGGAAGGGCTTCAGTTCCCACTCTCTGGGGCAGATCTCCCAGACACTGGACATCCCCTGGCCGCTGTGCCAAGTCTCATCTGCTGGGACGCTTTGTCCTTGGATGTCTGGTAGCATGTTCAAGGCAGTAAAGCTCTGTGGTGCAGCTGCCCTAAAACCACAGGATCAGCCGTGACCTTTTGGACTTAGTCCATGCTTTTTTCTTAGACTCCCAACCCCATGGGTGTTCCTTATGTAATTCCCTGGGAGCAGCTGTGTTCAGGTGTTGCCTATGGCCCTAAAATGATTCTTTCTGAAAGAGCATGGGAAAGAAACAGCTGTAGACAAAATAATAAATACACCTGTATAAGACTTCTTGTCCTTACCAGGCAGTTCTGGGACTTGGGTCAGAGTTACCTGATATGTCCCGGATGGGATCCCCTCTTCCTGTGCTTGTCACCTTCTCTAACTCATGATGTTTATCTGCTTTTCCTTTCCCAGGACAGGTATCTTTGATCTCAGCTGCCCTCACTGTTAAACAGTCTCTCTTGCAATGAAAGCATGAGCTTCTGATCCTCTCTAATCCTAAAACATCCTGTATGATTGTGTGAGTTTCTCAACTTTCTTCATCCTACCAAGCAATACTTGGCTTGTTATTAAAAAAAAAAAAAAAAAAAAAAAGAAAGAAAGAGAGAGAGCGTGCCTGCCTTTACACTGCACCAAACCTGCTCTTTATGGAAAAAAAAAATCTTAAACTAAGCTAAAATGTTCCTTCCTGATGGCTAAGTGCAGTAAGGAGCAGTAGTCACACAGAGCTGAACTCAAACACCTTCCTCTGTGGGTCCTCTTGCTTTGTCTATGCTGATATTCACAGGCAGCCTTAACAAGGACAAATGTAGTTAATGAAGGTCGGCCAACACTTCTGCAAATTATGTATGTGCTGTTGAGAATAACATTAAAAGTTTAAAAATAAAAAACAAGGAAAAAGATTTATTTTCATGTTAGGTTTCAATTTGCTGCTATTTTTTCTTTACTATCTGCTGTTTTCCACTATAAGCATTATCTATTCAAGCCAGAACAGATTAAAGCTAATTGTTAGGCCCCTCTGTTTTTCCTTCTTACTGTTTTATCTCCTAAGCAACTTTATTTGGTACAAGACAAATAATCTGAATTCCTGAAGTCAGAAACAAGGAGTGGGAGTCCGGGAAACTGGCTGCTGATCTAATGCAGTTTTTGCAAGTGTGGTTATGGTTAGAAACTCTAAATATGGCACCGTGTTACTGTATACACGGTAACTGCGCCCTGTGTCAATGTCTGAGTCACAGTAGTGTAGTTTACTGACAAAAACATGTTTTACTACTCTCGGATGCAAGGAGTCAATAGAGCTGGGAGTGAATGAGCTGAGCTTGCTGCATCGAGTGTTAGCAACTGAGTGAGAGGGCTCAGGGCGCACCCAGGTTTTGCTGTTGGTGAGAAGATACAAGCAGCAGAAGGGGCAGGATTTGGCAAGCAGATATCGAGCCAAGTGTTGTTTAAGCAAAAGGGAATGGTTTGTTCGTGTCAGATGAAGTGGGGATTCCTGCCTGGCCCTCCCTGGGCAGGGGGCTGTGCTGGCAGGAGAGCTGTGTGATGTCCATGGGAATGGACTGATTCTCCTTCTGTGAAACTATTGGAAAAGTTTTGTTTCCAGCACTATGCAGAACAGAAGTGTCTTTCCAAGCCTTGATGCTGTGAAACAGAATTGTCTCCCTGTGTCTCCCTCTCCCCCTGCTGCAGAACAGTCTCCTTTTGCCAGCAAACGGCCTGGCAAAAGCTTAATTTTTTTGACTTTCGAACTGAACTGGCTTGATCTGAATGTTACTGGCAGAAACTAAATTAATATAATGTTTTTCTTTTAAGAAAGCCCCAGCCCCCTTTTTAAAAATATTTAAATAATAAGTATCCACCAAGGAGACCAGCTGGCATTCCTATACTGTACACATTCATCCTAACCTTTACTATTGACTGACTCATACAGCATGCATCTTCAAGAGTTATTAATGGAAAGTATTAAATAAATTTGGTTTAATATTTGGTAAATAGGAGGTGTCTTTTCTTTGTGCCTGAATGGTGTTTCAGGTGTCTATGTTTGTGTTATTTATATTAATATATTTCATAGGCTGCTTAATAATAGTAGCAATTAAGATAATAACAATAAATACTAATAATACTGAGCTCTTCTGCTTTTCATCAAAGGAGGTCAAGACTCAAGGGTATACCTCTGGGGCTGGTATAATGTAGATCTGATCTCCTTATGGTGTTTCTTTTTGTAGAAAGCTAGGAGTATCATGCAAAGATCAGATCACCTATATTTTGGCCTCCGGAATGTCTCTTAGGCATTATAAATGCCAGTAAGAAACACAAAATTGGAAGGAAAACAAACACCAGGACATTGAAAAATATACCACAAATACTGACCTGTTTGGTTTTTTTATGATTTAGCAGAATGCTATTAATATTATAATTAAAGCTATTTTGTAGCTGGGGGGCTTGAACACCTGGCTTTTATTAGAGCTAGATCTATAGCGTATGGTGAAAAAAATGAGGACAAGAGAGGAGATGACCCAAAGGAGAACACAAGAGGGCACAGTGGCACCTGTGGTGCACTTTTTGTTTGCTGGGTTTTTGAAATGTTGAGGGTAGGGTGAATTTAGGTCTCTATTTGCACGACATAAATAATTACAGTAACGTAGTTAATTAGTTGGAACAGTAAAAATGTAATTTTATCAACTCAGAGTGGATTGTTTACTAGAATTATTTTTTGGTTAGTTATGAGGGTCAAAGGTAAGACATGATGACTGTATCATATAAGGTTAATACGGCAATAAGCCCCACTGTAATCTTGGCAGAATTAACCTGGGCAGTCCATAGGAAAGGTACCTATTGCATTAAATAAGGTACAAAACACACATTCCAGGCAGGTGTTTTCTGTATCTTTCCTCATCTGTTCCAGTATTATTCTACTATATTGTGCTAATGGAAACTAGTTCTGCGATTTCAGAAGCAAAGGATACAAGTGCTGCTTTTCATTTGCTTTTCAAGGAAGACAGATGTGTCTGCAAAGCCTGTTGCATGTGACTGGTCAGAAATGACCCAAGCAAAACGAAGAAGTGTTAGCTGAACCTTAAGCAACCTCACCCTGCTGGGTGCTGCTGAATTGAGAGGATAGTGGTGACAATTTTCTTCTGAATTAGTGCTTTAACTAGGTATTTGGAAGGAAGCAACACAGAAATAAGTAGAAACCTATCCCAGATATTAATCTGGAGTTCAGAGATCACAGTTTTCCTTAGATGTCTCACACAGGGTGCCTGCTTGAGGACTAGCCAGCCTCCCTGCACCATGCTCACTTGCCTGTGTTGACTTTTGTGGAGGGATGACTGGGGTCAGAACCATTCCCCCAGAGCACAGCTAGCGAAGGGTTGCAAATGGTCTGGTTTAGATTTGTTCAGTCATTGTTTCCAACTTTAAGAGGAGGTTGCAGACTCCTTTACTATGGGAATTGTGGTTGAAACCTCTGAATGCTGTAATCCATGACATGACATTATTTCACAATTAAAAATGAACAAGCTCCTTTTTTTTTACAAAGAAGTGCTCATCCTCAGGTCTCCCATACATAGTATTTGTAAGACACAACTTCTCCTCTCACCCAAAACAGCCTCCGGTGGTTTCTTACCCTCCCAGGAGTCACTCAAGCTGTTACTGTATATGGAGATGCAAAAGGAAGATGCACTACTACACTGCATGCAAAAAAAGTAAAGAAACAAGATCATTAACATCTTAATATCCTGTCCTGACATCTCACAAATTATTTTAGACTTCATAGCCAATGTAAACAGGTTTGTTTTCAACTCCCCTAATTGCCTGCTAATTGAGAGCAGATGCAGACCTTAACTTTTGTCAGATAAAGAACAGCCTCTTCTCTAGGGTTTCTCATCTATCGTGAGGTCTCTGATGTATGCCTGTGAGCTTCCCTGGTTAGTGATGCTGAGGCAGAGAGGGATTGGAGCCGCTCCTCTTGAATTACGCTTGAAACCTCAGTGAGACAGAAGGGAAGACAGAGCTATGGGACTCATCAGTAACATCATCATCATTATTGTTTCATTTTGTACTTCAGTGCACTTTCTGCAACAGCATAGGTTTCCTTCTGGGGGGGAGTTCTCCGAATTATGGATGGGTTTCTCGTTATGATAGAAATCACTGGGTTTATGAAAAATGCATTGCTGTCATATTCCATTATCTACTTCCTCCCATGCTGCAATCCTGTAGCTTGCAAGTCATTAGATTCTTTTTCAGAGTTCCTTTGAAATAATCCTTTCAAAAAACACTATTCATTGGGTATGACCCCGGAGAGATACTGTCTGGTACTAAAGCTCTCTTTTAGTTCTGTGAGGGAGACCTGTAACAACAAGATAAGTGCATGTATATTCCAAGTAATGTCTGGAGTTTGCTGCCTCCCATTAAATGCAATTGGAGCTCACAGTTCAAATGGTAGAATTTTGCTTTGTAAATGTAGGAGAACATGTAGTTCAGATATATAGGTAAATTTGCATTTGGTAGTGATTTAATGTTCCATGGTCTGTTTTAGTTCCAACTTAAATATTACATTAAAACCAGCAATAAAAATTAAAAATAAAAAAAAAAAGCGTGCTAACTGCTGGGTTCAGAAAGAGTGGATATGATTTTGTTCTTGCTGTCAGTGTAGCAGTGAGCTGCCTTTTACTTTCGCCTCTTCATTTAGCAAGTCAGCAGCAGTAGTTAAATGACAGCCCTCCAGTCTTTCTTCAGGACTGTTTTTGCAAATGAAAGCAGGAACTTCAAATCCTTGTGTTTTTCATATCACTTGCAAGGTGTTTTGCGAATTTTAACATTTTTGCATCTCTCTGTGAAAAGGCACAGGGCGTGTGAGTAATTCTCAGTGAGAAGTGCCCTTTGTGCGGGGAGGCTTCATGGGTTTGTACCACTGGGTTCAGGAGGTCATAAAAGGATATTTAAAATAGAAGAAAACAGCCAAAAAGTAAAACAAACAGTTTGGTGGTTTGTGAATGATAAATGGGTAGAAAAAGAGAGGGAAGAGTTCATATCTAACCAATGTAATTCAGAAATAACCTAACGCACCTGGCGTCTGGATTATGAAACATTATTCAGTCCCAGAACCACAAAACCTTCAGGTTTTCACTGTGATTTCTCCATGAAGCCCTTTTCCTCTCCCAGGGCTAGCTCCAGGCCTCCCTGTGAACACAGAGTCACCCCTGCCGACATTATCCCTCTCTGGAAAGTTGCCACAAACCTTGCAGAATAAAGTCCTGATCTAACAGCGATGCGAGCGGTTTAATAGGAGGGCAGGGGGGCTTGAAGTCAGTAGCACGAGGCATAACAGACTAAAGCAGCGGTCCATTAAATCAGCGCACTGGGGCCTAGGCATTTACAGTCACACAGTCAGATGTTTCCAGTAATTATTTCCCCATAGCATTTTTATTAGGTGCTCCATAAATAATATTCACTGCTGTGCTCTTCTCATGGTCTGTTACAAAAAGAGAGGGAGGAGAGAAGAGAAGGGGAATTTGCTTTACCTTCAGCTGGATTTTGAGTAATTCTGTATTCCAGTCCTATTGAAGTAGATATGAGCTTGGAAAATATGGGCAAGTGAGTTCCTTGCACACCAAATGTCGTTCCCTAAAACCATCACTGAACCAGCTTAACACAAGTCAAGTTTCTATTTCAGATTTAGATTTGTCTCCTTGTCATGGATCCCCTACAGACCTAGGATGGACAGGAAAGTAAGTGCTGGGGTTGGAGTAGGATTTTTTTTCTATGTACCCTTTTTTTTAACTTTTTTTTTTTTTTTTTTTTTTTTTTTTTTTGGCAGTATTTACGTAGGTCAAATCCAGGGTCATCACATCAGCAAACAGCAGTGCCTTCTCTCTGGAAGGACCTTCCCAAGGCTCAACACTGTCGCTGTGTGTTTAAACTGGTCTGTACATGCCGCACCTATTGACAAACGCTGGCTTTTCGATTGAGGCTACTGTGCAAAGGTTTTTTCCAGAAAATATCACTGCGTTGCCTGGGTTATAGTATTAACATTAAGCAATACAGCTTATTTCCTGGCACTTGGACTTGTGTTTTGCAAAGGGCTTTTACTCAGGTATTTGATTTTCAACATCAATTTTCTAGCCAAAGTAAGATTCCCCAAATAAACTGAAGGGTCTGGGGACTTAGTTTTTTAGTTATTGGACTGCAATATTGCAACCAACCCCAAGCAGAACTCAGGACCAACAGTAAAAGGAGGTGGAGTAAATATCATGGTTCAGATTTGCTACTACAATGGTCACAAACTCTTCCACCTGTGTGTGCAAAACCTCTAAACAGCAGCAGATGTGTATTTATATAGATCTATGCACAAGTGTAATACTTCTGTCTGAGCTGAAAATCTGTGCGTCAAGTGTAGATGAGTACAGGAGGCACGAAAATTGTTAATAGCTGGGCAGAAACTAGAACTTTAAAGAAAGATGGTGGTTTTGCTTATAGTAACTCTCAGTGTCTGCTCAGGTTTGGTGGCCTTGCTCCTTGGTTGTCTCCATGTTAGTATATGAGGGTACAGTGCCACATGGCTATTTTTCAATGAGAACAGAGTATTTTCATGTAGCTAACTTCCAGTGGACTAGAGATATCTTAGTAACCCTGATTGCTGGCTGAAATATGTAGTATGGTTATTTGCCCCATGATCCAAGGCTGGGGTCAGACCTAACGCAGCCCTCACAGCTTGTCTGGAAGAGCCACACGAGAGAAGCTTCCTACAGCTCTGCTGGGAGCAGGTCACTGGAGCCTGTCACAGCTGAAAGATGCTCTTCTGTTGGCCATCACGTTAGCAATGCCAGGGGATGTCGTGTCAGTAGGAAAAGACGAATCATCTGTTTCTCAGAAAATATTGTCTCCAGATAATTTCTCAGTTCCTTTTGTTCTCTGTTTCATTTCTGGACTGCTCAAGCTGGGGAAGTTGCAGCCTGAAATTAAATATGAACTCATTCAAGGTATATAAAAGTATGTATCTATTTTTCTGTATAGGAAGACTCAGTTCACTGAACCCAGGCCATTGGCATTTTATAATTTCCTCTTCCTTCAGCAGGTAAGGTATTAACCCATTGTTATTCCTCTCTAAAGGAACAGAGAAAAAGATATACTCTGCAAAGACACAGATTTTATTTTTTTTTAAATAATCCATTGGGTTTTTAAAGAAATATTTTATTGGAACCATAAGGTTTCTTTTTTTGAGAGAGAGAAAATTTGAAATCCGGAGTTTATTTTTCCTTCAGTGTCTCTCCTAAGAACCAACAGGAATTGAGATATTTTTTTTTCTCTCTTGTGTTTGTGCCTACTTATTAAACACACATGTGTCCTGGATTCCTTGCGTAGGTGCAAAGAGGTTTGGAAAAAAAAAAAAAAAAGAAAAAAAGGTGTAACCCAGTCCATTGACCTGTCTCTTTGCCCTTAGGACTCTTTCGAACAGCTGTGAGAAAAAGAAAAAAGAAAAAAAAAAAAAAGGGGGGGGGAGAAAAAAGGAGGCAGTTTAACAAGCCAAATCCAGATGTTCATTTCATACACACACCCTGAACAGCTTTTGAATGGTTTATTTCGTTTTCTGAAACCATATTTCACCAGCCTGTTTTCTCAGCTGGGAAACTTCTGGTGTAGTGTTTTCAAAAAAATATTGCATTTGGCATTACAAGAAAACAGAGCCTTTAAGACATTAAAAGGACAATATCCTTGTTTGACTTGGCCAAGGGAAGCAGGGCTATAGGAATTTTAGATTTTTGTACCACCCAAAGAATAGGTAAAAGAAATTTTCCACTCTTAAACCCAGTTTACATGGGAATTTGAGAGTTGATCTAACTTGATTTCTTTTTTTTTCTTTTAAAGGCTACTCCGAGGACTTTGTGTTAGTGTAGTGGGACTTTATTAGCATGAAGGAATAAGCGAAGCGATAGCAATCAGTTCACATCTGGATTCTGATGAACCATGGTTCAAAACTCAGACTGATGCTGAATGAACCTTATTTTTGTTTTGTGAGGACCAGATACTGATTTGTTTGTTCACACCAACATCTATACCATGTAGACAGACAACTTTGAAATTATTTAATACTGGCACAGTTTCTTTTTATTTATAGTAGAGGCATGCCAGATAATATGAACCACAATTCATATTGGCTGTGTGAATAGCTCTGACAGCAGTGAGGATGGTGACGAGCTGACAGGACGGTGTCTACACTGAGCGTAGAGGCAGCCCAACAGCTGGCAGGTAATGAATGAATTAGGGAAGATCAAGTGCAAACAAGATCTATCCTGCTATCACTTAGCTGATCAAAGGATATATTGTCCTTCAGAAAGCTCAGTTTAAAATTCCAACTTTACTGAAGCAAATGGGTGATTTGCAGTTTGCTGTCCTTCATAACTTAGGTAAAAAACTCTACGTTTTCCACCTGTGAGATCCTGCAAATGTCATTCACTAGTAATTATTTGATTGGAGAGTGACTTTATTCAAATGTCTCCATGTAAAGAAGGGTCTATAACTTTGCAAAAAGTTTGAGCAATGCTTTGGTGCATTTTTTGTTCACCCATTCTAAAGTTAAAAAAAATGCAGATATTCTTATCAGAAATGTCACCATCCTGTACAGATCTTAGACCTCATCAGCTATGAAATAAAAGCAGATGATAAGAACTGTTACTGAGAATTTGAAGACGTATATTGTGGTTAAACAGCTGACAAAAAAACAGTATTAAAAGATTCTAATTTATAGAACTGCAGGATTACTTAAACAAGTAAATAGAAATGTTTAAGGTATTAAAATGTCCCATGTCATGTTTTCCTTTCACTTTGCTACTGCTAAAATAAGAACAATTCATCAGGTCACTCTTGGCATTACAGAGCATTCAGGGATGTGCTGTGTGTGCCTGTTTGTGCATATGTATAGGTGTGTGCTTCCTTAAGCCTTGACAGTGCCTGGTAGTGGGAATATTGGCATTTTGGTGTCAGAACACCACCAAGTGGGCCATAAATACTTGCTCCTTGGACTAATATTCTTCTCAGACAGAAAAAAAAAAAAAAAAAAAGAAGACTTAAAATGCATTAGGCAGATTATTTGGCCAGGACAGAACTAGAGTGGAAAGCTGCCAAGCAGTACTAGTAAGTTCTGTTGAGCAAACGTGTAGTCTTTTTAAAGCCACTGACTTGGTACACAGATTGAATACTCCTGGAGAAAGCATTTATTGTCTGTCCATTTCAGGAGGTTGTAAATCTGTAATGTAAAACAGTGCCCTGATGTGGTTTTCCTTTTCCCTTTATCTGGTAGTATGCATTACATATATGTGCGTGTATGTCTCTTTATTTGCATCCATACTTACATGTAAATTATTATACATGTCTATACAAAAGCATATATTAATTGATCAAACAGGACAGTCTGTTTGAGTGGATATCAAATCTAGAACCCAGGCAGCTTCATGTATGAATTCAGGTAATAAGACCTCCTAATATCTAAGCTCAGAGATAGATAAATCCAGGAACTTCTGCACAGATATTGTCAAGACTCCGTGTTTGGAAATATCCTGTCAGTCAATGTATATACAATGCACTTAGATATTTGCCTTAGGAAATGTAATTTTAGAGATATCAGGCTATCAACATGTACACATACCATTGTAAGCATCTCTGCTGGAAGAAGAGTCTTTAAGGCACCATGGAGCTGGTGTCAGAGTTTCATTCTGTGCTTGCACGGCACATGGCAGCCTTGGCCTGTGGATGCAGCAGTTGTGTGCTGCTGTAAGACAAAGTCAGTAAAGTTGATTCAGGAGCTGAGAAAACAATGAGGAGGTAATGGCATTGCATGAGGGAATTTGGAATAATTCCATCTTGTACTGTCAGCCTGGACCCTTCCAGTCATGTAAAGGGAAAAGAGTAAGTCTGGTGAAGTGTGAGGGCTCTTATCTCATTCTGTCTTTCAGCAAAGCAATGACCCGTGCCACATGGCCTCCCAAAAATGCCTTCTTTGTTTAGCCAAGAATTACACCCTGTAAACATTCCCAATCACTGCGTTGAAATAGTTGTGTTTGTTATAACAGCCTGCCATAAGCTTTGGTTCAATACTGTGTTCTCAGAGGGGTTAATACGTGCTCTGGGAACACTTATCAGTGGTGAGGAATCCCAGCAGTAGTCTGTGATCTTACTTGGTGCCACACAACATGGGAGAAGCTCAGTGTTGCCCGCTGCACTCCATGCTCCATCTCCCTTGGACTTCCCTGCAGCTTCAACCCAGGTTTGCCTAATACTTTGCAAAATATGGGGAAATATTTCCCATCAAAAAGACTGAGGTCAAGGGGAAATCATGATATTCATCTTTGTCACACCCTGGTAAATTCATTTTGATATTGCTGATTGTCACTGCAGGAAAGTTCTGTGTCATCGTTTGTGTCCTCTCTACAGACTCTCTACTGCTATGACTCTGCCAGTGAGGGCAGATAAATCATCTTTTAAGGGAATTTCTTTTGTCAATATCGTTGCACTGTTTTCTGGAGACATGTGCACTAAGCTAACAAAGCTGGGTTTTGTCCACAGAGTGCATCCATGCCCCTGGCTTAGTGACAGCAAGGAATGGAGTGAGATTTATTCACTTCCTGAGATGACAGAGCATGGGACAGTGCAGAACTGGTCCCAGTCACCCATAAATGATGCTGTGTGTTTGTGTAGCTTCTAGCTCAACACTGCCTTCTTCCACACAGGAGAGCTGTGGCCTCTTTGTCATAGATGGTAAAGATGAATCAAACAGAATCAAAAGTCCTGCCATGAAGGCACAAATGACAGGTGGTGCAGATGTGCAACAACATTTTATACTGTCTTCTGGTTTGTAAGAGTAAAATAAAAAGTTCATTTAGAGGAGGACATTAGGGTTGTAGGAGGTGGGGATTGCTGAAAGCGATTTCCTATATCACTGCATAAAATATAATTGGTACTCTCAGAGTCATGGGCTAGTTAAGACTGGAACTGGCATTTGTAGATCATCTGGCCCCTGCTTAAAAGAGGGACAACTTCAAAGGTAGCTAAGGTTTCTCAGGACCATGTTCTGTCAAGTTTTAAAAATCTGCAAGGTTAGGTGTTTTACCATCTTTATGTGCAAACTGTTCCAGAACTTACCTCCTTTCAATTTATTTTTCAATGAAATTGGAATTTGTCTTGCTGCAACATGTGATTACTGTCTCTTATCTTTTGTGTATCTGAGAAAAGTTTTACTCTATCTTCTTTGTAGCCATCTATCAGTTAGTAGAAAGCACCAATTAGATCCCCTTCTCTAACCTTTCTCTTCTCCAGGCTGAACAAATTCACCTCTCTCAGCCTCTCCTTGTGTGTTCAGTTATCTTGGTAGCCCACTGCTGGACTAGGTCTAGTTTGTTGATATCCTTCTTGCACTGTGAGGAGAGAAAAAAGGTCCAAAAGTGTAACTGGATTTTAGTTGTGGTTAATATTTTGTATTAACTCTCTACTCTGTTGATATCGGGTGCTCAGGCCTTGGCCATAACTGCAATAGACTGCTCAGCCTTCTTGGAAGGGCTGTTCCTGAGCACACTGTACCCAGGTCATCCTGTCCCATTCATTTGGCTCTCTGAGATAGCAATACACTTAATTGCCTTTTTTCCCATTGCTGAACTGACTGGATCATCCTGGGGATGCTCTATTTGTTTTCTTCTTTGACAAGGTGCATACACTTCTATGGATTTTTACAGAGGAGCTAGAAAGATCTAGGAAAAAGCAGGAGTGGAAAGCCCTCCATTTCTCTATGAATAATTTAGTACCAAATTAACTGAGACCATTGAAAAAGAGATTTTTGGTGCCTAGCTTCATTAAACCCTCTATCCCCAAAAGTATTCTCTGTCAGTGTCAGCATCCAGCACTTCATCGTGTCCCAGTCACAGCAAAGGCCTTGTGAAAATAAAATGCAGGGGAAGGGAGAGGAAAAGCAGGTTATTGTTGTCATTATGCATATCTCTGTGTATGCACATGTGCTCCATAAACTTACAGTGAGGGGAAAAATATGAATCTATATGAAAAGAAGGAATGAAATCCCAAACCACATCAACCTTCCAAACCGTGTACTCCTTACGTGGGTACAAGCCATGCTCCATTGCATTAAAGAGCGTTGTGCCACACTCCAACCCCCTTCTCTGAGCATGGGTTTTAATCGGAGTATTATGTTCTTGTCCACTAAGCTTTTACTAGCACAATGATTGGGACCTCCTTCACTTGGCAGTGGTTTCTGTCAGCGATCTGTCTTCTGCAGCTATTTCCGTGGGAAGGCCCTCCATCTGGAGCTTGGCAGGGAGGGAAACTTTCCTCTCAAATGTTTTCTCTCTCTCTCTCTTGCCCTGTTTAAGGTATACCCTTTGGAAATCTTCAGCTTTCAAGATTTATTTTTGCACAGGGTACATACTTTGTTTTACGTGGTCTGGCTTTCTTTTAACAAAACGCCACCCCCGTGCCCTGCTTATCCTGGCAGAGGGAGAAGAATGCTGTTTGCTTTAACATTACCTTCGGTCTCAGTATGCAACAGGTCAAAAGATGTGACAAGTACACATGCTAATCCCTTTCCCTTTCAGTTAATAGAATAACACAGATGGGAAAGTTTACATTGGGATCTGACACTCGCTCCAAGCTGAAGTTAAAAAGGAGACGGGGTTGGACATTGCCTTTCAGATCAGAGTGGTTACTACACAAACTCACCTTCCCGCTCAGCATCAAGTTGCTTCTGTCATCCTAAACCCCATTTGCTCTGCTAAAAATGGTCCCCTTTCCCTTTTACTCTCCTTTTGAGACTAGTAGGTAGAGTTGCATAAGACTTTCAAAGCTTTTGTAGAATGAAATATTCCCCCAAAATAAATGATGTTCAAGTGAAAAAATGTCAGCATTTTCCAGTGAAACACCACCATTTGTTTTGAAATGTGACTTTTTAAACATTTGGCATTTGCGAGCATTGAAATATCACATAAGAAAATAATTCATGCTAAAACCATATACTTTCTTAGAAATATTAATTTGATTTCAATAAAACCCCATATTACCAGTTTTGTCTTGTATAATCAGACTGTTCGTGTTTCATTTGATTTTGTTTTCTGTTTCTTTGTACCCTCCAGAATATGTCCTCTGACATTCTGCATGAGATAGCCCGTTTGTAAGCTTGCATGCCTGAAGATTTGCCACTTAGGTTATTCCTGCAGGAAACAGGATTATGCCTATGAAGGGAAAAGCTTCACTGATGACTAACTGAAAGGGGCTGATCCATCACACACCAAATACTGCTTTCTTCACACCAAGTACGTACCACTTCACAGCACATTTTGTGAGACCCTTTAGCCAGCTCCTCATGAGGGACCAAGTTTCTGGTTACTGGGAACTCCTTAAAATTAAGATTTTGAGGGTATCTCTGTAATGAATATCTAAGATCTATTCTTAAATAGACATAGGCCTCAGAGTATAAATCTAAACATGGGGAAATTGTATTTTTTGCCACAGTTTTTTAAAAAATCCTGATTCTGTAAACAAATATATATGTTAAATAATGAAAATAAGATTAGAAATGTAAAAAACATAAAAAGTTTTACTGAAAAAGACATATTTGCACTGAACTTACTAGCAATGAAAATACTTAATTTGTATTAGAAACTGTGTAAGGTTTGCATAACCACAATGTATTGTTCATGGGAAGCACTCAGTTAGTGACCTGCTTTCTAATTAGAGAAATAACACTTGTGTTTGAGAATTGCTGCCTATCTTTTTCATCTAGTTTCTTTCAAATGTACAGTTTCAGAACTGCTTTTTCACCTTGCTTTAGACACTTCATTAATTTCACAGCAGATAGAGTGTGTACCTCTTTCAGCCTGTTACCTACTGATACCCATGATAACTCCCTCATGCTTGATTCAGAAATCAAGATCTCAAATTCAAAATTCAGGATCTCCATCTCCATCCCAGCAACAGCTGTTAGGCTCATTCATGATGCACAGACCATGCAGAGGAGAGAAAAGTGCTCAGTTCAAAGACCCAAATTTAAGCGAAGGGTCCATCAATATCAATGCAGAGATGCTTCCCCAGATGGAGCACAAGGAAGACCAGCTTGAACTAGATGCTTGTATTTTAGTGACTAGGATGAGGTGAGAGAGATTCTACAGTCAAGACTGGTCCACAGAGTGGCTTAGATACAGAGGCCAAAATTCAGGACATCACAGACTGGGCAGTTTTCTAAGGTTTTAGCATTGGGAGTCATGTTGATCTTTCTTTCTGGTTGATGCATGGGATGGACATCTCTGTGTGAGCTGAGTGTCCCACAAAAGCTCTGATCTGACTTCTGGAGGTGCCTTTCTTCCTCCTTTGTAGAAAATCCTGAAACAGCATCATTTTGCTTATCACTGTAGTGATTAAATGTTGGTCAGGTGAGTCCAGGTCATGATTCCTACACAGGGACCAACATTTCCATTGGTTCTGGTGGAAGTTCAGGCTCCTTATTTGGGGCATGGCACCTAAATGCTTTTGTCATCCTGACCTTTACTTTCTGTTGTAATTTCACTTCTGACTTGTAGCAAGGGAGAGCAATTATTACCCATCACAAGGAAAGGTTTTGCAACATGGGTGACTGCCCACAAGAAACACAGCTGAGACCACCAACTGCTTTATTTGTTTTTGTTCCAATTTCTGCTGATTGGGAAGCTCATGAGATACATCTCATTTTCCTGGAGGTCCCCAGGGAAAAAGTGGTCAGACAATCCTTTTCTAGACTGCTTTGGGCAATGCTGGTGGTATAGCACTGCTGGCACTGCACTTAGGTCGCTGTGCTGGTATGTCTCTTAGCACATGCAGTTAGATAAATATTAAAGTGTGCCTAAATGAGGCCTGTTTCAATGCAACAGGCAGCTTCTTTAAGCCACCAAACTCTTGTTAGATAGTAAACACTTTAATTCAGTGTTACTCAAAGCCTGATTTGAACGAGTTACCTAGAAGAAAATGGCTTAGTGTTCTGAGCTACAAATTATGACGGATTAAACAAACATATTGCATGATGGGTGTGGTGCTAGAGGTACTCCATTATGGGTGTGAGCCAGTGTCCTGGCCTTTTTCAAAATAGCTCCCTACACACTGTCATGCCAGAAGGAGGTTTTCAGCTCCTAGTCTCTCTGCAGACCTAAGTTTTAAAAGTTCAGATGTCTTTCCATTTCTCTGCATTAGGTTATACCCACAGGTATTGCCCAGTGCAGTAAGTAGCACCTAAACTGCATCATCCTTTGTCTAATTTGAGCAGGAAGTTCGATATCCCTTGGAATCACACTCCTCCCTGCTTCCTCCAGTTTGAGGGAGGCCAGTAATTTGCTGGTGGCCGTTTAACCTCAGGAGGCCTTTTCGCCTTCCCGTCTCCTACCCCACACAGCCTAAGATGCTCTTGCCAGCAAGCTGAGCTGAGGCTTGCCTCATTTCCTCCTCTGTAATTCCACGCTTTACTTGGAAGAGAAAGGCGGTGAATAGATTAAATTTACTCCTTCCTCTGTGGCCAGTCTATCAGTCCTTCCTCTGTATGGGAACATAGACAAAGTCACACTGAGTTCTACTAGTAATTCAGATAGAGACAGGGTCTTCACTTTAACTGGACCTTGCATATGAATATCTCAAAGAAATCAAAAATTTCACTTCTGCTGTGTAAATAAAATATGCCAACACATCCATCTTACAAACCAACCATGCTATACTTAGAACTTGCCTCTACTGATGTTATCTGGAGCATTCCCACCAAGTCTAGTTTGAGCTGGATGATCTTAGAAATAATATTTTGACAGTGTCATTTATAGTTCTTTGTCAATTTCTTTAATTCAACCTACTTTCATATAAGAAAGAACTTTGCTTCCTAAGGGAATAGGTACAGCACAGTCCTGATCCCTGTAAGCTCACAAGCCAGAAACAGTTACAAGATCATGTCCACAACAAGTAGTAAAATCTTGTTTTATAAAAATGCCTCATCCATCCAGAAAAAGTGTTTTCATAATGGGGCTAAGGCACAGCATGAATGCCAGTTCATTTAAAACATACAATTAAATATGCATGTGTGTGTAGATTATAAAACTGTTTGGGAAAAACAGCTAGAAGATAAATATCCAACGAGTTATTTGTATGTTAAGATAGCCTATGTTTATTCTCATTCCAGAGATCATGTGACTGATCAAACCAAATTTATAACAAAACATTCAAAATATAGGTTATTTTTGGACCAAGAGAATCAAGTTTTCCCCTGTCACGATGCCTACAAAAGGAGCTGGCAATGCCAGGGAACATGATGTGCTGAGACTATTGCTTATCATAGTTGTTGGGTAGATCTCTTTTATTTCTTGTTTGTCTCTGTCTCTCTCTTGTCCTACATTTAGATATTAGGCTTCTTGGGCAGAGTGTGATTTGGCATTCATTGTTACAACAGTCATTATTCCAAAGGAGCTCATGATTTGGAGCCGAATGATGATGATAACGATGATGGATGTTGAATGTAAGTCACAAAAGAAAGCTCCACAGCCGAGCTTGAATTTAAAAACGCAACATTATGAAAGGTTTATGAGAAAGCACAAATTTTGCAGTCATGCTTAGTTCCTCTTTCAGTCTCTGATGTGTGACAGCCTGGGGTGTTCCAGGGAAGAGATGGCCACATGCATCTAGCCGAGTTTCCTCCTGGTGATACCTCCGAGTACTTAGCCATCTCTGGACATGGTAGAGAACATTAGGTCACATGTTCATATTTCGTGTGACTTGCCTATGAATCATATCTCATTCTGTTACCAGAGCATCCCACTTATTACTTGCTTTCTGAGAATTTAGTTGACTAAGGTTTTCTCTCCTAGGTTTCTTTTCCTAGGCGTACTTCTCTTTCCCCTCACCTCATGCCAGACCTGCCTTACTCCTTGGCACCATTGTGGTATGGATATTCATTTTGATGCCATTTGCAGAGCCTAAGTGTGTCATTTGAACATAATCCTAGACGAAAGAGGTAGGTTAAAGTGGCACCATTCCTGGAAGACCAGCAGGAGATGGAAAATATCCATAAATTCAAGGCTGTTTTCAGGCAGCATAATTCTACCTATGTTCTCGTGCCTAACATTGTCCACAAGATATTCTGGACCTTCGGGGTTGCCAAGCCAATAGGAAACCAAAGCTGAACTAGGAGAATTAGATGGAATACAGCTGTTGGAGGCCACATGAGTCTGTGTCCTTCACAGTCACGGAGCTTACTGGCAAAGCTATGTGAATAATGGACTATTTTTGTTTTCTGACAATTCTGAAAACATGCAGCAAAAATATTTGTAAAGAACTTCTGAGTGTATTCAAAACAATCTGTCCTTTAAAAAGCGTGTGAACTGAAAAGCTGTCAGCCTTCCTTCTTGGGTCAAATTAGAAGTTTCATTTCATTTTTGTTCATTTAATTGGTTTTGTTACTTTAATTTTCCTTAAGCTTTAATGAAAAGGCCCACAAAATGTGAAGTAAGTTTAAAATTATTAATGAAAAATGCAGATATTTCCTTTTGAAAATTTGAAAACAGAACATTTAAATGTTTTTGAACTGGCTTTATTGTTAGAGATGGTTATTTTAAACCACTAGATCTTGCAGAAGCTAGCACAGAGCTTCGGAATATTTTGGTTTTTCAGAAATTAGATTTTGGCAAAATCTTTGCTATAACACTTTGACCACCTTTAGGCATCAATCTTGCTCCTTCTTCCTCACCGATTAAACTCTAATTCTCTACCAAAGACAGTACATGGCATCACTTAAGGCAGTGGCTGTAATATTGTTTGGTCCTAACATGACTCCAAGTAGAAAAAAAGTATCGTCTCTGTTGCTCAGGCTTTTTGACTTTCTAAGGGTTTATAAGGTAAAACTGTCTGTACTACTGCCAGAAAGGCAGACAGGCAGAAGGAAACAGAGGTGTCATCGAAAAGGGAGTCTGTATACTACAAATAACAGGACTGTATGCTTCATATTTCTGCATGGGATTGTTTTAGTAAAAAAAAAAAAAAAAAAAAAAATCAGGGCAAGATTCAGCTTTAGGAGAGCAGAACTGTCTCTGCAGTGGTTAAAGTGACAAATGTAAAACATTTGTACAAAGGGAATGTATTAGTTACCAGCTGTTGTTAGAAGCCTTTCTCATTATTTAATGACCAGAATAGGCTTTAGGCAGCCAAGCAGGGGACTGTATGGCCCCTAAGTGCCTCTTACAGCCTTGTAAAACCAGGGCATGATCTTACTCTCTCTTATCTCTAATGCTACTTACGAAACAAAACGTCCTGGTATTTGGCTTGCTAACCATACATGCGAACCACTGCAGAGCTTGAGGGTGTTTCATTAGAACTCCATTAAAAATGAACATTCAAGATTTTAAAAAAAATAATCAGAATTGACAGAGCAAAGCATGACAATATGAAACCTACCCAGTCTCTTTTGACTTTCCTGTGAGTATGAGCATATGTTGCTTTTAATTTGTGATTCTTGCAACTATTAGGAGTTGTAGAATACTTTTTATTTATTTATCTATTTATTTAAACAGAGTTTTAAAACCCTGCACAAATCTGGGCACAGGCTTGTGAAAGAGAACTAGCAAAGCCTCGGCATGGTGGTGTTTTGTTCTGCTTTTAGATGCAATTTTATCCATTGCTGCAGCTGGCTGTTCCTCTTTTAACAGCCAGGCTCTTCAGACCATATGCTTAGGATAGATTATAAATTGCCAGGCTAGATACAAATGATTGTGTCTGGCAGAATGTCTTTATGGTATTGATGGTAAAGGAAAAGCATACATAATGCTATTGAATGTTGGTGGCAATATGATACCTGGCTGGTGCCTTGTGCCATCTATGACCCAAGTTATGGTGTGTCTGAAGTGACAGTCTGCTTGATACTGGTTTTAAACTATTTTGCCTAAGAAGTGGCAAGCCTGATAGATAGCTAAAACAAACTTTAAGAGAGTGTAAGACAGATGAACTCTGCAGCTTTTTTTTTTTTTTTTTTTTTTTTTATTAGGGCCCGGGCTGATTAAATCTGAAATCACCTCTGATCTGTGCTAGTACCAGTTGCTAGTGAGATATTTACATGTAGCTGCTGAAGAAAGGTCAATAAAAGGGTGACAAAAAGGAAAATAGATGCTTAGCTATAGTGGAAGATGAACACTGAATTTTGAGGGTCTATCCTTATCAGGAAGAAGGTGAAATGCAAGTGAGATATTCATGGTGTCATTCAGAGATCTCAGGGAAGCAAGTGGCAGTACACTGAAGCCATGAGGGAACCAAGTTCAAAGCGATGGTTTGATAGAATATCCATATTCAGCACAGAGAACTTCATCCTTGCTCATTCAACATCCTCAAACTAATAAAAAATTTTCCTGACTTCATAACCACCACCTTCACGCACCACTCCGCCTCAGCCACACGGCAAATCATGGTCAGGCAGACGGGCCAATATTCTGAAAATTTAAAATTAGTTTTGTTCACCCAAGCTGTCTTTGGAAAGCAGGTAGATATGAATGTTCACAAACATTTGAAGTGTTGGGATCTTAGCATGGAGTGTCTGAAACCATTTTCTTTTTAGCCATCTTTCTTTTACCAAGATGAGTTGAGAATTCAAGATCTCAAAATACTTGGCAAGCATCTTAAGCATCTTTTGGCACATTCTAATTTAATCAACACTGAAAAACTTTGTTTTATCTTTAGTCTCTAAGGTGTTACTTGTTTATGTATAAACAAATTCCCATTTTGAAATGAAAAGTTGGTTGTACTAGTTAAAAACCTAGGGATTATGGTGCCTGACTCTGTTAGTGCTGTATGTAACTGCACTTGGCCTTTTTAATTACCGCTTCTTTTGGTTAGGAGGCCTGTTGCTGGGGGAAGATGCAGGGTATGCCGTGTGCTGTCACCTCTCTCCCCCGGCGGTGGGACAGGGACTCATGCTGGTGACCGAACACGCCGGCTTTGTACAACATTGCTGATGAAGTGAAGGGATTGTGTGCTGCTGGCTCCGAAGTGAAAACAATCACTCTGAAACTCAGAGCTTCCTTAGAAATGTAAAAAAATGGGGTGGGAGCATAAGTTAATTGTGCTTTTACACACTGTTATACTTGTCACTGTGCCAGACTCTACATTTCTTCCAAGGGTGAAATGAAAACTCCAAATTCATGTGGTTATGAAACAATTTCAGTATGAGTACTCAGCGAAGAATTATAAAGTGGGAAAGACACAGTCCTGTGTCACAGCTGGTTGAGAAGGGTCTGAATTGATCAAGGCTTCTTCCAGCTTGGAGGAGCCTTTGGGTGTGTATTGAAACCACTCTGCCTCTGTATGTTGAATGTATATAACATACTATAGAAAAGCTGATTTGTTATGACATTTCTTTGATTAGGAGATGAGGCAACTGGCAGAAGGCATCACTGTCATTTCAAGAAGTCTCATTTTTCTGCAACTGGAGATTTAGGAAATTAATCTGGTTTGTCCTGATTTACACCAGAATAAATTCATACATTGGAAACTGGGCATGGCAAGAAATCATTGGCACTGAAGAGGACTTCTAGAGAAATAATGGTCGCAGTGGGAGACTTGATGAACAAGAACCAAACACCATTTTCTGTCCTGTAGTAATAAAGCCTGAGGTACCTGAAGGCCTTTGTAAGCTAAGATGGGGTCAGCCCCACTTTGTTTTAGTCCTGAGACCAAGTGATTGCAACATGATTTTAAAATCACATTATTAACCCTTGTGATTTCATCCTGGACCAGGTCTGCTTCATAGGGACTGTAAATGCAAGGTGAGTCCTGATTTGCTTCACCGTGAAAGGAGAACCAATCTCAAATAAGTATTTAATTTGACAAATAGCATATTGCTTATTTTTGTTATTAGAGATGAGTCAGGGGGGAAAAAATGCAGAAGGAGAGGGTCAAAATACCCCGAGGCTAAATCTAAACTTGCGCAAATCCATATTAAAAACTTGAGTGTGCCTAAAGTTAGCACATGCAAATCTACTCTTTTGGATGCATAAACTCAAATCCTTAAAGATGTGTCGTAGCCTAACTCTCACTTGGGTGCTTAACTCCCATTGATAACACCATGTGCTAATTCAGGCACCCAGGTTTCCGTGTAATGTTCTTACTATGAAGAACAGTTGGTCTTGAGAGAAAACATTTACATAGATGACAGCTATTTTCGGGAAAATGAAAAGTACTGGGTGAAAAAGGAGGTTTTGACATTGTGTGAAATATGGGGTTTACACACAGTAGTTTTCGCTGTGTGTGTATAAATGGGTGATTTACCATATATTGATTCACACACCATTTGTAAGCATGTAATTTATTTATTTATAGAGATGTATGGAAACCATGGTTTGAAAAGCGGTTTGCATAACATCTGGTATGTCAACAATGTAACCTCTCAATTTACTTGTTGGTGAAAATGTCAATATAATGAACCTGAACTCAGCATTGGTTTACACAAATTTCCTGGCAGACAAAGCAGTAATGATTTTCATGTCAGTGTAAGTGACATGTGCCCTCCAGTTTTGAGTAGTTTACACAGCTAAGAGGTATAAAAAGGGTAGAGTACATGGCTGGTTCCTTACGTACTTACGCTGGCAGTACAAATTGTGTGTATTTGTGCAGTGTGAAACATTTTATCTTGTTCTGACTTCCAATTTTTTAAAAGTGGCCTTTGATTTTTCACTGAAACGGCTTTTTTTTTTTTTTCTTATACATGGAAAAAAATATAAAATTGTAGACCTGATGGTGATTTTAGATCCTGGTAGCACATAATCCTTCCTGGTTGTACTTGTTTCAATTACTTTTGCAAGTTATGTGTTTTCTACAAAGGTATTGTACTGGGATGTGATAGAGGAATCTAGTGGATTCTTGATTGCTCTTAACAATATGCCAGCAGGAATGACAACAATGATATATTGTTTACACCTTTTATGTTACTGCCCGTACAGGATAGGTCACATAAATCACATAGCATTTTTTCACTCTGTGTGTGACTCATTGCCTGACAGTTTTGAAGTAGGAAAGTAATAAATGCTGTTGATACTGAATAGCAAAACCCCTCATTTAAGCATAGAATCAAAGTCCACTGATGGCATCAGGTGTTCTTCCTTGATTTTAGGGAGTTTAGGCCTGCACAGAGAAGTTGCCCAGTTCCTCTCACTAAACTGTGTGAAAAGGCAAGAGACCTGGACTTAGGGAAGTACCTTCAAACACATCTGTGAGCCCTGAGTTTCTGTGCACGCTGTGACCCAGGCGGTGGGCTGAGAGGGCTGGAGGGTGCCAGCGGGACGCCACCCGGGCCCCTTCTTCGCTGCCCAGCCGTCTGCCTTTGGAGGGGAAGGGCACAGGGCTGATAGGACAGGTTATCTCCTTCCTTCTCTCTACCTTCCCCTCCTCCCCCAGCTCCCCACCTCAAAAGATCTGCTTGGTGGCTTGGATTTTAATCAAGTTACCAAAAAAGCGTGGAGGAGAGAAGAAGACAGTTACTTAACCACTTTGCATGTGATATTTTTTTTTCTTAAAAAAAAAAAAAAAAACCAAAAAAAAAACCCAAACAAACAAACAAAAAAAACACAAACAAAACCGAACCAGATGCTATCTGTTTCCCATTGTTCTGCTCACACGATCCAGTTTGGATCTGATTTGGGTGGTGTATGTCTGTATGTGTGAAGGAGAGGATCACAGGGAAAGCTTAGTGCATCTGTTACTATCAAAAAATTAAAACTATAGAAGACTCCACACTCACAGCTAAAAAAGAGACATTTCACCAGGTTTTCCAGATCTTTCATTTTTTGTGCATTTCTAGTATCTAGATTAAATACCCAGACTGAATCAATGCCAATAATTTTTAAGAGCTTCTGAGTTTTTTTAATCATTCTGTTCTACTCACTACAAACATTTTCTACTTGTCCATCATTAATATTTCCTTTATATGGTTGAAAAATTTCTGTCAGGTGATATTTTCCTTCTAATCCAGTTGGCCAAGCTCCATTGTGGTAGTATGGAGCGCATGCAGTGGCCCTGGGTGGGGTGCATGCCCCAGCCCCACAGTTCCTGGGTGGGAGGAGATGCTGGAGCAGAGCTCCTCCGTGTCTCCCTCTGACCCTGTTTCCACTTAAGGGAAATACAGGCCAGAAACATTCTGCAGTGACATCCAACAGATCCTGTGGTGCCCAGCATGCAAGACTCACAGTGGAGCACCCTTTCTCTGCAACCTAGGCAGATTCTGAGATACTTTCAGATTTCACGGGATTTAAAAAAAAAATTCTTCAAAAATCACATTAACTGTTTGAACAACACTTGTGATTATAACCCTATTTAAGCAAACTTTTTAATTAATGCATGTCATGCTTTAAGGAAGTGCTTTTTTAGCCTGGGGCTTTTTAGCAAAATGAACAAATTCAGTCTTATCTGGCAGATAAGACATATCATGCACCTGAAACTGTGTATGAGAGAGCGTCTCTAAAGTTTATGGGCGAATAGCCGGTGGGGTAAGGCAATGCAGGACAGGATAAGACTGATGAGAAATACATGTATTTGTTAGAGAGGTAATACATAAAAATCACTGGTTGCATGAAGGAAATCTGTCTAAGGACCTTATTGGCTGATCTTTTGGGGGTTTATTTTAATGCACCTAAACAATAATAACAAAATACCTGAATGGCACGGAAGTTTATTTACTTATTTATTTACTGCTTAGCATGGGACTCCGGATGAGTTTTCCCTCCAGCTGTGTCGACTCAGCACCCCGTCTAACTGGGGCTGTGTGACGTTACGTACAGCACAGAGCATTACCGAGAGTCCTGGGCACGCTTCCCACCGCATTAAAATCAGATTGAGTTCTCACAGGTCATGTTACTGGCCTAGCTGGTACAGTCCTCTAAAGGACCTTTTCCCTTTCCCTCTTTTGTTGGGTCCTTTTTCTTTTTCTTCATCTGGATTTGGAAATGAGGACAAGACTGACTTGAAGCCTTAATCCCATCTAGTTTCTTTGCTGTGTAGCCAAAATCTGCTCAACTTTCTTTCCCTCTACTGTTATTTTTCGTGTAATGTTAACTTTCTCTGCTTTTTGTTTACACAGATGGAGGCAACACGTTTGACTGTGAAAACAAAAGTACATAACTGCATCTACAAGACTTCAGCACACACAAGCAACCTCTTTTCCGTGACTTCTGATTTCTCAGCTTTAGACTAAATTTTAGCTTCTTGACTTCATACTCCTGGAAGGTTGTGAAGCCCTTGAGTACCCACTTGACCACTCTTCTTCAGATTAATGCTTGCTTGTCTTTCCTGCTTTTTCATGCTCTGGACTATTAACAAAGCCAGAAAGTGCTTCTCAGCTGCAAAACACCATCATAGCGGCTAAGCCTCCTTCTAATGAGCAGCAGTCATCTGTGTGTGCAGACAAGTTGGCTTTTTGATGGATACTGAACCCAGTGTTCAGAGGCTGCAAAG
Source organism: Athene cunicularia (assembly GCF_003259725.1). NCBI lineage: Eukaryota > Metazoa > Chordata > Aves > Strigiformes > Strigidae > Athene > Athene cunicularia. Next base: position 10,716,405 of record NW_020799125.1, on the reverse strand, counting down.
AGCAAAGTAGCACATGCTCATCTGTGGAGAACAGAGCTTTGCCTTTATATTTTCAGAAATGCATGAGGGCTGAAAGCAGAGCCACTGATTAATGTGCATTTGGAGGGAAAGGCCTAGCAGCCACCTCCAAATGCCCTGGGAGGCTTCTTTCACTTGTGCTATGAATGAAAGAGCACTGACTAGAGGAGAGTTTAACTTGACTGGAAATGAGTTGGGGAAGAGAATAACCAAAAAAAAAAAAAAAAAAAGCATAGGGTGACAGTTCAGAGGAGGGGCTCATACAGAGTTGAGTTTCATTTTAAAGTTCTGATTTATCTGAGCTGAGCATGGCACCAGCTGAAATTCAGAACGAAACTAGGACACAAACTTAATTGCAAAACCAGCTGAAACCACAGGATGCAGTCACAGAAAATTCTCACTTGTTTGAGGCTGGCATACAGTTTCACTCTGAGCTTCAGCAAGAGGTTTTGGGGGCCCCAAAACAGACTTGAGGAGTTAAAATTCAGTTGCTTTCCCAAATTCAACTGGATAGCAGAAGTATTGATGGGGGTGATTAGAGAGCACGTACACTAGTAGGAGTGATGACTGGCTGGCACATTGCTTTTCCACCTAACAGTGAGATTTGTAGGGGATATGTTGTAACTGCTGGTGTAAACAGATATGGTCATCCTAAAATACCTCTATTCAATGCCATGACAATGAGTGACACAGAAAAGCCAAAGGTCAACAGCTGTTTCTCTTGCAAAAAAAAAATGAACCAGGGAGCTCAGACCTACTGAGACTGGCCAGCCGCAGCTCTTGTGCTGTTCTAATTGTCAAGTGTTGATGGCCGATTCCTGGAAATAACCAGGGAGAGAGAGAGCTCAGTGCCTAACATGAACAGACTTGTGGTTGCATTGAAAAAGCCAAAACAACAGCTTAAAGCGAGTCATTCCAGCAGTATCGCTCCCTCGCCTGTCACTGTCTTTCTGCTGCTCCCTAAGAGGATATCTTCTGCTACAGACATTTATCCCCCTTTGGATTTCGCTCCTCCTGCTGCTATACTGGTTTTGTCTATAAAGGCAGACTCTGTCTGACTCACAGGAGCCTGAAGTTTGCTTTTTCCTGTACCAGAAGCAGACAGGGATCCTGTGGGACGGGGTCAGGCTCAGGGAGGTGTTGCACGGAGGGACTCCCTGGCATGGGTGCTCACCCTGAGCTACTGGCGAGTCCCTTCACCTTGCTGCGACTCCCTCATTGTCTTAGGGGAAAAAATGTGCAGGGGAGAAGCTGCAGTTTTTGTGTTTTCATGGTATTTTGGAAAGTCAAAAATTTCTGAGGTTGAGATACATATTGCCTTCAACTCTAAACTGTACTTTCCTTGAGTATACTGAAGAGCGTGAGATTTTCAGGAGGTGCGGTCCTGTGCGCACTGGGGGAAGCTGAGGGTCTGATGCAAAGCCTGGTTATATCAGGAAAACAGTTGCTTCTGTGCTGAATGGGGGTTTGGGTAGCAGAGGGGTGAATTGAGCTGCTGGGATAGTCAGACTGTTAAAACATGCAGGTTTTTCTGGTGCCCTTTAGCATTTGGAGTTAATGGGTGTGAAACCAGACTTTTCACTTCTGCTTTTCGTGTCCATGTTTAGTGTGATGCACGTATGGTGTGGAGTTTTGCAATCGGTAGATTTCCCCATCAGTTTTGGTTTGTTTCTCTGATTTTTATAAGGGATGTACAGGATAGCACTTCTGGGCAAAACATACAGGAGTATATCAGGGGAGAGAAATCCAAGAAAAATAGTATCTGAATGGTATTTGTCTTACAAGCAAGCACATGTAGGCGTTTATTATTTCTGAAGGCTCTTTTGTCAATCGGACATTGAACAATCATGACATCTGTTGCAAGTTATTGTCCCCCAGAGTCGTTTCACACAGGTTGGAGTTTGCTTTTTTAAAACCACCATGAATAAAGCCCAGAATTATCTCCCTATCCCCACAGAGGCAAGTGGGAACCTCCTGGGAAAACACTGCAGATTCCAAGGAGGTGGAGAGGTTTAGCAGAAGGGGATGTTTGGGTCCTCTCTGCCCTACCATGGGTTGAGCAGTGAAAGCCCCAATTCACACTGTGAGAGGGAACCCCACTGAGGTCCACAGGAGATGAGACAGTGGTCATTTCATTAAAACAAAAACAAAACTGAGCACAAACACTGACCTGCAGCTCCAAACTGTCTGAACCATCATCCTGGTGCATCAGGGATCCTCGTGTTGGTGTTCACAGGTTTGCACGTTGTTGACACCTCCCATACTGCTGCTGGGAGCTGGGGAGGCCACAGCCAAGTTGGCTTTCCCTTTCAGCCCATCCGCCTTTATCAGGGAAGAAATACTGTCTGTTTGTTTAGGTGAGATATTAGTCTGCCCCTGGAGCTCCAGGTCACTGTAAATGTAACACAAGCCCTATTTCCTGTTAGGAAAGGGGAAAAAATATGCCTGTGAATTGTCTCTGATGTGCTGCCAATTGTCAGAGAAGATTCAATTTGGTGGAGAATTACTGTGCTCTTAAAGAGCTGCACTAGTGACAGAGATTTAGGGCAGCTACTCCTGCCAGAACTGGGAGATTTCCATAAAACCAGGATTGCAACTGGTAGGAAGTTGCCTCTCCACTTTACTCTAGGAAAAGTGAATGGCTTGGAGGGGAGGTTGAAGTCGTGGTTCAGGTCAATGGGACCATTGTAGGACATGAAGGGGATGCCTGCACATGGCTGAAGGGCAGAGCCTGCAAGGAGGACTCTACAGGAATTTGGGGTAAGACTGGCAGGTGCTGAGGCAAATCTTTTTGTCACCGTTCCACTGTGATAAAGGAGAAATTACATTTTCTTGCCACTTAGCCAAAAAAACAGACCAAGAGATACAAGAGATTGCTGTGTGTGTATGTGATGCACACATGTGCTCACTGCTAATCCAATAAAGCAAATATGTGACATATGGAATGATCCAAAGCTGCTACAATAAACAGTGCCGTAGATCACTCATTTGTTTTGCTTTCTTTTACATTTCCTATATCAAAGCCAATTTCAGCTGTTGTCCAAGCAGAGTATTTCTTCCACAAATGCAGTGATGTATGGACACATAAACTAGATTCACCCATTTGGTCTCTCTTATGATAGAAAAACCCCACAAAACCCCCCAAAACTGACAATGAAATGGCTTTCCCTTATTTTTCATTATGTTTATTGCAAAGAGTAATATTTCAGCTTAGGCCTCGGTAAAGGTCCAATGCACTTAGGTAAAGCTGATGTTGACAGAATAGGCCAAGTAACGTCTTTATTTTCAGAAACATTCATCCTTCAAGGTTTTCTGTGGCAAATAAATCTAAAAAAAAAAAAAAAAAAGTCTGTGTCCCAAGAAATGGTAACTGGATATCAAACAGGCACTTCACAGCCAAGCATTCTCAGTGCGCCCATGTGCCAGTGCTGAACCTTCCACAAAGGAGACCATCTTTTTCATGTTAGCCTTAGTGGCAGAATAATTTTAAAATAAAGGCTGTATAATCCATAAAAAACCCCTAAAGAGATTTGATTTTTATTTAGCTTACTACTGCAACAAACAATAGCTTGCTCAATGGTTGGAAGGAGACCAGAAGAAATTCAGAAAATAAATTCTGAAGAAGGCAGAGGATATAAGGCAGTTCTTTTGCCATTTGGTCTCCCAATTATTGCAGAGCTGGTGGGGTGTGATTCAGCCAGTGGCCAATACTCTTTTTTTTTTTTTTTTCTCCCAGCACTTGCAGGTAGAAGGCACACTTTAAATGCTATCTCTCAATCTATGGGCATTCACCCTGGTAATGTCTGAGTATCTCTCTGAATCAGCTAGGGCACGCCTAGCATCAGCAAAATTATCCTCCCTGCGGTCCTTTGAAATAGGGTAAACTCCTCCTGTGCTACAGTCCAGACTTCCAGGCAACGCCGTGGAGATGTAACGTGTTCTCTGCAGCCGTTTTTAAAATTCATCAAGGTTTTTCCCAGAGCGCTGGAGCTCGGGGTGGGGAAGCCTGAGCCAATCGGCCGCTGGATTGCAGCGTGGTGGTACAGAGTGCCCATGCACGCTTCCATGGCCACCCCGTGGGGATATTCCTGGCCCTTCAACTTTGCCCAAAAGTGCCTTGTTCTGTAGAAAGCACAGAAACTGCTCCGAGTATAAATATGCATTTCTGTTCTTCCTCCACTGTGCCTCTGTGTTTGAGTAATGCTGTTGCAGAAAAAAAAAAATAAAAATCAAAATGCATCAAATGCTGCTGCTTAACAGAGATGTGGGGTCAAAAGTCAGTGCTGCAGCCTGAACTGTATGTCTGCAAGGCTTGTGGCTTCTCCATTAGCCACTGCAATCACGGTGTTGTGCCAGCCTCCCTCCCTCCCTGTCTCTGCCCCCCTCAAACATTTGCCATCCCCATCCTTGGCTTTTGACAGGGCTGATCAGCTGATCATTTCTCTCTTTTTCCTTAGTCTTTCGCTGGCTGCCTCCTGAACAGGTGCTGCATTAGGCTCTTCATGCTTTCCCTTATTGCATCTCTGCTTCAGTAAAATATATATATATATATATATATATATATATGTACTAAATGGAAGTAGAAGTGTATTAACAAGAAAGCAAAATGTTGGGAAAGGCTCCTCTTTCTACCCCCCTTTGCCTGTATTCTGGAATCTCCTTTAGAGATGGCTCTCTCTTTCTAGCCACCCTATTAATCCCTTTTTTTATTTTAGTCAGTTGAAAGATACGCCATTATTGCTTGAGCAAGCTTGAGATCTGTTTTGAAAGGGTAAAATGGACTTAATCTGCTTCTTGTGATAAATATATTTTAAGCTTCCTGGCCTGTCTGCACTGAAGATGTCAAAATGTAATGCTTTGAAATCAATGTAAGTGATAGGTCTTTTAATACACTTTCTAGCCTAACACTCTAAAATAACTTCCTACATTTACAAATATATATTCACAGAAGACTGGTACTGTTTGGGACATAGGTGCGCGTATCTGAAATACCCAGGGAAAAAGTGTCTGCTACTACAGTGTCATGAGCTGTTGGGAAAAATAACTGTTACTCACCAAATCTAGGATCCAGTTCCTGGGGAAAAGATAATTTCTCCTGAAAACACCTGCAGGGTAAAGTTTATTCCCCTTCTGTCAGTCAAAGTAACAAAGTAAGGATGCTACAATAAATGATGGCAGGGCTGAAAAAGATGTAAGAGAATGGAAAAGAAATCATTAATCCACAGCACCAACTCTGCTGTGTCTGACAATAGCCAGCAGATACCGGACTGCCAGCACATCACTTTTATCCACAGGTTTATCTCCTCATGTGCACTGTTTGTTTTGCTTGGGGTTTTTGTTTTATTTATTTATTTATTTATCTATCTATTTATTTATTTATTTATTTATTTATTTATTTATTTATTTATTATTTTCTTTCCCCTCCAGCATCTCTGAATCTTGTCCCTTTAGTGAACTCACACACAGAAGTACCCATCTTGTCATCTTCTCTGATCTTGTCATCTTTATCTCCTGCAAAAGTGTTTCCTAAAAACCTGCCTCTGCTCCCTCCCTGATGGCGATCCACTGCAGCTCCATAGGTAGCCCATGGAAAACAGCAGAGCAAGGTTACCACAGTGTCACACTGGAAGTAGCCAGCAACTCTTTTCAGTTTATTTGTGCTATTAAGTATGAGCTGGAAATTTGTATTGTTGTATAAACAGATGTCCGTTCCTTCGATTTCTACAAAGCAACTCTTTTTTCTCCCCTTCCCCCTCTTTTGCTGGCTATCCAAAGAAATGAAAAGCCCATGACATCAATTCATGCTCCTGACGAGTATTGTCAGGAATATACAAGCAGCATTTTTTCCTTTCTGCATCCTGAAAGTGAAGAAAAAAGACCTTTGATGTATCCAAAGTTCTGTTATTCTTTTTTCATCTTTGAGCTAATAAAAGGTATCATTATATTATCACACTTGTGTCCCTTCCATGTTTATCCTGGCCCATATTCTCCTCTGCAACAACAAGAACATAAAACATCCCATGAGAAACCCTAGGTTAAGTTTATTTGACTTTTTTTTTTTTTAACCTATGTTGTAATCAGGATTGTTTTGCTAACTTAGTTCACTGAGGTAGTTTTTGGTAAAGGCTAAGATTTGCTTAAGTGGCCAGAAAGAAAATACATATGACGGGTTTATGCCTTGCCACCCTGAATTGTAATGTTTTGTTTATTATGACTGTGGGCATGTTTTATTGGTGAGTGAAGAGGTCACAGCCTTGCATTTAGAACCTGTATTTGTACTTTACGGGTTCTGGGATTTGAAACCACAAGCAGTCACTGAACTTTTTGGCTGCCTTAGGTAACTGTGACCAGGTGGCCAGACCACGCCCTCTCCTCTGTGGTCAGTCTGTCGGGAGCAAAAGTGTGACATTGGCCTGTGACCAGAGGTCTCCAAAAGAGCAGATTAGCAAGATGAGGCTGAAATAGCCCCATCACAGTGTACTCTGCTCTCTTCTCTCCACATTCCCAGCCTCTTGCCCTTTTAAATGTTCTTAAATTCTGAGCTTTCTAGTCAATCTTTTGGAAATAAATGTGTTTGGAAATAAATAAGTGTTCATACCCACCTAGAAAATACTTCAAAGATACACCCAGCTTCTGTAGTGGTGGATCCCATTAAACAACTGAATAGAAAAGACTTAATTCTACAGATGGAAAAATGAGTTTGGGATGTGTCCAATGCTTTGTATTTCCAACGAAATCAGTGGTGGAGCAAAGGTGCCTTCACTTCTAGAGGCTTTTCTAGACTCAGACTGCTCAGTGAGAACAGTAGCATTGCCAGGTAATACGTGGAGATGTGTCAAGCTTGGAAAGATTTGAAGCATACTTGCTTTAAATCCATTCAAACAGAGGGGTAAAATTTGCCATTTAAAGCATTCAGTGAAGTGAAGCATGTTAAGGTGTATGAAGAACAGCCGTGCACTAATTGTTGTGCTGTTTGATTTAAAAGCAGAGTAATTAGAGTACAACACAAACATGTATTTAGTGCAATCAGTGGAATTGCAACGTTCCACCCTGGATGCTAAATGTTCAGGAGTTTTACTGCCATATATTTCACGTATCGCCTGTGTCAGGTGTATTCAAAATTAGCTTGGTGTAAGGTTCTTCACATACATTGTATGTCCATGGCAGATGCCAAATTCAAAGCAGTGTCTAAGAATAAATGAATCCTCATTAACCTATTGGCTTGTACCTATTTTAGAGTGGGGAAAACTGAGGCCCAGAGAATTCATTGGCCACATTATGCTAATCAAGCCACAGCAACTCCCAGGCTGATGATTTCTGCCACTTGCTCCTAAATTCTATCTATCTGATATTTGGTGTCACTAATACTAATGGTAACAATGATGGTGTAGCCATTCCCTCCCAAAATAAACATTACAGTGAAGCTACTACAACAATCTCTCTTGACCAACATTAACTGGTGGATCTCCTTTAAATATTTCTAAGTTCAGCAAGTTCAGTTTCGTCCCTCTGTTGGAAGACTCTTTCTTTTAAACACATTTTTTTTCCAGGCCTTGGTGGGATGGGTAAAAGAACGGCATTAGTCTGTGAAATCACCCTGGGTAGATCCTGGTACATTTCTCACCTCCTCCTTTTGTTCTAGGTAGTGTGGAATAAGCTACTGAGGATCAGCCCCTTGACCTCAGTCTTTTTTTTTCCTCGAAGAGAATAAACAAATTGAAATTGTACTGCCTAAACAAAACCATCTCTTCAAATTAATACATTGTAACGACAATGAAAATACACAATCTCTTGCCAAGATGTATATTTTTTCTTCTCTGTGTTTTCTGATGTTATTTTTGTCATGGCCATTTACTAAATGTATATACATTCTTCCTATTTACTTCAGTATCCAGATTCAAATTTTCTTGTGGTTTCCCTAGAATTAAACAAATATTCATAGCTCAGCCCTCAGAGAAAAGATACAGCTGAAAGCCACCCGAGAGGGGAGATCGCCCCCCTGGCTCCATACGGGCGGGTATTGACAGGCTGTCAGTGCCGGACTGACTGGAGAGGTGTGGGGATTGATGAGGAGAGCAATGAGCCCTCCGAATGGCATCTACAGATTTTTGGTGCTAATAACTTGAGTACCGGTTTCACAAGTGCATTAAAAATGAAAACCAAACGGCATATAGTCATATGGAAAAGTAAGCAGCAATGTATAAATGCATGAGGCAAATATGGTTAAAAGCATGATGCCGGCCCAGTCTGTGGACTTCAGGGGAGGAAAGAGACTAACTAGAGGGGAACAGGCATATACAAGCTGTTATCTCCTGAAAAGATACTTGGGATGCAAAGGAATTACGGTGTAGTACTGTGTAACTATGAAAGCTTTTTTTGTACAGATTGGAATATTTTTACATTTGCTCCAGTTCTCTCTGCTTGATAATGGTCGTTTGCCCATCAGCCCGCAATGGGAAAGCTCTTTCCACCAGTCAGTGTACATTGGCAGTGATTCTGCTTTCTGCTCTGAGAACAACCGACTCTGCTACCAGCAGAAGCTGTGAGAGTTTAGTTTTGTTTGTTTTCCTTACCCCCCTAAGAGGAGGTTGTTCCCGAAAATGCTTATAACGGATTCTCACTTCAGGTATATGTTCCTCCCATGGGCTCGCAAGCTGTGGTCTGTGGAGTATGAACAGCACATGAAATCATTCCTGCTGATACCAAAAAAAAAAAAAAAAAAAAAAAAAGAAAATGAAAAAAGTTTTGCACCAGAATGAAGAAGCATGTTTGGAGTATGGCTGTTCTCTCCTTTGTCTTTCGGGGAATGCAATGTTTTTACTCACTGGAGAGCTTTTTCTTCTTTCTCACCTTTATGGAGAGCCATGGAAGAAAGGTGATGTGATTGTGGTGTGTAATAGAGAGAAGAGTCCTATGTTGAGTGTTTGGTGTCTGGAGTTTTCCTTATGGGTCACCCTACTTGGATCTCAAGGATATGGAATTGAACAGTACCATGTTATGCTACAGCCTGGTCTTGGTCTCAGGTCAAAGGGATTTGTCTTCCTTTTTTAAGTATAAGGACATAGATGCCATGAAATTATTACAGAAGAGTCCTAAAATCTTTTTGCTATTGTATTTGTGATTAGGTGAGTTTGAAATTTACTGTCATGTCTTCAGTCTGGGATCTGTGTCCATTCTCTGAGTTGTGGACTTGTCCTGAAGGCCATGGGAATTATGCCCAGTTTTTCTGCTGAATTTGGTGGGCCATGATTAAGATTTTATTTCCTTCTTCATATTTTGTCTTCACTGTCCCCAGCTCTCTCTTTCTGAGGTTTTAGTGCTTCCAGGATCTCAGCTGAGGGATCTCCACAGCTGCCAAGAGCTGGGACATTTCCTTTTCCTTTCCTTTCTTGGTCTAAACCAGAAACTGTTCTTCAAGGAGGCAAAGACCATCAAAGAGCATAAGAATAAATAGTAATTCATAGCAGTCATTGCTAATATGCTTAATTTAGAGCTCTGGAGTCCAAGTCCTAGCCACATCTCCTCTGTATTTCATTTTTTATGAAGGACTTGACCTATTTACTCACTTTTTGACCTAGCAGGCTAAGAAATATAAGATGGAAAAGACATGACCAAAATGAGAGGTTTAAATAAATAGGTTTTAGTGTGGGAGAAGGCCAAATTCATTGTAACTGTAAACATGTTTTTTTGACATAAGCCAAATCTGAGTACCCTTATACTTTGGGCAAACCTAAGTGAATCTGAGCTTCATATCTAGTCTGTGTCTCAGTCCTGTGCCAAATGAAAACCTGAAGTGGAACTTGGAAAGCCAATACTTTAGCTCAGTTGATTTTGACAATCATGCTCCAAACCAAAACTCCCAAGCTTGTCCTACTGGGAGTTATAGTTAATTAAATTAAGATTTCAGTCTTCTTCACTGGTATCTACATCTCTGGGTAGCAGCCCTGGGCGAGGTTGAAAGTGAAACTTGCTTCCTTTGCTTCGAGGCAGCTTTGTCTAAAATCAACTCCAGAATCAAAAGCACCATGCGCAGCTATTAAACCTCTCACCACAAGCTGCTCTGCCAGCATTTCTGAATACCCAGTTCCTACAGGTAACCCGGCACGCTTTCATCTTGTGTGAATTGTTAAAGAAGGCATCAGGGTTTATTAAAGAGTTTGTGTTGCTAATGTGTCATACATCACGCCATTAATTAAGAGAAATTCCTTTTTCCCCAGTTGGGTGGCTACATAATGCTGCCAGCATGTATATATTATCCGTGTCTCCCCACCCTGGCCTAACCCAAACGCTGCATGACTGATTGGACCCCAGAGAAGCTCCAGCCTCTTCAGGTAATTCGATTGCTGAGTCTCCAAAACCAAGGAATTAAAGAAACCTCCGCACTGGGCTCTGCTCCCCTTGTAATTAGTACCAGAGCGAGCAGAGCGAAGTGGGGTGCGGCGTGTACATGTGTTCCCAATCACAGCCCACACAATGAAAATGTTTTCTTTCTGGGACAATCTGCAGAAACCTCACAGGGCTCTGGGGCTTTTATATATATATGTGCATGTAATAATAATAATTATCCTCATTAGAAAGTTAACTCCAAAGCTCTGCGACGTGCTTTAGAAATTGGTGGGAGAGCTGGCTGATGCGCCAAAGGATCCCAGCCCACGCACGACCTCTCGCATCGCCCGGGGTGCTGGGGCGGCTGACAGCGGGGCCACGCTCGGCCGGCCAGCCCGTGCCTCGGGCGCTGCTCTGTGCACCACGAGGCCCGCGTTTGCCTCCTGCAGCTGGGGCTGGACGGTTAGGATGGGCACGTCCTTTGTCCATCTGTTTTCCCACTGTGCACAGCACATGGAAACCGGTTGCTTTTGTAACATTTTTCCACCCGGCTTTGATCCCACAGCAGTCACAGAGGTTTTTATTTATCCAGGGTGGTCAAAGAAGCAGCACGCGCTCGCCTCGCAGCCCCCCAAATTTCTGTGCTTCTCACCAATGCTCCCCCTCCAAGTTCCTGAGTATCAGGGACACATAATGGGATGCTGGACTGTTATTTTATAGAGGGTAACAGTATTATCCCTCAGACTGAGCTGTAGGGTATAATTAGAGCTGTTCAGGAATTTTGTCATTAAAAGTCTTTTGGTTGGAAAATGCCAATTCTTTGAAACAAACTTTCTGGAGTAAAGAGGGGGGTGGGGGATGGGGGGATGGGTGTTTCTTGTGTCAAAGAGGGGCAAACTCTGGAATAACCACGAACCATGGGTAAAGGGGAACTGTGTTCAAGTCCCAGCTCCAGTCAAAGTGCAGGTTATTTGTATATAAAAACCCAGCATTGTAAAACAGCAGTGAAGGACTCTGTGCTCACCCGGTACACAGGCAAACTGTAAAGCAAGGGTTTCGGAGAGCTGCCCTCTCTGAGCAGGGATTCTTGATTATTTCCTATTTCTCAGGAAGCATAACCAAATTTAAGGACTTGTGTGTGTCTCTCTCCAAAGCAGGAACATTTCTTTAAAAGTTAATATTGAAAACCTGTGCAGGAAGGGATAACCTTCAGAGGTGCTCTTGCAGCAACCTCACTGCTGGTGAGTGCCGGGCAGTTGTTAGGGGGACACCTGAATCTCTCCAGTCACAGGCGGACCTGGATACCAAAACCTTCTTATACATAATTAATTAACAGCCTTGCATTAGTAACTCAGTTAGTAATGACATGAACACAAATCCCACACACCACTAACTAACAATAACAATTTACTCCATCATGACGATAAAACAGTTCCATTGGATGTGGGATGCCTGACCTAATAAGCCATTAGCCTACATCCCACAAATAGTATCTCGCATGCGAGCATCACTTCAGTACCCAGCACTCATTGCAATTACCCAATCCTGCCGGAATATGGCACTCCCAGGAGTAACTCCAGCACACCAGGAATAGCAGAGTGCAGATAACCTATAGAAATATTACTCTCTAGGTCACAATATGTCCTGGGCTGGACGGGGAAGGAAGGTGCTCGGAAAGCCGTTTGGAAGACAAGTCAGGTCTCCAACCTCTGTGCCTTATAGAATATAACAAATTAACCAGAGTAGGCAACCGTGTAACATACTGCGTTACATTTGCTGAGCTCACCTCCTGATCTATATACGAACAAAAAGGCTTTTCTTAATAAAGATTTTTGCTGCTGCTCAAGGACTTTGGTTTCTTACGTGATTGCTGCTTCAGTGAAAACTACCCAGTTCCCTGGGAAAGGCTGGCTTTGAGTACTCAGATTTGAAGGAATTCTGGAACAAATTACTGAAGTGGGACTTTTCAACATTTTCATAAAGAAAGCTGTGTTTCTCATTTGAAGGTGACTATGATTTGAAATTTGAACAGTGGGGTTTTTTTAGGTATTCTGAAAGAGCAATGTTTTGAATTTTCAATATCTCTATTGACCGGATATAATTATGGTATGTATTGTTTACAGTTATTATTGCAAAAGGAAAATATTTGAGATAATTCCTTTTAAAAAAAATAAAATCTGTTGAGAGAAGTGAGTCAGAAATTTCAAGAAGTCTTGAATGTAAGCAAATCTTTTCCCTCTTTCAAGTGCCATTTGCTTGAATGCCATTTAATGTTGGTTTTACATTTGGCTGAGTTTCCTCTGTTTTAAAGATTTTTAGTTTGCATTAAAAAAAAAAAAAAGCAAGCTTGTATATCCATGTGGTGGCCACTGATGACTTATGCTACTGGCAAACACTTCTAGGAGCTGCAGATCCAAGAAATCACCCAGGAATTCTAATCGTAGGAACTCAGTTTCAGGGGAAGTCCAGAAACTGGAAGAGAGGGAGGAGATCCATAAGTGACTATTGCTGGGGCCTGGGCATTTGGTGTTAAGGGGTATCGGAAATGAATGTCAGGGTTCAGGGCACTGTAGCAGAGAGAACAGCCACTAGTCATTACAGGAATGAGTGTACCAGGACAGAGAAGAAACAACAAGAAGGATGTTTTTTGTTATTGATAAGAGTTTGTGTCGGTGCTGTATGTCCCAGGGGACGGGGGGGGGGGCTGGACAAACCCACCATGAGATCAAACAGCAGTGCATGCTTTAATGTTTTTTCTCCCCCTAACGTCTGTTCATTAGGAACTCATTTAAAGTAATAAAATGTGGGTTGTCAGTTTATTCATGCTGAATTTTAGCATAGACTTCTGTGTACGAGGAACATTGCTTCTGAGCTAAAATCATGTCTGAACTCTGTAAACCCTTTGGCTTCTTTTTGTAAACTTTCCCAGATAAAAAAAGGTTTCATTTTTAGGAATGGCCTCTTCTTTCTCTGTTTCATTTTCAGGTACTCTTTGTGATCTGTTGCCAGGTCATCTGTTCACTAGTGTGGGAGTTTCCTTATGATGTTTAGGAAGCAAAGGACAGACCTTCTGAAAAGACACCCATAAACGTACCAATTACCTACATTTCAGCTTTTAGAAAAGTTTTCACACTAAGCTTGTTTTGACTCACATAGATCTTTGCTCTAGATTTCAGTCAGAAACAAAACTCAGTAGATTTGAGTTTAGCCTGAAATGAATACCTGAAGCAACAGACAGGTTCTGACTCTGAATCTCAGTCTGTAGGTGATATTTGTGGCTATGTCCACCATATCTCAAGACCAAATTGTAATTCAAACCTGAGTATTTTCTTAGTATACACAGAGCTAGTACAAACTTTTTGCAATAAACACTCAAGTCTTGGTTTAGTCGAATATTTTTAAACTTGGAAACAAAATCATATCGAGTTGCATTTTCACAGACATAAAAAATGACGCATTACATACATCCAATTATATTTTCAGAAGTGTTTGTGCGTTTGACCACCTTATTTTATGAAGACTTTTGCAGGAAAGGCTGTGCAGATGGACAGATCTGAAGTGCACAGACACTTTGGGAACATATTAACTGCTATTGAGCATGTGGATTAGGTGCACTTTTTGTGTGCACAATTAACGACTCCAAAATTTTGACGACAAAGGAATCATTATGTTCCTGAAAATGTTTATTGTATAAATATTGTCCTTTCTGGTTCAGTAGTGTATTATTCTCATTCCTTTTGTACAGCCATAAAACTATCCCTGCTCTTGCTTTTCCAGACTGGTGTAACTGGCATGTGGAATGCAACAGCTGGTTAACTCTGCAATGATCCAAGAGCAGCAGAAGACAAGGAGTGCAAAGAGGGCTGTCTTCTTCTGCCAAGTGTAGAACTAAGCAGCTGCTTTGTATTTTCACATGAGCAAAAACGGTTTCTTAACTGCTTCGCTGCCGAGGTGCAGGGTATATAGTGGGGTATGGTTGTTGGCCCACAGGGTTAACTTGGCTTCAAGAGGCTTAGAGATTCTCCTCTTGTTCTAAGTGGTGTCTGACAGCATCTAGAACAAATACTCCTGTCACAGGAGGAATGATTGTAGGACAGTATTCAAGAAACTTTGTTTTCTCTCTACTGCATTAAGCATGCCCATATGTGCAAAAAATCTCCCCTTAAAAGGACTTTCTTAGGATTGAAAATGCTGAAAAGCTGGGGAATGCCAATGGAGAAATATGCTTTCTGATCACCTTTAATTCTATAAAATAATAGAATTATAAAAGGATGCAGTGGAGGACACCTTAAGATGTCATCTAGTTCTCCCTGACCCAAGGCAGGATTGGCTCTATCATCCAACAGTTGTCTAACCTGTTCTTTAATGTCTCAAGTTCTCCTGATTTTTTCAAAAGAATTGTGGCTTTTGGGGATTCTAGGGAGGGTGCATTAAGCCTGTCCAGAACTGAAGTTCTGCATCTTATTATGAAGATGGGAAGGTGAATGAGGAAACTACTGTTAATTAAAAGAAAAGTGAGATTCCTATGTTTAAAGTAAGAGTATCAGAAGTACTGAGAAGAGAGAATTTGACTCTTCAAAGGAAATACAGCCTGGAGAAACTGAGATAAGAATTACAAGGGCAGAAGTTGAACCCTGTGTAGTATATTTGCATCCAATGTTGCTCCTACTTTGCTGATGCAAGGGTAATTAGGAAGAGACTAATGAAGAGTCTTAAGATCTTGTGTCAGATGTGTACTCATGTACAAATAAAAGAGGTGGTGTAGAGGAGGTGCAGTTACAATCTCAAAAAGAGGTTCTGGAGGAAGTGGAAAAGATGCACTGAAAATATTCATGCTCCAGGCTCCAACTAGAAACAGAACAAAGTTCATGGGACCATGAAGTGCCAGAAACCAGCCCACGGGTAAGGTTCTGGAGAGCCAGCTTGTGTGGCGCATGGGTGTGGTAGAAATGCTGACCTGTTGGCAACTCTCCTCCTTAGAAGCTGGAAAAGTTGGGACATGGGTCTCTGATAGGACACAGCACTGGAGTCTTGAATAGCATGGAGCACAAGCCCGTGGTCACTGTACTCATGAAATTCCTTAGTAAATTAAATATGTCTAATTGGACTGTGAAATATCTTGTGTGTAACTTAGTGTGTCTGTGAGGTTGGGTGCTGACAGCAAGCTCTACAAAGTCAGAAGACTGCAGATGGGAAGGAAACATTTGCTTACAATATGATGTGAGGAAATGGGACAGCTTTCACCCCTGCAGGCATGCAGCAGGGAATCATGAAACACCAGGTTTCAAGCTGAGTATTTGCATTTATCTCCCCAACTTTGCTGTGTGCAGTCTGATGTGCAGGGCAAGACCTGCTGAATTCTGGACAGACAAGGCAATTAGAGAATGATCCAGTTGCAATGCTGAATGCCTTTGCCTTGTCTTCTGTTTATTCATAACCTTCTGTTTAAAGTAATATTTGAGTTTAACTTGCTAAACAAACCTTTCTTATTCATAGGTCTTCTGTTTTGAAGGATGGAGGGTGAATGAAAAAAGGTGAGACTGACAAACAGGGTGAACTGTTTTGTGACTCTCTTTATAGAGATAGCAGCTTCTTGAGGAATATGGACCCAGAAATATGTTTAGGGAAACCCAGGGATGGAGACCATTTGCAGCCAGACCGGAATGTGTCAGTGTGGGGACTAGCAAGGCCAACTTCCAAGTCTAGGAAACAGCTACTTCCATCAGGCTACACCAGAAGAAAAGAAAGCAGAGTAGAGGAATGCTCTGAGCAGACCAAAGCTTCACATCAGTGCCCAGTGGGTGGGCTACAGGGCATTGCCAAGAGCATCAGGGAGGACAAAACCATGGGACCCAGGCTCCTTTGGTTTGCTATGGTTGCAAAGCACTTAGTGAATGCAGACACGAACTGCAGAAGGTGAGAAGTGGGTCTTGTGGAGGAGGCAGTGGGATGCACTCTGGACCTGCCTGTGCCATGGAGCGCTGGAGCAGGGCTGAGGAAATGGGCTGATCACAGCTTTCCCATGGCATCAGGCACTGTGGCTCCTAGTTTTCTGCAGGTCTAACAGGTGTGCTGTGGTCTGTGTCGCAGGGGTGCTGGGCCCTCATGCCTAGAGGTGTTGGAGCGGGGCCTTGAACCTAAGAACCATCATGTAACTTCAACTCTGAAAACAATGTGTCTCCATCATCTCATCTTGGGCACACCAAACTCACAGTGACTTATCCTAGTCTTCATGCCTGAGGATCTCATCTTTTCCCATCCTCATCAGGCTGCTCTGAGGAAACATCCATAGGTATTTGAGAAGTGTTTGGATGCTATCATAATGAGCCTGTTGAAAAATCCATGAGGAAATTAATAATTCTGCACTTGATGAAGGGTTGGAAAGATGTGCCATACAAAGTGTGTGGAGCACTGTGTTTAGGCTTGGGAAACAGAATATGGAGTAGCTGCTCCTTCAGAGAGCACCATTTGACCTATATCCTGGAAAAGTTGAGAGGGCTTTGGAGAAAACCAGTGTATGACCAGGTAATGAAGGCTGTGTCGCATCTCATGTGCACCAGCAGCCTGCTGTGGTCAGGCAGGACCACTCCTCTGCTGCCCACCTCCTCTTTACCTGCGACACCGAGGATTTAGAGACTGGAGCAGCTGGTGTCTAGTCAAAGGGATTACCAGCAGAGCAAATGCCAAGGCAACTTTGCCTTAATCAGGAAAAAGAAATTTCAAAAGGAAATAATTTTCTTTTCGTAACATTAAGTAAAAAATCCTAGTGGAGGGCCTGTTTGCTCTCTCATATTCCTTTCTTGCAGTGTCTTAGATGTGGAGATGTAACTCCAAAAGAGCCTGATCTTACAAACATTTGGAAATCCTGGACAATGTGATTTCCAGAAGTTGGTGTAGGGGTTTCTGTTGAAAACTGCAGGAGCTGTGTGTTCAAACACACCAGTTCTGGATCATTCAATTCTCACAGCTCTGTTATGCTCTGAGGAACAAAAATTATTATTATTTTTTTTAATATTACCCATAGAAGTTGAACTGCTTTCTTGTCTCCTGACATGCCAATACTGCTGTCAGAAGTAGTACTCAGAATGTCCCAGTTTTCAGAAAAATGGTAAAGTATGTGTTTAGCTTTAAGTATATACCAAGAAGCTTCTCTGAGATCTTCACTGCCATATACTTAAGGTTAAGTGCAAACTGAGCATCACCAAACAGGGGGAGTCAGCATGGGTTCGGGTAAACTTAAACAATTAGCTTTGAAGCTTTGGTGTTAAGATGTTTGTTTGTTAGAATTTGGCCCTCAAATTAAATGACAGCTCCAAGCATCCCCCACAGTAGGGAGGACTTAGCACATCCAGATCAGGTCCTGACTCGAATATGCTATAGAGTTTATATTTTAAAAATCCGATGGGTGGATGAGCTAGTTTCTTAGACAGAGTTTTGGATAATCGGTGCAAATGCGTCTCAGTTATGTATCATGAACTTATTTTATGACATGGCTTCAGGAAAAAGAGGAGGGAAATGGTACTTAAAATGAAACATATATTTTTAAAACAAATTTCAGTTTTAAGAAAACCTAGATAAATTATGAGTTGATTCTCCTTCAGCCATTATTTACTAGACATTTTTAGAGATTATCTATTTATTTATTGCCCTCTGAGACCACTAGAGAGGAAGGAAAATGCAGTTAGTCCATCACTTCCCTGAATAAAGAGAGATGCAAACTCTTAATAAAGTATCGATGGCACCCCAAGGGGACAAAAAGAGATTTGCATCCCAGTGGCCCAGCTGACAGACCACATAAGTTACTGCAGCAGCAGCGAGGTCCTGTCAGAGAAATGAGCATGATGAGAGGAGAGGGAGCAAAACGTGATTTGTACTGGCATGCAGTGAACAAGCTAAGCTGTGTAAAAATGAATACATGAAATTAAAAGGATTAATGGGACAAGTTAGTGCAGAGTAGCAGGGAAAGTCCCCTGTCTAGGCACTTCTGCCAGGTTCCACCCAGACAGGTTATTTTTTTTTTTAAACCTTCTTTCTTTTGTAAGTGAAATTTCATCTGGAGAGCGCCTCATGAACAAAATTCTATTCCTCCCCCCAGGTCCACCTGGATAAGTCCTTTGAGCTTTTAAAATTTTCTTTTATTTAAAAAGGCATGATGGTTTTCACAAAAGCCTGAAATGCTGGCTTGGTATGAGGAAGGCTAATGGCATGTTAGCCATCAGAAATCATCCAGTGAGTTCATTTGCATCGAATGCTCCTCTTAACCTCATGTTGTAAATCACTTTTAAATAGCCGTGCCGCTTCACCCCAGGGCTGGCTGCTGTTCAGGACTGAGCAGAATAGTTTCTGCTTGTGCTGTGAAAGCCTTTGAAATCGCTTCTGATAAAGATGTATAGATGTAAAGTTTTTACTATTTAATTCACAAAGCAGGGCCTAAATATTTTCTACCATAACATCTTGCTATGGAGCATGGTCTGCTCTTTTCAAGCCTGTCCACTCCCACCTCTGAAGTGAAACAAAACTATGTGTATATATGCAGTGTTTGCCCCATTAGGTGGTTGATTTGGGTTTGGGGTTTTTTTTTAGTACTATACCTGGTTTTCATCTTGCAAAAGGCAATTACAACATTCACAAGATGACATTCATTTCATGCAACAGAAGGCTGACTAATTGAGGTAAAGGGATGATATTTGGGAATGAAAAACAAAGCTGTGACATGTAAAATTACATATAAAGTAAGCTTTTTTTTTTTTTCCCCCTCATAAAATTCTCAACAAGTGAACTCCAGATGTCAGCATTTAAACATTGTCAGGTATTGATTGTATTACTGTAGCATCTACAGAGCCACGGGGGAATCACAGGTGTTGCACGTTCCTAACCTGAGGGGTACAGTGTGCATTGAAGACTTTATGGGTAGACAAGTCAGAAAAAGTGAAGACCAGGAAATGTTGGCATTATTTTGATTCAGTTTCTTTCTCCCTTTAATAATAATTGCAATAAGTTGCAGCTGGTTTAGATTAATCAGAATTTAAGATGATGTAGAGATCGGTGCCATGGGGGAAAAAAAAAAAAAAAAAGACAAAAAACAAACCTTGAAGTCTACAGATGCAATGACGATCTACTCATACTGACTCAGGCTTTCTACTGAGTAGGTAGACAGAGGCCAGAATAAGCCTGGGCAGCTTCAGTGGTCAGCTGTTGACATTGTTTCTTGGCAGACTGAAGCTACATGGAAAGGTCTGCACCTACTGCTGCTGTTGCACTGGTGGCTTCTTCCAGGAGAAACACCGTTGTCCTCCAGGTCACTTCTTCAATCATATCAGCTGTATTCAGTCCTCAACAAGCTGTTGCTGCCTGTGTGTAGCTGTAATAGTTTGGGTTACATCACCTTGAAAGGTGAAGTGTCTTCTCGGCTTATCTGGGGAAGAGGCCATGTGAAGGTGTTGCTGGTGGCCATGAGAACGCGCTGACAAACACATTTGATCTTTTTGTGGATAATTTTGCATCTGTTAACCCTGACTTACCATTTTCCTTCTTTATAGAAGAAAACTTAAGTCAGATTTGGAGGTCTTACTTCTCCTTATGTCTTCAAAACAGACCAGTTTGTATTACTAATTGAGCAGCCTGAGGATTTATAAGCCATTCCTTATATTCCTGGAGTCTTGTCCCAAGAGGCATTAGCATGAAACCTTGGATAGATCCACTGGGAATGTTAGGTTTTTTCTACTTGATCTGACAAGGTTTTGTTCAGTAATGCAAGGCCTTCCTCCCCCGATTACCACTGCTTTTCTTCATGCCCGTATGTCCTGGTGGGGGCACATACAAGCAAGGCCTTACATACCACCAATGGAAAACAGGGTAGTCAACACTAATCCCTCCCTTCTGTGAGAACAGAACCATTTGTCTGAATGCAAAAATATACCTGTAAGACCAGTGAGTTATCAAACATAGCAAATGTTAACCCAAGAGCCTAGCTGCTAAGGAGAATTAAAGCTAAGTCGGACTTGGCCAAAAGGGTAATGAGAGTCAGAGCTGGAAGAGAAAAAGCAGTATACTTTAAAAATAGTGGTTTGCTTAGATTGTTAAATTCTGGGCAAGGGAATGAAAAAGGGGACAGGGTTGTTGCTAGGAGTTCTGCTGTGACAGGGAATGTATGTGTAGAAACATCTGGTATGTTTGGTCCTAACACTCCAGGTCTTTTACCATATCCTGCCCAGCACTGCTGAAGTAAACCAGGTGTAAGTGGTTTCAACAGAACAGCCAAAACCACATCTTACTTGGAGAAATCATGTCTTGAACATGAAGGCTTTGTTCTCTAGGGCCAGAGCTCCTCTAACCCCACTGGTAGTCCATGAAAGTGTTTACAGAGGCCAGCAGCCCAAAGAAATTGAATTCAGGATCTTGAAAGCTTCGGCCTTCGCAAAATAAACCTTCAAAGGAGATTCAGAACTATCATCAACAAAATACTTTGTATTCTCATCCACGGCAGCCCCCTCCATTCCTGTCTCATGTTTATTTAACAATTTAAAAAATAAATCCATTGCTTTGAGCTCAGGGGATTGATATTTTTAAGGCTTGTGGGGTTTTTTTTCATGTACATTTCCCATAATATTCTGTATTTTCTTTTTCCTTTTGTTATTTTACTTTAACCATCATTTGCTCTTGTTGGCAATTACAGCTCTTGCTTTTTCCTTATGTTGGTAACACGATAGGTGAGGTGAGGAAATGCTGATGGCAAAAGCTCCTATACTTCTCCTCTTTACCTGAGTGATCCTAATTGATGCCTCTTCTCCACACGGGAGGTTTGGCTTAAAATAGATCCAAAAGGCCATATTTTCAAATATCAGCTCTTAACGTTGTTTCTGCAGTGTCTGTTCTGTGCTGTTAGCACTGAATTGATGTGAGCCTCACAAAGAGCATAGTCAGGAGGCTTTTTAAGTTTCATTAAAAAAGAAATAAACCCCAAGTCCCTAGGATCTACTTAATTGCCCCCAAAACTGGACAAACACCAGAGCTAATTTGAACTATTTGCTCCAAATGACTCTTGTGACTTTAGTTCCTTGCTTGCTCACTGGGTAGTTCAGAAATGAAACCAAATAAATGGAGCAGACTTACAATTCTGGAAAAAATTGTGAGGAATTTTTGCTGCATCCAGGTAGTTGGATTTGATCATTGTTGTCTGATGAGACTGATTGCCAATATCGCATGACGTTGTTTCTATTACCTCTTTGTGTGGCTGAAGCATTTCAAAGGGGGGG